>NW_003852618.1:1156101-1160372 GCF_000181295.1 Otolemur garnettii
AGGAGACTCGCTTGAGCCCAGGAGTGGGAGGTTGCTGTGAGCTGAGATGCCACAGCACTCTACCCAGGGGGACAGCTTGAGGCTCCTGTCTCAAAAATAAATAAATAGTGTTTTATTTTTGTTATTGTTGCTGTTGTTGTTACAGTTGTTGTTATGGAGTTGAGTTCCTTATAGGTTCTGGATGTTAGTCCTTTGTCAGATGCATAGTTTGCAAATATTTTCTCTTATTCTGTATGCTATCTGTTCATTTTGTTTATTATATCTTTTTCAGGGCCAAAAGCTTTGTAGTTTAATTAAGATTCATTTGTCAATTTTTGGTTTTGTTGTGTTTGTGGTCCTCGTCATGAATTCTTTGCCTAGGCATTGGTCAATGCCCAGAAGAGTTTTTCCTAGGTTTTCTTATGGAAGTTTTGTAGTTTCAGATCTTTCAAGTCTTCAATACATCTTGATTTAACTTTTGTATATGGCAAGAGATAGGGATCTTGTTTCATTCCTCTGTATATAGCTATTGAGTTTTCCCAGCACCATTTATTGAATAGGGTGCCCTTTCTCCAGTGTATATTTTTGCCAACTTTGTTAAAGATCATTTGGCTGTTGTTATATGGATTTATTTCTAGGTCTTTTTTGTTTTGATTTGTGTGTGTATTTTTATGTTGGTATCATGCTGTTTTAGTAATGTTAACCTTGTAGTATAATTTGAAATCAGGTAATGTGATGTCTCTAGTTTTGTTCATTTTGCTTTAGGATAGCTTTGGCTACCTGGGCTCTTTTTTGATTCTATATAAATTTTAAAATTGTTTTTTCTAATTCTTTGAAAGATGACATTGATATTTTAATAGGAATGGCATTAAATCTATAGATTTCGTTGGGTAGTATGGTCATTTTAATATTAATTCTTCCAATACATGAGCATGGGGTGTTCTTCCATTTGTTTATGTTGTCTATAGTTTCTTTCACCAGTGTTTTGTAGTTTTCCTTGTAGAGATCTTTCACCTCCTTGGTTAAGCGTACTCATAGATTTTTTTGGTAGTATTATAAAAGGAATGGACTTCTTGATTTGGTCCTCAGCTTAATTTTTGATGTATAGAAATGCTACTAATTTGTATATATTGATTTTGTTATATACATCCTAAAAACTTCACTGAATTCATTTATCAAATCTGGGAGTCTTTTGGCAGACTTTTTATGGTTTTCTAGGTATACTGCTATATTATTGGCAGACAGAGAGAATGTAGTTCCTTTCCCAATTTGGATGATTTCTATTTCTTTCTCTTGCCTGATTTCTCTTGCTGGGACTTCTAGTACTATTTTGAGTAGAAGTGCTGAAAGTAGACATCCTTATTTTGTTCCAGTTCTTAGGGGAAATGCTTTCAGTTTTTCTCTATTCAATATGATATTGGCTATGGGTTTGTCAAACATGGCTTTTCATTATTTTGAAATATGCTCCTTCTAGGCCTAGTTTGTTGAGTATTTTTATTGTGAAGGGATGCTGAATCTTATTTAGTGCTTTTTCTGCGTCTTTTGAAATGATAATAAGGTTTTTGTTTTTAATTCTGCTTCTATAGTGGATCACATTTATTGATTGGCACATGTTGGACCATCTTTGCATCCCTGAAAAAACCCACTTGATCACAGTGTATTATCTTTTTGATGTGTTGTTGGATTCAGATTGCTAATAATGTATTGAGGATTTTTTGATCTATGTTCATAAGAGATATTGGTCTGTAGTTTTCCTTTCTTTTCTTTTTTCTTTGTATGTGTGGGTGTATATGTATGTGGCTATCTGGCTTTCATATTCAGGTGATACTAGCTTCGTAGAGTGAATTTAGGAGGATTCCCTCCTCCTTGAATTTTTGGAACAGTAGTGTGATAAAATTTGGCTGTGAATCCATCTGGTCCTAGGCTTTTTTCTTAGGAGATTATTTTTGTTGTTGTTGTTGTTGTTACCGGTTCAATTTAATTACTATTGGTCTGTTAAGGATTTCTTATGTCTTCCTGGTTCAAGCTTGGGGAGTTGTGGGTTTCCAGGAATTTATCCATTTCCTCTAGGTTTTCCACTTTGTGAACATGGAATTGTTCATAGTAGCCTCCAATGATCTTTTGTGTTTCTGTGGTGTCATTTGTAATATCTCTTTTCATTTCTGATTGTGTTTATTTGAACTTTCTCTTATTTTCCTGGTTAGTTTAGATAGCAGTCTATTGATTTTATTCATCTTTTCAAAGAATCAAATTTTGCTTAGTTTATTCTTTGTAATTTTTTAGTTTTAAAATTATTTTATTTCATTTTATTATTTTTTGAGACAGAGTCTCACTCTGTTGCCCTGGGTAGAATGCTATGGAGTCATATATCACAGCAACTTCAAACTCCTAGACTCAAGCAGTTTTGTTGCCCCAACCTCTGGAGAAGCTGGGACTACAGGTGCCCACCATGACACCTGAATAGTTTTATTATTTTTAGTAGAGGCAGAGTCTCTCTTGCTCAGGCTGGTCTTTGATCTGAGCTCAAGCAGTCTGCCTACCTAGTGTCCCAGAGGGCTAGCATTAGAGGCATGAGCCACTGCACCTGGCCCAGTTTTTTTTTTTTTTTTCAGAGACAGAGTCTCACTTTGTTGCCCTCAGTAGAGTGGGGTGAAATGACAGCTCACTGCAAACTCCAACTCCTGGACATAGGTGATTCTCTTGCCTCAGCCTCCCGAGTAGCTGGGACTACAGGCAGGATAAACTCTTCCAGAAACCATTACCTTCATTATTTCTGCCAAGATGTTCCAAGTAAGGTCACATTTTGAGGTTTGGGATGGATGTATCTTAAGTTTAGTTAGCCCGCCTCTTGTAAGCTTGTACTTCAATCCATGTCACGTCTGGTTCCTTCATGGAGACTGTGACCAGGGCCATAGGGGTCGCAACACTTAACTAGTTTTATGATCTTTTCTGGGTTTCTTTCCAAATATATAAGATCCAAGAAAATATAAAGTCTTGTTAATACTTTATCTTTACACAAATCTATCAAAAACATAAACAGAGCTCTGCACTTTAATCAGAGTCACCCAGGCTAGAGTGCAGTGGCATCATCATAGCTCACTACAACTTCAAACTATCCTCCTGCCTTAGCTTCCTGAGAAGCTGGAACTATATAGGTGCACACCACTGTGCACCAGCTAATTTTTCTTTTTAGTAGAGATGGGGTCTCCCTCTTGCTCAGGCTGGCCTGGAACTCCTGAGGTCAAGCAATCCTCCCACCTTGGCCTCCCAGGGTGCTAGGAGACATTAGCCACCACCCAGCTAGGACTGGCTATTGGTATCATTTCTTCATTTCTTTAGATGTTAAGATCTTTGATGAATTGTCTTCGTAAGGAACATTTTCTTAGGTGGTAGTGGGAGGGTTGGGGAAACAAGATATTCTTAAGAAGGAAGAACATTGCCCAAATAGTCTGTGGTGTTTGTTGTGATGCTCAAACTCAGTTGCTACAAAAATTAGAGATCCCTTTCCTTGGGTCCTCCAATTTAGAAGTAAGAGAGATTTTTAACAGTGGAGGACTGATATATATGTACCCTGATCAATACTGAAAATCTGTCCGCTTTTGAGAGTCTTGTCTCTCAGAGACACATGGCTCAAGGAGGGATCCTGGGAGTGTGTGTGCATATATATTTATACACAGAACTATACACTTGCATACCTACATCTATATTTATTTCCATAAGTAACTATACATAGTAGAAACTTAAGTTCATGCTAACACTTTTTTTGAGATAGGATCTGGCTCTTTTGCCTAAAGTGCAGTGCCACAATCATAGCTCACTATAGGCTCAAATTCCTGGGCCCAAGTGATCCCCCTAACTTGGCCTTCCAAGTAGCTGGGACTACAGGCTCATGCCACCACACCTGGCTAATTTTTTTTTTTTTAATTTTTTAGTGGCAGAGTCTTGCTATGTTTCCCAGGCAAGTCTTGAACTCCTAGGCTCAAACCCTCTTCCTGCCTTGGTCTCTTCTGGGATTATAATCCTGGCCAACACTTTTAATTCCAATCCACTACTACAGAATTCATTTTGGCTTTTTTCATGTTTGTAACTCCCTTTTCTGACAGTGAGAAACCTGGCTTATAATATCTTTAGCATACAATGACCCCCCATATCCACAGGTTCAACTAATCATAGATCAAACATATTTTTAAAAAATAAAATAATACAATAAAAATATTACAAACAAAAAACAATAGTGTAACAAAAATGTACATAACATTTACATTGTATTAGGTATTTTTTTTTTTTTTTTT
>NW_003852618.1:1160416-1166819 GCF_000181295.1 Otolemur garnettii
CAACCTCCAACTCCTGGGCTCAAGCGAGTCTCCTGCCTCCGCCTCCCAAGTAGCTGGGACCACAGGCGCCTGCCACAACGCCTGGCTATTTTTTTTTGGTTGCAGCCGTCATTGTTGTTTTGGCGGGTCCGGGCTGGGAATTCGAACCTGCCACCTTAGGTGTACGTGGCTGGTGCCTTAGCCGGTTGAGCTATAGGGGCTGAGCCTGTATTAGGTATTATAAGTACATTTAGAGAAGATTTAAAGTATATGGGGCATAGTTTATAGGTGTATACTAGGGTGACCAGATTTTAACATTGGTAAAGGGGGACAACATGGGGGGGTGGGGGCGGGGCAGGGGACGGGGCAGGGCCTGAAAACAATGCAAACTTTCATAAGCGGTTCTCAATAATCACTTCTCAACAATTATTTGTTATTATTACAGTTTAACATTATAAAATTAACAAAAATAATATAAAACTCATATTCAGGCGAAATAGCCACATGGCAGCCGAAAACCGTATATTCCCTTCCTGTTCTTCCGCCCATTCGTGCATTCTTTCCAAAAATCGGGACTTTTTTAAAATGCCGCAGGACGCGGGACAAATTGTTCAAAAGCAGGACTTTTGGTCACCCTAGTGTATACTATACTCTGCCATTTTATTTAGAGACTAGAGCATCCTCAGATTTTGATATCCTTGAGGGATCTAGAACTAATTCCCTGAGAATATCAAGGAATGACTATATTTGTTCATTTGATCAAGTCTTCCTCCATATAATCAATTTCCTCACGTCTTCTCCCTCTTCTTGGGCTCAGACCTCAAATTGTATGGTTGGTGAAAATGAAATGGGGTCAGTGAAATATTATTAGATGATAGCAATGTATGTTGTCAGTTTTCCTACCATAGCTCTCTCCCCTCACCCATGTGGTTACTCTCTTAACTCTTCTAGGCCCTAAACTCACTCTGGGCTAGACTGCCACCTCTTCTCCACCTTATTTGGTCCTAACTAATGATTATTCAGGAAAGAAGGAAGATAGGATTTCATTTAATTGAAAAGAAAATTACTCTCAAAAATGTCAAACATGTCTAAGTGTAGAAAGAATATTACACTGAACCCCATGTGCTTCTCACCTAACTTCAATAATTGTCATGCTTGCACCATTTTCTTTGCAGAGAATTTTAAAGCAAATCCCAGGCATTTTATCAGTTCACTCACAAAGACAAGTACTTCTGTATGAATTTCTAACAAATAAAGACTTTTAGAAAACATAACCATGGTATCATTATGACAACTAACTTCACAGTAATTCCTTAATATAATTGTGTTTCTGTTTTCCCAGTTGTTTTATTCAGATCAGGGTCCAAACAAGGTTTACTGTTGCACTTGGGTGATATTCAGTCTATTCAATTTTTTTTTTTTTGAGACAGTCTTACTTTTTCACCCTCAGAGTGCTAGTGACGTCATAGCTCATAGCAACTGCAAACTCTTAGGCTCAAGCAATTCTTTTGCCTCAGCCTTCCAAGTAGCTGGGACTACAGGCACCCACCACAATGCCCAGCTATTTTTAGAGATGGGGTCTTGCTCTTGCTCCGGCTGATCTTGAAACTCATGAGCTCAGATAATTAACCTGCCTGGGCCTCCCAGAGTGCTAGTAGGATTACAGGCATGAGCCACGACACCTGGCCATTATTCAGTCTCTTTCAGTCTATGAAAGTTCTCCTTTCTTTCCTGCATTTTTTAAATGCTATTTATGTGTTGAAGAACTTTGGTCTTCTGTCTTATAGAATGTCCCACATTATCAATTTGACTGATTGCTTTTCTTAAGTACCATTTAATTCCTAATTCTCAAACTCAGATGCATATTGGAATCACCTAAGAAATTTTAAAAGTTATTTATCCCCAAGTCACATCCTGTAACATTCTGACTTTAAACATTTTAAAAACATCCTGATGTTTTAAAAGCTCCCCAATGATTCTAATGTGACAGAGTTTGAAACCTGCTAACTTAACTTGTTTCTATGTATCACTTGTACAAAAATGTTAGGATCGAGAAACAATTAGATTCAGGTTCACTTGTATTGCTAACAATACTTTATGGACAGTGCTCTGTACCTTTTGTGGCAACTCATCAAGAGGAAAAGTACTTTGTAGTAGTTTTCATTTACAACAGCCTTTTGGACCACTCATTTTATTAAGTCCTCTCCCTTCTCTTGTTATCTATTAAATGGTAGAGGAATAGGCTGAGGAACAAAAACTCAACAAGATGCTGACATGGTATTTCCCCCCCTATTTAACCTACTAAACTGGGTAGAAAAGGGTTTACTGACTGATACTTCAGCCAAATAACTTTCAGTCACTTATGGCTAGACAACTAGTATTATCTGGTGCAAAGAAATCTCTAAGCTTTCTTCTATTATAGGGTAGTCCCAGATTATTACATGCCAGGCATTATTCTAAGAACACAATAGTGCTCACAATTATTATATAATCCCTACTAGTGCCCACAACATCCCTATCTATTTCCTCACATAGTTTGGGAAAGTCAGGCATAGGAAGATTAAGTAATTTATCAAGATCCCCAGCTAGTTAGTGATAGAGCCAGGATTACCCTGTGTCTAACCACTATGCTAGATGGGGAATGTTGGCTGGGAAGAAACACAAAGGAAGAAATTAGAGTAAAGTGGAGTCCCTGAAAGCCTGGTTGCCTGAAAAGAGGTCATGGAAAGTAGAAAGTGGTAACTTGGTGGCCAGGAGAGAAGGAATCTCTGGTTATTTTTTCAGGAACAATCACATTGGCTATGCTAGCAATTGTCTGCCTAGAAGATGTTAAGGAGTTGTGGGAGAAGAGGACCAGAGTCAGGTGGGGAGAGCTTTCTTTGAAGTAGTTTGGCCTTGAGGAGAAAAAAATTGACAAAGGGGGGGAGGGCAGCAACTACTCTCTCCAGGCTAGTGATAAATTCGATGTTTCTGAGAGAGACTGAAGGTCATCTTTCCAGACTTCTAAGGGCCCTGGGGAATCCATGCTTTCCAACTGAATTTTAGTGTCATTTTTATGTCAGCTTCTTAGGCGCGTTTTACATCAGAAAGAATTGAAGGCTACAGCAGCATCCTTTCTAGATTTAACTATTTAGTTCTATTTCTCATGACCAGGAGTGATCTGTGATCTTTTCTTTCTTCTTCCCATACGCCTTCCCTTGAGTAGAAGTAAGGACAGGGTTCCTAATGGGTTAAATTGGGACAACCACCGAGAGAAGCTTCCTAGAGAGCCCAGGAAGTGGCTTTGATTCCCACCGAGGTTTCCTGTGCCTCAGCCTCAACTTTTCTCCAGTGTCTGGGGAGGGATCACTTTCACCTCAAGGACATCCTTTGAGGATACTCGTGGGACTGAGAGTGGGGTGCAAAAGAGGATGCTGCAAAGGCGTGGACGGTAGAAGAGATCTGTGCAGCCGTGCCACACTGGCATGAGAGGAGCGGACCACTTGCAATTTTTCTGGCAAATTAGCGATTTCCTACCTTTCAAGAATCCTTTGGAAATATACAAGTCACAACTAGAGTTACGGCCTGAATACGGCCTTGGCTTAGGATGGCTAGAGAACTGAGAAAAAATGCAGCCCCGGACGCCCAGTCTGCGGAGGAGCAGAGCGGGCTCCTGATGGTAAAGGTGGAGAAGGAAGAAGCCTCCGCCGCAAGCTCACCCAGTAGCCCGGCTCTGGGCTCGGAGTGTTCCCGCCAGCGCTTCCGAGGCTACCGCTACTTGGAGGCTCCGGGGCCCCGCGAGGCACTGAACCGGCTCAGAGAGCTCTGCCAACAGTGGCTGCGGCCTGAGATGCACAGCAAGGAGCAGATCCTGGAGCTGCTGGTGCTGGAGCAGTTCCTGACCATCCTGCCGGGGGACCTGCAGAGCTGGGTGCGGGAGCAGCATCCGGAGAGTGGGGAGGAGGTGGTGGTGCTGTTGGAGTATTTGGAGAAGCAGCTGGATGAACCGATGCCGCAGGTAGAAAGAACAGGTTTAGTATCTGCGAGCTGTGGTCTGTTTCTTCCTGAAATCTCAGGATCAAAGTGAGGGGCATTCCTTTAAGATCCAGCAGTTCTTGATCTCTTTTTGTACTGGCAAACCTCTGTGGCAGCAAGGTGAAGTCACTGGGCTTCTTCTCATAATACTATTTTTAAATACATAAAGAAAAATTGAAAGGATTACCAAAAACTCGATTATTTTGAAATACAGTTAACAAAGTATTAAACCAACGTGATAAAATTATATATGTGCTTTTTTAAATTAGTGCACTAAATAGTAAGACCTAGGGACAGGGCCAATAACTGGGAATTTCAAAGTGGTAATAAGCGTGAATAACTTTTTTGACTATATTTACCTGGTTATAATGTGATGTGAAAACATCTGCAGTTTCTATTGGTGACAGAGTCCTGGGTGCCACTTGCGCCACATTGGTTGTTTCTTCCATTCATAAAGGAAGGAAATGCTGAATTTCTCTTAAAGGTCAGTAAAAGTAAAAATAGTTTTTTCCTATTCAAATCCATGGATAATCCATGGTTATTAAGCGCTGGTGGAAAATGTGTTGCTTTTTGCCTCCATCTTCTTCCCTGTTTTGAGACTGTTTACACTTTGCATCATCCTCATCCTTGTGCACATGCCTTCAGAAGACATGTGACCAGAGCCTTCTAACTAGTAGCCAGGAAACCAAGGTTCTGAACTTGGATCTATGGCATCTGAGCCATGTAACAGTGAAAAGTCATTGCAAGTCTCTTAGCTTCATTATCTATAAAAGAAGTAGGAAATTCTGAGCTGCATATGAGAAAGTAACTTGAAAACTGAAATTTCACTATCCAGGAGTCCCCGAATTACAAACATCCCACTGAGGTACAACTCACAGTTACAAACAGAGGCAATTAAAGATAATAGGTCAGTGTAACTGTTTCAAGTTACATACAAATTCAACTTAAGAACAAACCTACAGAACCTATGTCATTCATAACCTGCATATAAATGTCTAGAAAGAAACCTGTACACATTCCATGTGCCAAGTCCTGTGTTAGGTGATTTCACATACTGTGATCTTATTTACTGGTCTCTCAAACCTCATAAACTAGAAGTTATTATCTTCTTTTTTTTTTTTTTTTTTTTTTTTTTTTGAGACAGAGCCTCAAGCTGTCCCCCTGGGTAGAGTGCCGTGGCATTACAGCTCACAGCAACCTCCAACTCCTGGGCTCAAGCGAGTCTCCTGCCTCCGCCTCCCAAGTAGCTGGGACCACAGGCGCCCGCCACAACGCCCGGCTATTTTTTGGTTGCAGCCGTCATCGTTGTTTGGCGGGTCCGGGCTGGGGATTCGAACCCGCCACCTTAGGTGTACGTGGCTGGCGCCTTAGCCGGTTGAGCTACAGGCGCCGAGCCTATTATCTTCATTTTTAAGATGAGCAAAGGTATTAATGTTCTTTGAGCACTTAACACCAGTTTCCAAAGAGTTATCATAAAAGCACAAATGTATATATGAGGAAACATAGAGCAGTAGTTAAGAACATGGGCTCTGGAATCATTCTGCCTCAGCTCTCGTCCTAGCATTGGCACTTACTAGCTGGCTGATGTGGGCAAGCTGCTTAAACTTTGTGCCTCAGTCTCTCCATCACAAAAATATAAATTAATAGCTCATAGGGTGGTTGTCTTTGTTTGAGCTAATATTCATAAACCTCATGGATAAAGAATACCTATAAAATAGAAAGTACTCACACATGGAAAACATGATAAAAATGTTTGCTAGATAATAAAAATAAATGAATGATTTCTAGGTCCCATGTGGTGACCAGAGGCAAGAACTGCTGTGTTGCAAGGTAGCACTGTTGACAACAGCTCAGGGACCTCAAAGTAGCCAATTCCAGCCAATGAAAGCTCTGCTCAAGCATGAATCTCTGGGATCTCAGTCCTTACAAGACAGAGGTGAGTATTATCCTCTGGGCTGTATGAATTCTCAGTCTTCATCTAATTTCATTTGAGGATTACCTGAAAGACAGGTCCATCTGCAGTTACTTTATATGTTCATCACAGATCAAGTCTAGTGTAATAGTGAGGCTAAGAGGGAAATTTTCAAAGAATGGTGCAACCAAACTAGGACATAGTAAATCAGGCTTTATTAAAGTTGGTGTCTGGAAAAAAAATTGGTATTTTAACAACGTGATGCGTGTTGAAGAGTATAAATCTTCTAAGCCCAATAAAGTCAGTAACTAGAACAGGGTAAAAATTTACTTATTTACTTTGGACATATGGGCAAATTCCCAAGACATATAATACTTGCACATGCTATCCATGTCACAGCCTAAACCAACTTGTTTTTTGCCCTTTGAAAAATCAGTTTCTTGGCTCGCGCCTGTGGCTTACGTGGCTAAGGCGCCAGCCACATACACCTAAGGTGGC
>NW_003852618.1:1166937-1172818 GCF_000181295.1 Otolemur garnettii
CAGGAGACTCGCTTGAGCCCAGGAGTTGGAGGTTGCTGTGAGCTGTGATGCCATGGCACTCTACCCAGGGGGATAGCTTGAGGCTCCTGTCACAAAAAAAAAAAAAAAAAGAAAGAAAGAAAGAAAAGAAAAAGAAAAGTCAATTTCGTCCCCTCTCTACGTTTCTCTTAAATCTGACCAAATTCTTTATAGGCAGACTCCCAATTCTTCCTTTATGAACCCAACCTATGGTTCCCCTTAGTTTTTTAAACACAGGGTAGAGAGCAATCTAATAACTACCAAAAACATTTTAACCAAAAGTACCTCTCCACTCCCGATATCCCAGTAAAATCCAAGACTAAAAGATCTACAACTGGAAAGCTTTGTTTTATTTTTATATTGATTTCATTTTACCGGTCCTACCAAGGATTCTATGCATGGATTTTGTATCTGTAAGGATCACACCAGATTTCTTTAGGCCTTAGGATTGGAGCTGTTAGGAATCAGGCATTTTGGAAAGGAACGCACTGTATATAAACTTCTTAGCAAGAATTTACTAACCCAATTTTTTGACCTTGGATTCTACAAGGCCAGGAGGCTGAATGCCAGGTTGGATCTCATCCAGAGCTTCTTTTCTTCTTAGTTCTCCAGGTTTCTGGGCTTACCCAGGGGGGTTGCTACAGAGAAGAAGCGGTGGTAGCTTCTAGGCTCATCCCAGAATCCCAGGTGAGCTGGTGTTCCTCTCCCTCTCCCACTGCCCCACACTCTTCACTACTGTTGGCCTACCCATTGGGTTCCTCTCTCCTCAGTCCTTCTTCACCCTTAGCCTAGATTCACATTGGATCTGAGTTTTCCCATCTGCCCCAAGGTTGCTTATCATTGCCTTCATTCTCTACCCACCTAAGAGGGTTTTCCTATGTTGCTACCTCCTTGGAGGGTGCTCTGTGCTTTTCAGATCTTTCCTATCCCATCTCTTTGGCCAGCCCCTTTATCAATGTGATTTTCTTCAACAAGGGCAATTCAGCAAATGCAAACTAGAGGTTCTGTTGGGATGATGGGTGTTTTTTTTACTAGCATAATGAATTGTGCTATTGATGAGGGATATAAAGACCTGGCATCACATAACTTATATTTGAGGGGACAGATAAGTAATATCCTTTTAGTCTGAAGTTACTTATAATTTGAAAAATCTTTAACCTAGATTTTAATTTCTTAGTCCTTCATGTCCTACTTGAAGATCTTAGTGTTTGAGGCTCTGTAGCATCATTTCTTTTTTTCTGATTTTTCTTGCCACAGTTCTAAATTAACTATATTTTAAAAATCATTAATGTAAATGAGCCCCAACTCCACTTTGCCAAAGCACAGAACAAATCTTTTGGAAAGTTTGACTATAGCTTCATTCCTTTTGCTACATTGGCCATGTTTTCCAACCTTTTCATTTTCTGGACTACTTAGAAATATATATGAAAGTACTCATACTAATGTATGTCATATTTCTTTCCTTTGGCAGTTTTGTTTTATAAAGGTATTATTAGAGACATGATTAAGTAGTTGTGGGTGGGCTACACTTGCTGTTTTCTAAAGAGCCCCCCTTTACAGGGAATGTTCATTCTTTGCATGCACCCAGCTTTGAGGGTGATTTGGGGCAAAAGGACAGAATTATTTACTGTTTTAGGGGATGTTGAAAATGGAAGATGTGACCCTGACCCTCTCTCCTGGGTGGACACAGCGGGATTCATCTCAAGTGAACCATGGCAGCCTGGTCCCTCTGGGTAAGACTGACAGGCAATAATTTCTCTTAAGGTTTCTTAGCATTCTCTATGTTTTAGAACTATTGGGCCCCATTTTGTTTGGATGTAGAATCATCATTTCTGACAGCCTATTACTGTTATAACTGGCTCCTTACCCCTTCTGACCTTGCTTTCTTCTCTGCCCTGCCAATGTGCTAGTCAGATAAAGCAAGATGAAGCAGCCACAGCCCTAGTCCAGGTTTGAGTCATAATAGATGCTCAGTAAATGTTGATTTCCTCTTCTCCCCTCCTGTTCCTGGCCCTGACAGAAGAGGAAGGCTGAGAGGCCTCTTTAGGAAATGGGCTATAAAGTCAGAATGTGGGAATTAGAGTGACCTTAGACATTAACTATGGGCGCTGTCCTCAAAGATGAGGGTACAGAGGCACAGAAGACAGCCTGACTTGCCTGTTGGTGACAGTAGGGGCTCTAGCCCAGACCTCCCAGCACTGAAGCCAGTTCTATCTGGGGACTCTGCCTCTGCCTGGGACATAGTTAGAGATAAATGCCTATATTATTGACTGAGGACCAATTTCTGAGTCTCTGCTTTTACTGTTTCTTGCAGACTGCTTCAGAAATCCTGCACTTGCCCGGTTTACTGTTGTCTTCTGCTCAGCCCCTTTAGCCCCTAAGTTCTCCTAAGGCAGGGCATAACTGACAGTTGCTGGCCTTTTATTGTTTCAGGTGGTGAGATACAGACTAAGATCAGGGACTTACCTCCAGCTGAGGAGCTTCCAGAAAAACAGCCTGGGCAGATACTGTGCCACCTGAGTGAAGACACTGTCGGAATTCCTACATATGCTAAAGCTGGTGAACAGGAGGGCAGGCTGCAAAGAAAGCAGAAAACTGCCATAGGGGGGAGGCGACATTATTGCCATGAATGTGGAAAGAGTTTTGCCCAGAGTTCGGGCCTAACTAAACACATGCGAATTCACACTGGAGAGAAACCCTACGAATGTGAGGACTGTGGGAAGACCTTCATTGGGAGCTCTGCCCTGGTCATTCATCAGAGAGTCCACACTGGTGAGAAGCCATATGAGTGTGAAGAATGTGGCAAGGTCTTCAGTCACAGCTCCAACCTTATCAAACACCAGAGAACCCACACTGGGGAGAAGCCCTATGAGTGTGATGACTGTGGGAAGACTTTCAGCCAGAGCTGCAGCCTCCTTGAACATCACAAAATTCACACCGGGGAGAAACCATACCAGTGTAATATGTGTGGCAAAGCCTTTAGACGGAATTCACATCTCCTGAGACATCAGAGGATCCATGGCAATAAAAGTGTTCAGAATCCTGAGCGTGGAGAGGCTTGGGAAAGTCAGGATAGGATGGAAAGCCAGTGGGAAAGTGTTGAAACTCCTGTGTCCTATAAATGTAATGAGTGTGAAAGAAGTTTCACTCAGAATAGAAGCCTTATTGAACATCAAAAAATCCACACTGGCGAAAAACCTTATCAGTGTGACACATGTGGAAAAGGCTTCACACGAACGTCATACCTTGTTCAACATCAGAGAAGCCATGTAGGGAAAAAAATTCTGTCACAGTGACCCATGTATACATGGCAAATTTAGTGCCCATGCATCATTGACCTGAAGCCACTCTGGAGCCCTTACGGGTTATGGAATTTGAGGGCTCGGGCTTTATTACCACTCCACATCATCATGTGTTAGAAAATACCATCTGGCTGAGAAGAATTGTCTTCTATAATCTAGAAAGTGACTGGGAAATAAGTTATTTAATAGGTCATGAGAGTGTTGTCTGGAAGAGGTAAGAACAGAAATGGTTTGTTCTTACTGGATTTAAATGGCCTTCCAGAATGGCTAATATCTCTCAGCCAATACTTGATGTCTCGTGGTTAGGTAGCTCTGATTTGGGGAGCTGCTGCCCTGCCATTCATTCATTTTGCCTATAATGAGTCCTTCACAATTTGGTCAGATTCATGAGGTTTTACCCCACCCCCTTTGTGCCTTGCATATAGGTGCTAAGAAACATTTACTAGATACCATTAAAATGACCTTCATAGCTCTGAAAATCTAATGTTTTCTAGATTTCTAACTTTGGCCATTTGCATTTATGTCTAATTCTCTGAGGTTCTAGATTGTGTCAATCTAGTGTATTTGTTGCCAACTACATATTGTTGTCAGAGTTGGAGTGGGGGAATCCTTATTTCTTCACCAGGACAGTATGTATAGTAAGAATGCCTTAAATAGCTTCTTTTTTTTTTTTTATTGAATGGTAACTGTGTATTCCCAGACAACCAAAATAGCTTCTTTGTCATTAAGACATATGAGACTGTTCATCCATAGAATTCAATTTTTTTTTTTTTTTTTTGAGACAGAGCCTCAAGCTGTCCCCCTGGGTAGAGTGCCGTGGCATTACAGCTCACAGCAACCTCCAACTCCTGGGCTCAAGCGCGTCTCCTGCCTCTGCCTCCCAAGTAGCTGGGACCACAGGAACCCGCCACAACGCCCGGCTATTTTTTGGTTGCAGCCGTCGTTGTTTGGCGGGTCCGGGCTGGGGATTCGAACCCGCCACCTTAGGTGTATGTGGCTGGTGCCTTAGCCGGTTGAGCTATAGGTGCCGAGCCGAGAATTCAATTTTTTAATCAATGTTGATTTGCATTAATTTTGCTACTCTTTAGGGAGAAATCTTTTACATTCAGGAAAATAAAAATCAGTTTCTCAAGTCAGTTCAAAATGATTATAAATTTTGATATAAATTCTGTAATGCTTAACATCTTGCTTCTCACTTTTTAATTATCTTAGGCCTAACCAAGTGCTAAGACATTGCCTGTATCCTTCTCCCCCATTTGTAGTCAACTATGCATCAAGGCTTATGCCAACTAAACTTAAACTTCCTCCAGGTCAGAGGATTCACACCAAATATGTATACTTATTATCTATGGTTTAAAACTGCCTTGTCACTTGGGGATAAGAAGATCAGGTTAGAGGCAGCTAGTGAGGATAGCAGCCCAAATATGGGTGGTAGGAGAAAAATGTGTCTGTTGAGACACATCAGAAATCCTGAAAAGGATTCTACGATATCCAAATTATCAACATGATTTATCAAGATTCAAACCTATGAGTTAATCCCAAGAAATATTTTGATGTCTTCTGTTTTTACCCAAATCATCCTCATTCTTTAAAGACTTTAAAAAAAAAAAAAAAACAGACTTTTTCTTCCCAGGTGCTGAGTACATATTACCAGCTTCCAACATTGCCAGGCTCTGGCATGAATGGATTCTGCTTCTGATGAAATTCAATCACCAGCATAGTGTTCTTCTCTATTGTCAAGTGACCTCTCTGGATTCCTGCTGTGAAATACCATAGGCTGACTAGGGACTTTGAAAACCACAGAGCTCTGCCTATATTAATTCCCTGCAATCTGTTATCTTCATTGCCCCCTTGTTTCAGTATAATTTAAAACTACTTTAGCTTTCCAAAGTTCTGTAGACTTTCTCCACTCAATCTTTTCTAGGCTTTTTAAAATTTCCTTTGAAATTAACCTTATTTTTGTTACCGCCACAAAACTAGCCACTTCTCTTTTAAGGTTTCCTTTTTCTAAATAGTTGCTAATATTCACAATCTTAAACACTCAAACTGATTAGTAAACAACTCTGTTCATTTTTCTTGGGTATTTAGTTATTTCTGATGTTATATGAAGAGACGTGTGTGAAAGACTTTTACAAACCGGAAAGCATTACACAAATGTAACTTAATGAGATTAACAAAGGACCACTGTGCCTCCTTTCAATCCTCCTGCTCCTTCCAAACGTAAAAGCGTTTTCTCTGTAAGAGAGGGAAATACTGTAAGAAAGTACTTCTGAGTGCCTACTATGCTAGGTAGGGGAAGGGAGAAAGCCTCTAATTATCCATGTGCATGTATGTGTATGTGTACATATACATGTATGTACATGCTTGGGCTTAGGCCTTTAGTATGATATGATTGATAAGACTTGCACACAAATACGCTGGTGTAATAACTGCCTTGTAAGTGATAAAGTGAGGCCTGTAGAATTTCTGAGAAGAAAAAAATTACTCTGGCTCGGCGCCTATAGCTCAACCGGCTAAGGCGCCAGCCACGTACACCTAAGGTGGCGGGTTCGAATCCCCAG
>NW_003852618.1:1173013-1174600 GCF_000181295.1 Otolemur garnettii
AAAAAAAAAAAAATTACTCCCAGCTGTTATTATTACATAGACAAGATGTCATGTTAAAAGAGCTGAAAAGATTAACAGCAACTTTGTCAAATTTAGCAAATAAGGAGTTTGATGAGATAGGTAGATTGCAGGGGCCTTCAGTGCCAGAACAAGGAGTTTAAACTTTATTCAGTCAGGAAGGCACTGACTTTTTATGATCAAAGAATTATCTTGGAAGCTTTATCTGGCAGTATTGTGTAATTTCAAATAAAAAAATTATTTCACTGATAGTCTTTTAGATGCCCCATTTCTGTAGAAAACAAAGGTGAGTTTATAAATAAGGAATTTATAACATGGATGTACCTCTAGCCTATAGGAAAGGATGGTCAAAAAGTTATCTTCAGATGAAATTAGACCTAGTAAATTACTTGTTAAGATATAAACAATATATAAAGTATAATAAAATGCCACTTTTCATGCTTTCCTAAACTGACGTTAGGAATTTTCATGTTGACTCACTGGCCATTCTATTTCATTTTACTGAGGCAATGCAAAAATCCTCTATTTTCTTTTTTCTTCCTTTGCTTGAATAAATCAGTGGTTATAGCATTTTTTTTTACTTGGGTAGAATAAGTGGTTATAATAAAAAGAACTTTTGATGTATACCCCTCCTAGATTTGTTCTTAATTTTGGCAAATATTTATATAATCCTGCAAAAAGACTTTCTCTGCTTCTCTCTTTAGTGGGGAAAAAAAAAAGGAAAGAGTAACAAACTCACCTCAGAGTTTTGAGGATCTCTTATATCAGTAAGAAGTGCTAGTCTGAAGATGTTAATACTTGATAAAGAAATGAAGATTGGACCCTTTGTTAGTTGAAGCTTCTATAATGCAATTACAATTGTTTAATAATAAAGACGGTATTTTAAAAGGGTCCTGTAACTACATGACAGTATTAATTTCCTAAATCTGTGTAGTACCATCTCCTCAATTATTCCTGATGTGGATTTGAACCAGTAAGTAAGCTTAGTTTATCTACTTTTCTCTAAACACTCTTTTTAGTCCATATTTTGTTTTTCCTCATGTTAGTCATAATTAGGTCTTACAGATTCAAATGAGGAAACTTTTTTTCAGGTCAGCTCTGTATAAGTAGTATCTATTTTGTACATTTCAAATGGAATTGCTACTACAGAAATTCTTTAGGATGACTACTTTCTTGTGAACTTTTTTGGTTAAGGTATCACTTTCCCTTATTATAGAAATATCCTTTATTTTTGTATGTATTCATACCTCTCACTTGGTTTCTCTGGCTATCGCAATCCTTCTTTATTTACAAAATTAACCTAATTCCTGACCCTGGAATTCAGACATAGCAAAATTTCCTAGTCTCTTTTTCCAATTAATGATTGAACATTGTGATCTATTCCTACCTATTCTATGTATTTTGTTAAATCTGGTCATTATTCAAAATCCTCCACACACCTTTCCAAATTCCAGTTTTTACTGCAATTTCTAAGGTTGGTACTTCAAGGTTTTCAGGGGTCTAGGAAAACAAATAATCCTAATGTAACTTATTTGTATACAAGTAATAAACTGTTTGATTATTCCTTTT
>NW_003852618.1:1176225-1196013 GCF_000181295.1 Otolemur garnettii
GCCTCCCAAGTAGCTGGGACCACAGGCGCCCGCCACAACACCCAGCCATTTTCTGGTTGCAGCCATCATTGTTGTTTGGCGGGCCGGGCTGGGGATTCGAACCCGCCACCTTAGGTGTATGTGGCTGGTGCCTTAGCCACTTGAGCCACAGGCGCCGAGCCGTGATGTTTTTAATACTTGCTTTAAGACTTCTCTCTCTCTCCTTCCTTCTCTCCATCCTTTCTTTCCTTCTTTCTTTCTTAAGCCTATGACTTTAAATTTGAGCCTTTAAACTATTGGGAGGCCTAAGAAAAACACTTGTCTGTCTTTCCTAGCCCTGCTATGCCTCTTGGCCATGCTAAAACTGATTAGATAATCCAGATATTGACTTTTGTCCTGGGCTTTATATCTGTATATCTATAATTAAAATTGCTCACCTCCTAGGTTTTTCACTAAAAATGAAAGTTACTAAGAGTTAATATTATGCTTAATGAGAGTGATTGAAATTACTACATATAAGAGAAACTATTTCATATGCAAAGTGTATAAGAAAAGTAGAATGTGATTTTTTGTTAAAAAAAAGCATTATAAAAAGACAGGAATGTAATTTTTGTTAAAGAAAAAATAACTTTGCCTAGGTTAGAGGTTTTAAGCATTATTTTAAAGAAATAAAAATAGATAAAACTAAATAAATATAAAACTTAGAAAAATATTAATCATTAAAGGTGATAAAAGGTTTATAGAACTACTATGTGGTCAAATTAAGATTAAATAAATTTGTTTATAAGTTTTATTAAAATTAGCCATAGCATTAATAATATACTAATGTAAAGGTACAATTTAGTTTTCTCTTTTAAAGATTTTTGTGTAATGTTAATGGAGACTATACAAGATTTTTGTTTGCCTTCTGAGTAAATACAAAAACAATTGAGGAGAGACAGATTCAGTTTACCTCTCTATGTATTAGCTTGTCTTTCAAGCTGTCTTTATTAGCTCTTCTGATTGCGAAACTGAGTCTCCTTTCTGTCAAAGAATAAAGGCTTTGCTTTTAAAAAAATCTTTGAAGGCTTGGCACCTGTAGCTCAACCGGCTAAGGCGCCAGCCAAGTACACCTAAGGTGGCAGGTTCGAATCCAGCCAAGACCCGCCAAACAACAATAATGGATGCAACCAAAAAATAGCCGGGCGTTGTGGTGGGCGCCTGTGGTCCCAGCTACTTGGGAGGTGGAGGCAGGAGACTTGCTTGAGCCCAGGAGTTGGAGGTTGCTGTGAGCAGTGAAGCCAAGGCACTCTACCCAGGGGGACAGCTTGAGGCTCTGTCTCAAAAAAAAAGAAAAATCTTTGAAGTGGCTTGGCGCCTGTAGCACAGTGGTTACAGCACCAGCCACACACACTGAGGCTGGCGGGTTCAAACCCAGGCCAGCTAAGCAATAATGACAACTGCAAGAGAAAAATGGCCAGGCATTGTGGTGTGTGCTTGTAGCCCCAGCTACTTGGGAGACTGAGGCAAGAGAATCACTTAAGCCCAAGAGTTTGAAGTTGCTATGAGCTGTGATGCCACAGTACTCTACTGAGGGTGACACAGTGAGACTCTGTCTCCAAAAAAAAAAAATCTTTGAAGTATTACTTTGGCTAAATGAGTGACTTGTTTTGCATTTATGTGTGCTCCTATTTTGTGATAAAAAGTGTTTTAAACCTTTGACAAACTTTCCAAGATCAAAATTCCAAATTCAGTCTTTTTGACCTCACACTGGTTTTTTAAACATTAGAGCCACTGAAAATCTAAGAGAGATATAGTAGTCTTATTTGGTATGTTAGAATTATACAGGAAGCATTACCAAATATGAAATGCTGTTTAACTTTCTTTTGGTTATATTTATATAAGCATGCTATTAATATGTATTCCCAAATTGTATGAGATTCCTAAAATTCTGGTATGTCTTGGTATGTGTTATCAATAATAATTATGGTTATTAGGTTAAATTGTTGGGTGCCAAAGAAATAACCAAATTTGTCAATTGTCTCTTTTTTATCTATTAGCTATCTTTTAGCTATTCTAAAACTTTTTAAATCCACAGACAATTGTTTTACTTTTATTCTTTTCAAAAAGTGATTTTTAACTGGCTACAGTCCAAATTTACTTCAAGAAAACTCATGGAAAAGACTAGCAAGTACTCTCAAGTACAGTTTCTGAAAACTTTGGATCTTACCATTTGGACTGGAACAACTAACCCAATCTCAAACAACAAAAATTAATTACATAGAACTGAACTAATTTTTTATGACCTTTTTATTTGAAACACTGATTCTTTTTGCATTTTGTTCAACCTGTTCCTTCTTTTGAGCTATTTATAGCTTACAACAAATTGGCAAAATATATTTTTGTAAAAACTTAAAAGCATTAATTTTTCTCTCTGATTTCTCTAAAATTTATTTATTTATTTATTTATTTATTTTTTTGAGACAGAGCCTCAAGCTATCCCCCTGGGTAGACTGCCGTGGCATCACAGCTCACAGCAACCTCCAATTCCTGGGCTCAAGCGAGTCTCCTGCCTTAGCCTCCCAAGGAGCTGGGACCGCAGGCGCCTGCCACAACACTTGGCTATTTTTTGGTTGTAGCCTTCATTGTTGTTTGGCGGGCCCGGGCTGGATTTGAACCTGCCACCTTAGGTGTATGTGGCTGACGCCTTAGCCACTTGAGCCACAGGCGCCAAGCTGATTTCTCTAAAATTTAGAAATTATTTGTGAGTATTCTTTTTTATGGCAACATACTTATTCACGTAAGTTCAGTAAGAATTTCTTTTCTAATAGGACATAATTGGAGGCACAGGTTATTTTATCAAAACTTTGACTGGAATGGCATATTTTTCAGATATACCCAGAATGCTTTGAAGAACTAAGGTTGACTTTATGAGGTCCATCTATGTTTCCTAACTGATAGTAGGTAAAGAATGTCACTTTTTGACAGGTCTAGGAACCCCAACTTATTTTAGGACCTCATGAAAAGAGGAATTTACTGTAGGGAACTTTACTAAAACAGACAAGACATTAATCAAATAAACAAACTACCACAACAAATTGAGGGAGGGGGGGCATGTAGCAATAACCAGAGTTGTTTTATGCTCTTAGAACAACAATTTTCAGAGACTTTAAATGGTAGTTTTCACCAGTTATGATTGTTTCACCGGGAAATAGGTCCAAGGAGTGCCTAATTCTGCCATTTTGGAAATTGCCTCCATGATATATGTCTTTTATTATTTTAACTAATAAAGAGTGTTACATTCTTACCTATTATTTTAACATGTTATGGATCTTTTTGCTAATACTTAGGATTTTTGTGTTAAAAGCAAAGTTGGTTATAGTTTTACCTTTTAATGCTTATTCTGGCAGCTTCTAATGTCAATGTAATATTTACTTTCTAAAAAGAACTTGCAGTGGTGCCCGTAGCTCAGTGGGTAGGGTGCTGGCCACATGCACCAGGGGTGGTGGATTTGAACCCAGTCCAGACCAGCTAAAACAATGACAAGTGCAACAAAATAATGGCTGGGTGTTGTGGCAGGCACCTGTAGTCCCAGCTACTTGGGAGGCTGAGGCAGGAGAATCGCTTAAACCCAAGAGTTTGAGGTTGCTGTGAGCTGTGATGCCACAGTACTCTAGGGAGGACGACATAGTAAGACTGTGTCTCAAAAAAAAAAAAAAAAGATAAAGAGAACTTGGAAACTTGAAATCATTTTTTTTTTCTATATGCTTCAGGAAAGTTCAAATGAAAATAGCCTTGTATTTCTTAGAATTTTAATAGTTTTACTTGTGATACTTTTTGGACCTGGTACTATTTTGGAGGACAGATCTTTGATGGGTTTTGTTTCTTCTCAGGTAATTAGTTAGTCTGTAGTAGAGACTACTCATTATCCATCCAACAGCCATTTTTCCTTTCCTTCTCAGATCCTTAACTCTCATTTTAGCTTGGATGTGTCTGTCACCACTGCAATAATGGACAGTATTACTGTCACTCTTGCACCTACTTATGGTCTTGAAACTGTGCTCAAGGAAATGAAATATTTGTAAAAGTGATTTGTGGGACTTTCGAAGAGATAAATTCAGATAAGTCTTAACTATTATTTTAAATTGTTTTTCTTATTCCTTTATTTCTATACCAAATGTGTGGAGCTCTAGCAGTCTGACTGGATCCTAAGTTGATCTTGAAGACTATCACTAGACCCAAGGTCATGTGTGGCCTGTATCCCTGATGAAATCATGGAGCTGCCATACCAGCCCTGTACTATCTCTATACTTCTTTTATAAAAGAGATAAAGTTTATTACAGCCACTGTTATTTGGAACACTTTAACATAATTAGATCAAACTGAATATTCTGAAAAACAGTCTTTTAAAATTTTCTATCCTTTCTGGAGTTAATTTTAATAATTTATAATTTTATAGAAAATCATCAAATGTTAACATGGCCCAGTGACATGGGGAAATACTGAATAAAGTATACCAAAAGAAAACTTAAATATGTAGCTGAGCTCAAAAGAGCAAAAGGTAACTTCCCAGGTACCAGAAATGGAGAGAATGACAAGCTTGGGAACTGGCACTAAAGAAGTTCTCAGGGATATTGTACCTAGATACTGGCTATCACTTCATAAGGTACTGTATTAATTGCCTATTTCTGCATAACACACTAGTATTAGTGGTTTGACTATTTAGTGGTTTAAAACAATATTTCTTGTTAAAAACTTAATGTGGCTTGCAATAGTATTTATTAGCAGCATGAAACAACAATATTTACTATGTTTCATAATTTCTATAGCTCAAATTCAGGAACAGATTAAGTAGGTGATTCTAGTTCTATTTTCCATGAAGTTGCAGTCAAGATATCAGCAAGGGCCGCTGTCATCCTTGACTAAGACTAAAGGACTTTCTTCCAAAACGGCTTACTCACGTGGCTACCAAATTGATGATGGTTGTTGGTAAGATGTCTCAGTTTTTTCCTAAGTGGGTCTCTCCCCTATGCTACTTAAGTATAATGACATGGTGGCTAGCTTTCCCTAGAGTGAACTCCAAAAGAGAGAAAGAAAAAGAGAGAGATGAAAACTACATTCTTTTATGATCTAGCCTCAGATGTCACATAGCTTCTACCACATTATGTTTTTTAGAAGTCAGTAAATTCACTTCACATTTAAGAGGAATCAGATTAATTTTACCTTTTGAAGGGAAAATTATCAAAGATTTTGTGAATATATTTTAAACTGTAACAAAAAGAGATGGAGGTGACCTTGACTTGATATGAGGCAGGAAACTAGAAATTAGATTACCTCCATTAAGCAAGAATACCAAAACGGCTATCTAAAACATTTTTCCCACTACTTCAGGAAAATTACTTGTTTCTTCCTGTGCCTCCGGATGGAAATTAAAACCCAAGATTTTATCATTGAAGGAGGGGATGGAATATAGGAAAGTGGAGTCAATGCATAGTATTGGATGGGTACAGCAGCTCTTGTCTTTAATCTCAGCACTTTGGGAACTGAGGTGGGAAGATCACTTCAGGCCAGGAGTTTGAAGACAGCCTGGGTAACATAGAAAAATACCTACCTCTACAAAAAGTTTTTTAAAATTTGCTGGGTGGGATGGCGTGCACTTGTAGGCTACTCTGGAGACTAAGGCATAAGGATCACTTGAGCCCAAAAGTTTGAGGCTGCAGTGAACTACAATGATGCTACTGCACTCTAGACCAGATGACTATGTCTCAAAAAAACAAACAAAAAAATCATAATACCTATGTGTTGTAGAAATCTGAAAGTCAAACAAATTAACATATATAGTTGTGGGCCCAGGAAACCCTATCTAGCACAAGTATTAACTTTTGCTAACCCTGTAGTGACACTTCCATAAATTAGAATACAGTGGACTATCGCAGAAAAAAAAAGTTGTCTTGAAAAACAGCATATGATAGAAAATTTCAAGTAGAGTCAATAGAAATGAACAGTAGAGTTGACTCCCCAAGAACTTCAGATAATATAATAATCTGAAGGAAACTAAAAATATGTTTAGAACATTTAAAGATTTTTTTTTTACAGGTATAGAAACCACAGTAAAGACTGGGATATAAGGTGAAAAGAGCAGATGGATTTGGAAAAGAACCAAATACAATTAAAAAATAAGATACATAGGCATTGAAATAAAAACTCATGCTAGGGCAGCACCTCTAGAGCAGGGAGTAGGGAACTGGTCCCATATACCAAGGGCGGCGGGTTCGAGCCCGGCCCCAGCCAAACTGCAACCAAAAAAAATAAAAAAAAAGAGCCAGGCATTGTGGTAGGCGCATGTAGTCCCAGCTAATCAGGAGACTGAGGTAAGAGAATTGCCTAAGCCTAAGAGCTAGAGGTTGCTGTGAGCTGTGACACCATAGCACTCTACTGAGGGTGACAAAGTAAGACTCTGTCTCTAAAAAAAAAAAAAAAAACTCATGTTAAATAACATATTAAATATAGTTAATGGAGAATTAATAAACTGTAAGGTTGGTTTGAAGATACATCACAAAGAAAAATAAGCAAAACACAAGAAAGATTAATGAGACTTGAAGAGAGTGTAAAAAAGCCTAATTTATATAAGTAATAGGAGTACCAGGAGAAATTACATTCTTCAGTAAGAGAATTTTGAAAGAGACTGAAAATTTTCCTGAATTGATAGACATTAATCTCAATTTGGAAGAAGCATATTAAGTCTGGAAAAGGTTGAAGCATCCCCAATAAAACATCCAAGCAAACCTAGGTGCATTGTAGTAAGGCTTCTGGGAAGGGAAGAAGTCTTAACAGAAGACAGGGGAGTATGAAGCACAAAAAAGAGATTACTTACAAATAAATAAATTGAAAGTAATGCCCTTCTCAAAGCATGCTGGAAAATAGAATTTTAAAATCTTCCAAATACGGCTTAGCACCTGTGCTCAGTGGCTAGGGCACCAGCCACACACACTGGAGCTGGCAGGTTCGAATCCAGCCCGGGCCTGCCAAACAACAATGACAACTACAACCAAAAAATAGCTGGGCATTGTGGCAGGTGCCTATAGTCCTAGCTACTTGGGAGGCTGAGGCAAGAGAATCGCTTAAAGCCCAAGAGTTGGAGGTTGCTGTGAGCTGTGATGCCATGGCACTCTACCCAGGGTGACATAGTGAGACTCTGTCTTAAAATAATAAAAATAAGTAAAATCTTCCAAGTACTGGGGGGAAAAAAAACCCCATCAACCTTCTAAGCACACAAAGTTAATGAGGGCTCTCTAACCTACAGACACATGGGAAAGTCAAGAGTGAAGTTGAAATAACAACATGTTCACACAAAGTCTGAGAGAATTTGCTATTGCTAAACAGAACACTGAAAAACATGCTTCAGTGAGAAGAAAATCAATGTTCAAGAAAGCCCCAGTAGATCAGGCTTAGTGGCTCATGCCAGTAATCCCAATACTCTAGGAGGCCAAGGCAGGAAGATCCCTTGAGCTCAGGCGTTTCAGACCAACCTGAGCAAGAGTGAGAACTCAAGAACTAATCTCTACTAAAAATAGAAAAAATTAGCTGGGCATTGAGGAAGGTGCCTGTAGTCCCAGTTACTCAGGAGGCTGAGGCAGCAGGATCACTTGAAGGCAGGAATTTGAGGTTGCAGTGAGCTAAGATAACACCACCAACAAGAGAAAAACTCAATTTAATTCAAGTTGGGAACAGGGGGCAGGGGGAAAAGGGAGGAGAGAGGAAGGAGGGGATTGGTGTGCCTTCACCTAATATGTACAATGTAAGGATATATGGCACACCTCCTGGATGAGGGACACAACTACTACAGGAACCTTACTTAACAAGCACAAACACCATAACCTAATCATTTGTACCCTCATATTAATCTGAAAAAATTTTTTTAAATTATGCTATTAGAAAAAAGATGCCATTGCACCATTGCACTCTACCCAGGGCAAAAAAGTGAGACTGTCTCCCTTCACCTAATAAAATAAAAAAGAGAGAGAGGGAGGGAAAGAGAGAAAAAGATTGGGATTTAGAGTCAAAAAGCTATCAATTTAACTGAAAACGAAGTAATGTTAGATATTAACATTAGGGGAAACTGGGTGAAGGGTATGGAGAACTCTATCTTTGCAACTTTTTTATAAATCTAAAATTATTCCAAAATAAAAGGGTTATTAAAAATAAAAGTTCAAGAGTTTAAGCCTTGGCTCTGATGCTTGGATTTCCTAAGCCATAGGCTCCTTATTTGTAAAATGGGGTAATGATAATGCTCATTTCCCAATGTAATCAAATTGCCGGGATAATCAACTATGACTAAGTAAATGGACACACCTGGCAAACAGCCAAGTACCTATCCAATGCTAGTCAACATTCTAAGGGAGAGTCTCATAGGTGTCAGAGGGAAGAAGCAAAGTGGAAAAGGTGTTTACAATGTAGGCACTGGTAACTGACCATACCAAAGACCCATTTATTTAAAAAACATCAGTAGAGCTCTGTTATCTTTAGGAATTAAACAGAAATACTAGATCTTTCAGGGATGTTGGCCCTAGCAGCACTATTTATTATATTATTACAAGGGTTTAGCAGCCATCTCAAAGAGAATAAATAAGAGGGACAGGACTAGAAAGAATAGGAAAGGGGTAAATGAACAAAGGGGAAGGCAGCAGCTTAAAAAAACACAAACTCTCCTCTTAGCAGTCCCTGGACTGTCAGTGTGACACAACACAAATGAATAACACCCACTCAGTCCATCTGCATTGAACTGAGGGACCCAAGATGGCTAACATCAGCAAGGACTCTGGCAAGGAGAAACAAGGGTGTGATCCATAAAAGGCCCTGAAGCTGCAGCTTATGATTGCTTTGTTCTTGAGAAAGACACTGTCCCATTTTTACATGAACCAGTCAGAAAGAGGAAAAGAAAGTGAAACCAAAGTGGCAATGGAAAGATATCCCACAGGTCTGCAAGTCTGTCCCTAACTTTGATCCTACCATGGGCAGCGAAGGCTAGTCCTTTGACACTTGTTCCCTTTACTAGGATGAGCAAATGTCCTCTTCCCCTTGCTGGGGTTAGGGAGATCGGACCAGTTGCCTGTGTAATCTTTCTTTCTTTCTTTTTTTTTTTTTTAACAAGACAGAGTCTCACTCTATCCCCCTGGGTAGAGTGCCCAGGCATCACAGCTCACAGCAACCTCAAACTCTTGGGCTCAAGTGATCCTCTTGCCTCAGCCTTCTGTATAGCTGGGACTACAGGTGCCCTGACTGGTTTTTGAAATCTTCTTCACAGATTCCTCACAAATGCTTGATAGAGTGGCCTCCATGTTTCCTCACACAGGGCACCAGTTGTTGGTGCAACACAATGAAAATGAAAAACACCTACTCAGTCAATTTGCATTGAACTGAGGGAACTAGGGAGGCTAACACCAGCAAGCACTCTGCAAGGAGAAACAGGGGGGTGGCCTCCTCCAACATTACCCCCTGGCTTTTATTGCAATCTCAGGCATGAGAAAATACAGTACAGTGGCAAGGTTCAAAGAGAGAGTAAAGGTTAAAAAACAAGTAATTTTTCTTTTAACTGCACTACTGAACTCCTAACATATCCTATTTATGGCACTTTTGTCTTTCCTTAATCATATGACTTAGGGCTGAGAGTATGCTGTGCCTAGTGAGTACTCTTTTTAGTACTCACAGCCAGCAGTGATTCTTGGATTTTGCCCAGACCACTCTGTTCCTAGCACCCAAATCTTTTAACCCTATACTCTATCCTACACTGGACCATAGTCAGTAATTATTTCAAACACAGTGTTGAGACACAAAGAAAGAGGCATTTTTTGGCTTTACCCTACCCCATATGATCAGTGATAAAACTTGGTCATAGCAAGGACTAGACAAGCTCAGTCATTGTGTGGATCTTTTGATGGCGGATGAGGTTGCAGTGGTGATTAAAGCTTTTTCCACATTCAGTGCACTGGTGAGGTCGTTCTCCTGTGTGGCTTCTCTGATGCTCGATAAGAAATGAACTCCGACTGTAGCTCTTACTGCACTGGCTGCATTGGTAGGGCTTTTCTCCCTTGTGGATTCTCTGATGCTGGATAAGACCTGCACTCTGACTGAAGGCCTTTCCACAATCCTTACAGTGGTACTGTTTCTGTATATTGTGGATTCTTCGGTGATTAAAAAGACCACAACTCCGACTGAAAGTTTTCCCACAGTCATTACATTCATAAGGTCTTTCTCCTGTGTGAATCCTTTGATGCCGAATGAGACCTGAGCTATGAGCAAAGACCTTCCCACATTCACCACATCTGTGGTGCCTCTCTCCTAAGGGGTTTCCCCACTGCCTCTCTATCAGTCCCTTATGTTCACCAGCTTCTCCACGTTGGGGATCCTGGTGTGATACCTCCCGCATCTGTTCATGAAACATTTTCCCATGTGATTCTACTATCTTAGGACAGTCTTTCTTTAACACCAACTCTCTGTCATCAGTCTTGATCATTTCATCTGAAACATAAAAAGACTAGGTAAATGTCATTTATTCTCTGAGCCTATGAGAAGGTGACTATGCCCACAAAAATTCAGTATAGAATAGGAAAGGAGTCAGAAACAGAAGGGCTATTTTGGTAACACCTTCCCCTAGGTAATGAGAGAAGTATGCCCTCTTTGACAAAATGTAGCTCAGTTTGTCCCTAGGTGGACTTGGCATGGGAGAACTGTCTTCATAGGAAGGGAAGGGTAAAGATCAGTATGACTTCTGTACAGTTTACCCTCAGAACTCTATCTCTTTTGAGGTAAGAAACCTCAAAGTGACCCCTTTCCAAATAAAAGTTACTTCATGTACTTATCCATTCATTCATTTTCGAAACAAGTATTAAGTTTCTACTCTTCTGGGTACTTCAGGCAATGCAGTAGTCCACCTCTTATCTGTGGTTTTCTGCAGTTTCAGTTACTCATGTTCAACTATCTTCCAAAAATGTTAAATGATAAAAAAAAAAATTAGAAAAGAATGAAATAATGTATTTTGCAGCAATTTGGATGGAACTGGATAACATTATCTAAAGTGAAGTACCTCAGAAATGTAAAAACAAACACCACATACAAATGAGAGCAAACAATGGGATTCATATACACAGATATGTAGTAGTGCAAAGGACACTGGAAACTAAGAAAGGGGGAGGGTAGGAGGGTGAGGGATAAAAACTTACCTATTGGGTACCATGTACACTACTCTGGTGATAGACATATTAAAAACTCTGACTTCAGCATTATACAATTCATCCAAGTAACAAAAATACTTGTACTCCCTTAATATTTTGAAATGGAAAAAAAATTAAATGGAAGATTCTAGAAGTGATTCCTGAATTTTAAACTGTGCACCCTTCTGAGTAGTATGATGAAATCTCATGCATCCATCCCCATCCCACCCACAATGTGAACCCTCCTTTTGTCCAGCATATCTATAGTGTATATGTTGCATGCCTGTCACTTAGCAGCCATATTGGTTATCAGACTGACTATCATAGTAATCACAGTGCTTGTCTTCAAGTATCCCTTGTTTTACTTAATAATGGCCCCAAAGTACAAGAGTAGTGATGCTGGAATATTGTTATAATTGTTCTATTTTATTATTATTTTTTTACTACATCTAATTTATAAATTAAACTTTATTGTAAGTATGTTAGCATAGGAAAAAACATAGTATATATAGAGTTTGGTATCATTCTAGGTTTCAGGCATCCACTGGGGTTCTTATTTCCTGAAGATACCTGCAGATAAAGGAAGACTACTTATACTATGACTTTCTGGGTTTTCTTGAGACAGAGTCTCACTCTGATGCCACAGACTATATAGTGCCCTGGTGTCAGCCTAGCTCACAGCAACCTCAAACTCCTGGGTTTAAGTGATCTTCCTCCTGCCTCATCCTCCCCAGTAGTTGGGACTACAGATGCTTGCCACAACGCCTGGCCATAGTAGAAACCAAGTCTCACTCTCGCTCTGGCTGGTCTTGAACTCCTGAGCTCAAGGGATGCTCCCACCTGAGCTTCCCAAAGTGCTAGCATTTTGTAGTACAGGCATGAAACACTGTACTCAGCAGGGAAAATGACTTTCAAATCCATGACTGTCAAATGCACAAATCCAAGGTGCATTCCCATCACAAGGCTTTTGCTTAACTCTTTGTGAAAAGCTCTGACCTCATATAATAACATGGTTCACTTTCTCATTTTCTCTAAGTCTTTGCTCATCTCTCCCCTTCTTAATAAGGTAAATTTTAATTCATTTCTTTAATTCCACAGTTGATATGCCTTATGCATAGTACTCTTAATCTCCCTTATCCTGTTCTATTTTTGCTTTATTCCACTGGACTCATCACCTTCTAACATATTATATCATCTCAATTTTTTATTATTGTCTTCCTCTTGCTAAAATCTAACCTCCATGAGAACAAGATCTTTCTGTTTTATTCCCTTTCTGTTTTATCATCCCTGGCACATAGCAGTTGCTCAAAAAATATCTGTTGAATGAATGAATGAATAAAAAGGCATAGATTGAAAGTATGGCCTCAACTGACTGGCCCAGGGACTAGCATCTGAGGCAAAGACTGACTCATAGGACTGATTTATACTGGATAGTGTCCAGCCAATCCAATCAGACTCTGTATGGGTGATTCCGGGGTAAAAATAGAAAGAAACAGACCCAAACTGTCTAAACACTGGCAAGTAGCTGCTGTGGTATTGTTAGGATATCTCATGTGTGATTTCACCTTGCAACCCAGAAAAAGCACAAGCAAAACAGACCCTGACTTGTATTGTATTTGTCCTCACACAACACAATAGGTACCTCTTAGGACTCCTCTGTTGTTAGGCCATGGTTTTCCTCCTTTTAGCTGGGGGATCACAACAGGTTTGGAAAACAGAAATTTGTCTGCAGAGAAGAAATAGGCCAAAAGTGGGATCAGTACTACCCTTATGCCTAAACTTTATATTAAATCTGAACTATATATGGGAACTGAGTAGAATGTAAAAAATAAGACATTTTCTACTTTTTTTTTTTTTTTTTTTGAGAGAGGGTCTTGCTCTGTCACCCAGGTTGGAATGCAGTGGTATGATCACAGCTCACTATAACCTCAAACTCCTGAGTTCAAGCTGTCCTCCTGCTTCAGCCTCCCAAGTAGAAAGAACTATAGGTGGACATCACCATGCCTTACTAACTTTAAAATTTGTTTTGTAGACACAAAGTCTTACTATGTTGCCCAGGCTGATCTCAAACCCTAGGCTTCAGGCATCCTCCCCCCTTAGCCTGGGAATACAGGTGTGAGTCAATACATCCAGCCTCCACTTTTTAATAACTACCATTTACACAACCTTCATGACTTATGAAGTACTTTTATATATTTATCAAACTGGCAAAGACCTCTGATATTATCATCTCACCTCTTAGAAAACTGTGGGGTTAAAAACAGGTATGTATATAAATATATATAAAAAGCCCGGAAAATACATAGCAAATTGACAAAGTTTAGTTACTCTTAGGGAGTAGGATTTCAAGAACTTTTATTTTTCACTATATAAACTTCTGTCTTATTCAGATTTTTTATAATCAGCATGAACTTACAAAGAAACAGTGTATAAAGTAACTTAAATATTGCTTGGCTAAACTGTTGAAGAGCTGCAACTTATATTTGGTCCTTATTATCTTGAATACTTACTATCTTGCCTTATAATAGTGGCTTTTCCTGAATTGCCAACACACACCTGCAGTGATGTCCTACAGGGAGAACTCTCCAATGTGTAGATGCCCATTAAGTACTCACCTGTAGCCTCACTGGATGCTTAATAAATATTTTTTGAATGAATAAACCAATAGATGGATGGATAGATAGGTAGATAAACAAAGATGTGCTTTTGGGAAAAGGAGGTTCTTAATGTTCTCAACAGAGTTCTAGATGTGGTTTGGAAGAGAGAAGGAAGGAGTAAATTGCTGGAGAGTGAAAAGTTCAAGTTCACAGGAAAAGAAAGAAGGAAAAAAAACAAAGGAACTGACTGGAAATATGCTCATGAAGGAGGAAAATGAAACCAGAAGGAATTTTAACCTGATGAGGTTATGGGACCAGAGAAAGGTCTGCTGTGTACATGGAATTTACTCAACACATACACCTTAATTTAAGCTGAAGTAAAATTAATTTTCAGTTTAAATGAAGAGATATGTTTCATGTAGTAGAAATGATAACTATATGATTGCTAGGGCAGATGAAATAAATAGAGGCTAAAGGCAGAGAGGTAAAGGAAGTTGAGGCTTTGATACAAGGGGGGAGTGATGTGAAACTGAAAACAGGGGAACCTGCTGTCAGAAGGTTAACAAAATGTCAATAAGAAGCTATAATGCCATATGTGACAAATTAGCAGCTAGAGCCACTTCTTGCATGGTAAGCCAAAATGGGAAGTCAGCTGACTCAGCCCCAAGTGGCCAGCAGTCTATCTGTTAAGAGTGGGCACTACAATGAAGACTACAAACAAGGAAATGTCAAAGTCTGATATACAATCTGCCGCCTACTAAGTCTATCACATATGTTTCTACCCAAATTGGCAAGGGTGACACTGGTGATTTTTTGTAACAGCTGCCATGTATGAATCATAATGCGTGCCAAGTGCTTTTCATAAATTGTATTTGATGCTCACAAGTTTCTGAGATATATACTTGTTATGGATTAAATTGTGTTCCCTCAGAATTTGTATGTTGAGGGAATACAATTTATATGTTTCAGTCTCAATGTGAAATATTTGGAGATAGGGTCTTTAGAGAGGTAATAAAGGTTAAATGAGGTCCTTAAGGGGGATCCCAATATGATAGGACTGGTGTCCTTTTACGAAAAATAGACACTAAAATGCTCTCTTTCTCTCTGTGTACTCAGAGGAAAGGCCATGTGAGGAAAACAACAGCTGTCCACAAGACAGGAATAGAGGCCTGACCAAAAACCAAACCCAATAGCACCTTAATCTTCGAATTATAGCCTTCAGAAATGTGAAAAACAAATTTTCTGTTGTTAAAGCCACCCAGGCTATGGTATTCTGTTATGACAGTTCAAGTAGACAAACCCAATACTAGTATCAACCCCCTTTTGTAGAGGGAACTGAAGTCAAGTGGTTAAGTACAAGCAGGCCATGATCTGAACCTGTATCTGTCATACCTTGAAGCCCATTCTCTAAAACTGTTCTCCACAGTGATTCCTGAAAGCCTTTATAATGGACCATGTGCCAGAAGTCCTAAGGATGGTACACAGGGGAAGATCGCATGCAAGGGAAGGGGACAAAAATGAACACCCTAGGCATTCAGAAGCTCTGTGCATTGCTGCTATCTGGAGTGTTTGGATCCCCTGGTGGGTTTTCTGATTGTTTTCGCTTGACCAGGTGAGATAAGTTCAACATCAAACCTGTCCCTCACCTGTCTCTCCAATAGGATGGACTTCCTGAGCAGGGTCACCTCTGACCTGAGGTTCTTTATGCTGTGACTGAAGGCTCAATGATGTCTGCTCTCTTAAAGGCACTATCTCTTTAGAAAGGACTTCTTGTCTGTGTATGTGAGTTACCATCTGGGGACAAAGAGACAAGATTTGACTTCTGAAGAAATTAACTGTCTCAAAAAGCACTTCCCACAAGGAAGGAAGCATGAGGTAGAATATTTTATTATCAGTATTAAAGTGGTACTATATCCACAAGGGTGGCCACTGCCACCCTAGTAAACTTCACTTCCTACCTCATGTTGTGGTTCATCAAGCTCTCTCTCCAGATCCTCCAGCAAAATCACAGCTTCTTCCCCACTCTCTGGACGATGTTCCTTCACCCAGCCCTGGAGCTCATTGGGCAGGATAAACAGGAACTGCTCCAGCACCAACAGATCCAAAATTTGCTCCTTTGTGCTCACATGTGGCCTCAACCACTGGTAGCAAAGATCCTGGAGCCGGGTAAGAGCTTCTCTTGGTCCAGGGGTTTCCTGGTAGCACAGCTGCCGAAAGTGCCTTCGGAAGATTTCCCTTGCCAGTGGATTATTGCATTTTAGTCTGTATTCCTGCTTTTTAAGGTGATTTTCTGCCTCCACTTTCACTGTCAGATGCTCTTCCCATATCTCAGAAACGTGAACATCCGGGGATAAAACCTCTTTTAAGTCTGTATTCATCTTGACTTTGAATAGCTTTAAAGGTACCCTTTAACTGGAATAATGCTTCAAGACACACTTGGAGATTGCTGCCTAAGCAGTAAAAATAATTATTTACACAGAAAAATAACAATAGTTGATAATAGAAATTGATAATGTAAGAGACTATCATAGACACTAAAGCTTTTCACTGAAAGTAAAGTGACTTAGTGACCAAAGAATAGAAAAAATGCAAAAATATATGTTCATAATGTGCAAGGAGCATAAGTTTACAATAAAACCTGGATTTTATTCTGGTTCTAAAATTTATGAATTGTATGACTTTGTGTCAATTTTTAATCTTTCGATCTCAGTTTCTCTATGTGAAAAAAAACAAATTATAGGATAGAACATAAGGTTAAAAGTGCTAGGCACTAAGGACAGAGTAATCTGAGAAAAAGTCAAGAATCACTGCTGACCATGAGTACTGAAAACAATACTCAGTAGACACAGCATACTGTCCCAGCCTTAAGCCACATACCTTTAGCAGTGATAAGATTAAAAAGTAACTGTGCAGTAAATAAAACGTTAGTTCAATTATGCAGTTAAGGAGAAACTACTTGTTTTTAACCTTGACTCTCTCTTTGAAGCTTTTCTACTGTGCTGCATTTTCTCATACCTGAGGTTTCAATAAAAGACACTGAGAAACATTTGTTTCCCCTTGTGGAGTGCTTGCTAGTGTTGATCTCTCTGATCTCAGGGCCTAACTGAGTTAGCCCCTCCCTCAGTTCAATGCAAATGGACTGAATAGGTGTTATTCATTTGTGTTAAGTCACACTGACAATAAATAATTCCCTAGAGTTCATGGAAGAAAAAGGCCATGAATTAGGGACCATATAGATTACTCAGAAAGTCTATGTAAAATATTTGGACTTATCGTATAAAAGTTAAATTAGAGAAAGACTAAATGGAAATATGTTCCTGTCAACTAAATGAATGAACCAACATTAATGGAAGTTTTTTCCTTGAGTTTTCTCAAAGTAATCTTTAAAAAAAGAAACATTAAAGGTTGGTATTATTTTCACATTTATGGCTAGGAAAGCGATTCCAAGTCCTGTGAACTTTCCACACTGCCCTATTGCTTCCTAAGAGTAATAGTAAACACTGCCCAATAGTCTCCAATATGCTTTCAGATACAAAGCCATATTTAATTCTCACAGTTACCTTCTGAGATTTTATTACAATCATTATTATTTCATTTGATAAAAGGAAGCAAGGATCATATTCTTTGTGAAGACAATTGTAAGAGACCAAAGAAGCCCAAGAGAGACATTTTCTGCAGACTCAATGCCTGGGCCCAGGAGGCCTGTGTGTCTCCAAATGGCAGAATCCCAGCCCAATAGGTGAATTCCAGCTTATCAGGCCCTGTGGCAGACATTTAGGAAATGTGAATCCGGGGGTGAAAGGTGGGAAGGGGAGTCGAGGAAACCCAGAATATATATGCGTCTTTAATAGGCTCCTCAATGATTTGTATGCACTGTAAGGTTTGAGAATCAAGGGAACTAAAGGAAAAGGAATCGCAAGTACATTCTGCACTTGTTCCTGTCCATTCAATGCCCCTTAATTTTACTTTAAAACCTAAAGGTGAGAAGGGCTCTCCTTGACGAAGACTGCAAAATATTTTCCTATTTGTGCCTAACTTCCTCTCTCAGGTGTTTCCTTCCCTGAGTCGTAAGCCTGCTGTTAATACCACGGTGGCCTTTAACCTCGCAATCCTCCCACAACTGTCTTGGGCAAAGTCTCTGCCGGGCACAGACCACTGCCCCCTCCCCTTGCTCCAACCTACCAGCCCCTAAGGTTCACTTTCTTAACCCTCCTCCCCACCATCCCGAGTCCCAGAGGCGGACTCACGAGATCGGACCAGCCGAGCAGGTAAAGCCTCACTCCCTCGGAGTGAGCCGGAACTGCGGCCGGAACGGAACTGCGGCCGGGCCGGAAAGAAGTTAGCCCCTCCACACGAGCGGACCTTGTAGAGGCACTTCCGGGCCGGTCTAGGATTGCGCGTGTCAGTGTCCTGTCCAGCGCCGGCGTTATCTGGGACTCACTCCCCAATGTCTCGCCATTCAGTTCTTTTTAAGCAGCGACTCACAAAATCGCTTGGGGCGGGGGTTGGAGGGCAGGGTGAGGGGGCTAATGCAGGTTTTAGACGGAAAACATTGATGAAGTGTAGATCGTTAGCTATTGAAAATGCTCATTTTAAAAACATTTTGTAAATTAATCCATTATCATGATTAAGAAGGAAAAAAAAACCTCAGACAATGCCAAGATATCAGATGATACCCCACCTGACCTCGTTAGCTTGGAATTCATATTTATCATTCTTATATCTCTCTTCTCATGTCTCCTCTCCTCTCTCCTCCCTTCCCCTTCCCTTCCCTCCCCTTCCCCCCCATCCCACACAAACACTTTTACCTTTATCTCCTCCCTCCACTTGTTTTAATGTTTTCATTTAATGACATCGTTATCTGTCATGTTGGTCTAAGTGCTGCATAATCTACGTGAGTATAAAGCACATGTACCACAATTTATTTGTCCAGTCCGTACATATTCTTTATATGGATGTCTTCTTCCCTCTCTTCCTCCTTTTTTTCTTCCCGAGAATCCTCCCTTTCTATTTTTTTGCTATAAAAGTTGTTTGGAGATTTTGCAATAATACAAAATCTGAAACAAATTAAATTAGCCTTATTCTAAAAGAGCATAAATGCTGTTAGTCATTCATCAATTTTTTCATGCCAACCAGAATGATCATGTTGCATACCTTAAACTATGTTTTGTTTCAACAGAGTCTATTTGTTTTATTACAGCAATAAGAAAGTATCTTATGTTAATGGAGGTTCCAGGATGTGTTTTAACTGCAAAACTGTAGCTCTGTAAATTTCTTTAGTTGTTTTCCTAAACCCAGCCTTTCTAGGGCATTAAATAAACCCAACCTTCATAATTTACTTCAATTTCTTCCAAATATCTAATACATATGTAATCATTAACAGCAACAGCATGAAGAAAATTTGCTCAAAATTCTTATCACATTTGTATTCATACCATGTTCACTTGCAAAACCCTCTTTACAAACTTTCCCAACAAACTATAAAATGAGAGTGAATGTTCAACTTGTCTTAGACTTGAGGAGACTGTTGAAATATGTTATACTCTTCTATTTTGGGTGCCCATCTGTGACAAACACAGTTTTAATATTTGTAGGAAATTTCTTAAATGTCTCACTGGAAGTTGGCTAAGCTCTCTAAATGGTTTATATATACTTGTTGAGTAGGTCAAGGTAAGACTTAGACAGGCTCCACCCTACAGTCAAGTGGGCAGCTCACTGGATATCACTATAGTTAATAGCTCTGAGAGACACTGGCTTTCACCTGTTTGTTTAAGGTTAAGATTCCCTTATAGAAATAGTACTTGATGAGTATCCTGGGATGGAGGGATCATTTCTAATTTAGAATTGGGAATTGTTACAGAAAATACTAGAAATGCCATGGCAGCTCAGAGACAAGAAGAAATATTGACTATAAGACTAAAACGATTGAGGATTACCTCAGAAGCAGGCATATTGGGATACTGACTATTGTGGGTTATGCCATAGCAAAAAAAAAAAAGAAGGAGGAGGAGGAGGAGGAGGAG
>NW_003852618.1:1196258-1208212 GCF_000181295.1 Otolemur garnettii
GAGGAGGAGGAGGAGGAGAGGACAAAAACAAGAAAGAAAAGATTTGGGAGATCGGGGATAACGATATTGAGGGAAGAAGCTGCAAGGGAATAGATCTCTTATACTGGGTCCCAAGTGTGCAAATATTTTCACTAACTCTTTGTGTAAGATTTCCTCTATAGACGTCAGCAACTCTTCCCCTTTCTCCCCCCCCCCACCCTGTTTTCTCAGCATTTGTTCAAGGAACTGTTGAACACAATGATCATGGCTGCCAGGATGAAGGCTCAAAAAAAATTTTTTTTTAATGTTTTCCTTTGTAAAGACCACCTAGCCAAGACCACTGTTGAGGATCTGCAAGATCCAAGAACTGCAGCCGTACCTAATCTCTAGATATGGTGTAATATCACAGTAGGAACATTCAGCCACTTGATGGCAAATTAATTACATTTGACTCTTTCCTCTTTCCATGATAGTGAGAACAAAACTTTTCTTCAAAGCAATAGATTCTTCTTTTAAATGTTGATTGGCTTTCTATGCCTACCATGCTCTGCCAGTGCTGCATTGTTGAAAGCCCTACTTAGACCAGCCCCAACTTAGTTGAGCATTAAAATGAAATGATTTATTTTCTCCTATCCCTACTTTGAACTGGTTCTTAGGAATTCTTCTTTCCTATCCCTTAGTAATACCTTGAGCAGATCCTATAGCTTTCTGGCAATTTTAAGTTTTAAAGGTTACATCCAGTTTCCTTCTAACTTTAAATTTTATTGTATATTGAACATATTATAAAGCTGCAGATTAAAAAAACGTACAATAGGGCACACATTGAACAATCTCTTTCTGATATTTTAAATTTTCTTGGGCATGATAATGATATTGTACTTTTATATGAAGATGTTCTTATTTTTTGGGATAGGCACTGAAGTATTCAAGGGTGGTATGTTATGATGCCTCTAATTAAAATACTTCAGCAGAGAAAGAAAGAAAGGTGGGGAAGCAAACATGGCAAAATGTGACAATTATAAAATCTAGGTGATAACTGTATGATTGTTCATTACATATTTTATACATATTATATATAAACCTTTGGGAGTAGATATGTTTCTAAATTCAAGATTTTTTTTTTCAGAAAGACAACGTGCACATACTATGTATTATGTAACTTCCAGGAGAGTTTCAGAGCACATAAAACACCTTCACATTTCTGCAGTGATTAGTCATCTAAAGTGAGTTACATGAACTTCAGGATTTGTTCCCAGATAAGTTTTAGTGCCAAATTTATGGGGGTAGGGGGAACTTACAATTTTTTTTTTCTTACCAAATGCCATCCATAAAAAACCCTACTTTTAAGAATTTTATGCATTTCAGAACTGAAGATAAGAGATCCTAGATATGTACTAGACTCTCTTTTTCTATCTTTTTAATGCATATTTAAACATTTTCAAATTGAAATTTTTAAAAATAACAAATCTACATCCTATTCCTAGTCACCTAATATCATTTATTTTCTAGCTTTTCAAAGATATTTTATACATACAAAAGCAAATTTTTTTTGAGATATTGTCTCATGTCATCCTCAGTAGAGTGCTGTTGCATCACAGCTCACAACAACCTCCAACTCTTGGACTTGAGTGATTCTCTTGCCTCAGCCTCCCGAGTAGCTGGGATTACAGGAGCCTGCCACAAGGCTGGGCTATTTTTTTGTTGCAATTGTCATTGTTGTTTAGCAGGCCTGGGCCGGGTTTGAACCTAAGTGAGCTGTGGGCACCGAGCCTATTTTATTCTTTTTAATGGCTGTGTGATAGTATAATTAAGTTGATGCACCATAATTTGTTTCGTCAAGCTAAATAACCTATTCAAACACAGCTGTCTTGACCATTCTTTTATGTTTTTGTGCATACCTTGTTGAATTTATGCAACTATTTCTGTAGAATAGAGGTTTAGAAGTGGAATAGCTGAGTGACGATATTCACTTTTGAAAAAGTAAGGTTTATTGAAGTAAATTTCATACAGTAACATTTACCTTTTTATATATACAGTTGGATGAATTTTGTCGAACACGTATATAAGGACCACTGCAAAAAAGATACACATTTCTAGCAAACCTCCACCCCACAAACATTCCCCTTTGCTCCGTATAGTCATCCTTTCCCTCTACTCCCAGCACTTGACAATCCCTAAAATGGTTTTTTGCGTATTGAGCACTCTTGTTAAGTGGCCAGATTGTGCCCAGCTAAGGCAATTCGACAGTGAACATAATTAATTTCCTCACATCTTTAGGAGTCCTGTGCCCCTCGTAATTGCAGCTCTATGTTCCTTATTTCCTGAGAGACAGGATTTCATCCAGAAATGGACTGTGTCAGTGGCTACACTTCCTCACTCCCATTTTATGAGGTTTTTTTTTTTTTTTAATCATTCTTTATTTATTTATTTATTTGAGGCAGAGCCTCAAGCTGTCCCCCTGGGTAGAGTGCCGTAGCATCATAGCTCACAGCTACCTCCAACTCCTGGGCTCAAGTGAGTCTCCTGCCTCAGCCTCCCAAGTAGCTGGGACCACAGGTGCCCACCACAACACCCAGCTATCTTTTGGTTGCAGCCATCATTGTTGTTTGGCAGGCTCTGGCTGGATTCGAACCCACCACCTTAGATGCATGTGGCTGGCATCTTAGCCACTTGAGCCACAGGCGCCAAGCCTTTCTATTTAATTTTTAAAGAGTGTGTTGTGTGACAGGTGAGAATATGGATACCTTCCGGCTGCACCCCAGTAATTTTTTTAAATTAAAAAAAGGTAGAGGCTTGGCACCTATAGCTCAACCGGCTAAGGCGCCAGCCACGTACACCTAAGTTGGCAGGTTTGAATCCCCAGCCCGGACCCGCCAAACAACAATGACAGCTGCAACCAAAAAATAGCCGGGTGTTGTGGCGGGTCCCAGCTACTTGGGAGGCGGAGGCAGGAGACTCGCTTGAGCCCAGGAGTTGGAGGTTGCTGTGAGCTGTAATGCCACGGCACTCTACCCAGGGGGACAGCTTGAGGCTCTGTCTCAAAAAATAAATAAATAAATAAATAAAAATTAAAAAAGGTAGAAAAGTAATACAGAAAAAAAATTGTCATTTATTTTCTTAAGGAAATCCCATTTTGCTTTTGCCCCACTATTCCACTGAAATTGCTGTGGACAAGATCTCGGTGACTCCCAAAGTTGCTAAACAAAATGGCTACTTCTCAACCTTTATCTTCCCAGAACTTTCTGTGGAATTTAATACTATTGATTTGTCTTCTCATTCATTTGGCTGGGAATGTTTCTGACCATCTACTATGTACCAGGCTTCTAGGCATTGGGGATACATTTGTAAACAAAGCAGAGATGTCCCATGACTTCATAGAGCTTACTTTCTAGTGGGACTAAAGAAATTTTTTCATAACTGAAATTCTATCCTGGAATTTCATGACACCCCTCTCTTCTGGTATCTTAACTTTATGATTATCTTCCTGAGTCTTCTCTTCTGGCTACTTTTAATGAACTTATTCTCTAATGATGATGTTCCCCAGAATTCTGTTCTTAGTCCTCTTTATTCCACATAATCTTCTGAAGTGAAATTGCCTTTAGCAAACTTGCATGAGAACTCCAAAATTTACCCCTCCAGCCTGGATCTCTTTTTTAGGCTCCAGACTAACATCTCTGATTGCCTCCTTGCTATCCTTTTGGTCTCACAGATACATTAAACATTAAATGACCAATAATTTATATTTTCCACCAGAGTTCTTGTCTTGAATTTCCCATTTCTATGACTGTCCCATCCACTACTCAGTTAGTCAAGTCTGAAGTCCAAGAGTCATCTTAGATTCCCCCTCCCTCTTGTTCCACAGCTGTTTCCCTACATTGTCAGATTTACTTCCTGAGATTCTCACAAGCATCTCCCCACCTTTCTATCATTATTACCCTTTTATTAATTCTGACCTTTGCAATTTCAAGTGTGTGCTATTACAGAAATCTTATAGAAAAGGGGGCAATTATTGCACACTGATGAATGGCATGAGTTTTGATGCTACAGAATCTTAGCTCTGTCATTTACTAGCTTTGTAATTTTTGAATAACTCACTTAACTTTCCTGTGCTTTTGTTTTCTTAAAAATGGGGATGATAATGCATTGGATAGTTGGGAACTCTAAAAGAATAAACAGGAGCTGGCTCGGCGCCAGTGGCTCAACCGGCTAGGGCGCCAGCCACGTATACCTAAGGTGGCGGGTTCGAATCCCCAGCCCGGACCCGCCAAACAACAATGATGGCTGCAACCAAAAAATAGCCGGGCGTTGTGGCGGGCGCCTGTGGTCCCAGCTACTTGGGAGGCGGAGGCAGGAGACTCGCTTGAGCCCAGGAGTTGGAGGTTGCTGTGAGCTGTAATGCCATGGCACTTCACCCAGGGGGACAGCTTGAGGCTCTGTCTCAAAAAAAAAAAAAAAAGAATAAACAGGAGCTGGGCAGCGCCTGTGGTTCAGTGAGTAGGGCACCAGCCCCATATACTGAGGACAGCGGGTTCAAACTCTGCCCCAGCCAAACTGTGACAAAAAATAGCCGGGCATTGTGGCGAGTGCTTGTGGTTTCAGCTACTCAGGAGGCTGAGGCAACAAAATCGCCTAAGCCTAAGAGCTAAGGGTTGCAGGGACCTGTGACATCACAGTACTCTACTGAGGGCTACAAAGTGAGACTCTGTCTCTAAGAAAAAAAAAAGAATAAACAGGAGAATACATAAAACAGGAGAAAAAATGGAAACCTTTAAAATAGCACTGTTGCCCCTCCACATCTGCTGATTCAACCAACTGAGGATAGAAAATATTAAAAAAGGACTGGGTGCAGTGGCTTACACCTGTAATCCTAGCTTCTGGTAGGCTGAGGTGGGTAGATTGCCTTAGCTCATGGGTTCAAGATCAGCCTGAGCAAGCACAAGACCTCATCTCTAAAAATGTAGCTGGGTGTTGTGGTGGGCACCTGTAGTCCCAGTTACTTGGGAGGCTGAGGCAAGAGAATTGCTTGAGCCCAAGAATTTAAGGTTGCTGTGAGCTGTGATGCCATGGCACTCTACCCAGGGTGACAGCTTGAAACTCTGTCTCAAAAAGAAAAAAATTCAAAAAAATAAAAATAAAAAATACCAATATAACAATTTTAAAAAAGAATCACACAGTATAGCATTTGAGTCCAGTTTCTAATTTCTTTCACTTGGCATGCTGCTTTTGAGATTCCTTTATGTTGTATCTGTAGTTTGTTCTTTATATTGCTGAGTATATATAACCCATTGCATGGCTGTACTATGATTTGCTTATCCATTCACTAGGTGATAGACATTTGAGTTGTTGCCAGTTTCAGGCAATTATAAAGCTGCTGTAACCATTCATGTACAAGTGGACATATTTTTATTTTTCTTGAGTAAATATCTAGGAGGGGGAGTGTTGGATCACAAAAGTAAGTACATGCTTAACTTCATAAGAAACCTCCAAACTGCTTTTTCAAAGTGTCTGTACCAGTTTTGTATTCTCATTGACAGCCTCTGGGAGTTCTAGTTGCTCCATAACCTCATCAACACTTTGTACTATCAGGTATTAAATTTTTATATTTTTGCCATTCTAATAGGTATGTGGCGCTCACAGACGTGTGAAACCATTGACTAGGGTTGTTAGATTTTATTGTGGTTTTAATTTAAACTTTTCCTGATGACCGCTGATATTGAGTTTTTTTCATGTGTTTATTTGCTGTCTGTATATCATCTTTGTTGAAATGTAAATTCAAATCATTTCCCCATTTTTATGGGTGGAATGAGATTGTTTTCCTATTGTTGAGTTGTAAAAGATCTTTATACATATTTTCTCAGAATCTTAGGTTTGTTCTTTCATTTTCACTAGCAGTGCTTTTCAAAGAATGGAATTTTTAAATTTTGAAGTCACATATGTATGTAAATTTTTCTTTTATAGCTTATGTTTCTATATCCTATTTTGAAAATCCTTGCCTAACTCAAAGTCAGAAGGATTTTCTCTGAAATTTTCTTTTTGAAATTTTCAAGTTTTAAGTATATAGTGTGAAGTAAGATTCATCCCTTTTTTTGCACATGGCTGCTGTCTAACTGTTACACAATCATTTGTTGAAAAGTGAAAGATTCCTTTCCCCTTTAGAGGATTCACTGAATCACCCTGGCAGTGACGTTTTTTGTTTGTTTGTTTGTTTGTCTTTAAGAGATGAGATCTTTCTCTGTAGGCCAACGTGGACAGTGGCATGATCATAGCTGACTGTAGCACCAAACTCCTGGACTAAAGTGGCCTTCCTGCCTTCCTGCTCCAGAGTAACTGGGACTACAAGTTCAGGCTACCCCACCCACCCAGTCTATTTTTGAAGTCTGATATCTACTTTTAAGTGTGATAAAGGATTCTCCAGTTTGCTTTCCCACCAGAAGTGTGTGACTTTACATCTGAATCCCAGTTCATATTTAGTCTACTGACTCTTCCCCCACCAGAACAGATCTACGGCCCTGCGCTCCAGTTTTCCTTGCTGTGGGGGCAAACCTACATTTTCTTCGTTTCATGAACTGATGTCACACTACATACTGGTAGCAGACAGCATAAGAACTGTTTCCCTCAGAACCTTTTCAGGACGCAATCAGTTTATTTCACCACACCAGGCATTACAGGGCAGCTGCTCTGTTGGTTAAGGATTTGTATTATTGGCTTTGAATCTAGAAATGCGCATCCAACGCCAATTTGAATCTGGAGGAATTCAAATAGAAGCAGGTGGAAGACTGATAAGGGGGTAATCTACCCTGGGCAACAGAGTGAAACCCCTGTCAAAGAGAGAGAGAGAGAGAGAGAAGAAAGGAGAGGAGGCTACTACATCTCTAGATTCAAATTTAAATCTAGTTCTGCTTTATGTCTCCAGTAACTGTCCATTTCTCTTTTTTTTTATTTCTCTTTTCTAAGTAAAACTCCTTTCTAGCTTAATAATTTATTTAGTTCCAAGAAGAGAGAAAGTTGTATTTCAAAACGAAGGCGCTCTTTAATGCCTCTTTTCTGTGACCCACATTAGGCTGAAGCACGAAGAACTCAGAACTGGACACTGTCCTTAGGAAGTTTGCAGACTTCTCAAAAGCTAGACGGAAAGGGCAGGATCGTAATCTTTCGTGAGAAGGAGACACACATCCACCAGCTTCAGAGTCTTGGAGGAAAAAACCCGCCCCCCTACCCCCGTCTCTCCCCACTGGGTCTCTGTGCCCTGAAGTCTGCTCACGGACGTGTGGAACCATCGACTACGGTGGCCTGATCTGTAGTAAAATTATGTTCGTTCGGGCCTGGTGGGCACAGTAGCTCACGCCAGTAATCCTAGCACTCTGTTAGGCTGAGGTGGGAGGATCGCTTGAGCTCGGGAGTTCAAGATCAAGAGCCAGACTCCACCTCTACAAAAAATAGAAAAATTAGCTGGGAGTTGGGGTGGGCGCTGTAGTCCCAGCTACCAGGGAGGTGCAGGTAGGAGGAGTTTGAGGTTGCTGTGAGGTAGGCTGACGCCAGGGCACTCTAGCCTGGGCAACCGAGTGAGAATTTGTTTTTTAAAAAAATTATGTTATGTTCGTTCTTTATCTAAAATTCGAATCTAATTAAGTCTTCTATATCTTATTTGACAATCCTACCGCCGATCTCGGGGTGGGGGAACAATTGCTTCACCATGAGGCATGTCCACGTAACTTCCCACCTCTCCGAGCCAGAGACTAGTTCCCAAAAGAGACAGGAAACGTTCACTGAAAGAGTAAAAAAACTATCTCAATCAGGGGTCCTCAAACTTTTTAAACAGGGGGCTAGTTCACTGTCCCTCAGACCATTGGAGGGCTGGACTGCGGGCCCTGGGACTAGTCGGCTGCTAAGCAGGACAGGCAGCGGCAGCAGAAACACCCGGCGGGCGGGATAAATGTCCTAGGCGGGTCGTATGTGGCCCGCGGGCCGTAGTTTGAGGACGCCTGATCTAAATGGAAAGAAAGGAAATCTGCTGTGGTTGAAAAAGAAAACAGAAACAAAATAAAACCCACGACTCTATCTGCAAAATTAACAGGAAACATTGTTTTCCCCAAGATCTCGCAGCAGCTCTAAAATGTCACAATTCCCTCCACCAACCCGCTTTCAATGATTACTCCCTTATCAGTCTTCCACCCGCTTCTATACACCTATCTGTTACTGGAAATACCTGCTCCTCTGGACAGCGCCCAATTCCTATTTAATCCCTGCTGCTTACAAAACAGCAGGGATGTACTCACAAAACAGCAAACAACCCAGACTCAATGCCAACTATTTCTGGAGCCTCCTCAGAATCCTTTTTTTAGGAGGAAATCCTTATTCCTGACTGGAAATGTTCTAATGTATCCTTCCTCCCTCTTTTCTCTCTTCTCTTCCCTCCTCTCCCTTCTCCCTCCCCTCCCCTCCTCTCCCTTCTCCCTCCCCTCCCCCTCCTCTCCTTTCCTTTCTCTCTCTCTCTCTCTCTCTTTTTTTTCTGACAGGGGTCTCACTCTGTTGTCCAGGGTAGAGTGCAGCGGCGTCATCATAGCTCACTGCAACCTCTAATTTCCATCACAGGTGACTGAAACCTCAAATTTCCGAGATCTTCCTGGGTAGTTTTCCTATTTTTGTAGAAGGGGTTGGGGACTGGGGGGTGAGTTTTTGCTTTTGCTCAGGCAGTTCTCAAACTCCCGACTTCAAGCAATCCTCTCACCTTGGCCTCCCAGAGTGTTAGGATTACAGGTGTCAGCCAACGTGAAGACCCTAGTGTAACCATTTAAGATCTGTCACATCTCAACCTAAAGAGACACTCTCTCTTCCCTGTCAAAGATAGGCATACTTAGGCAATAATGGTTGCATTTGAAGTCAGCATTAACATAACAGATGAAAACTACAGTAGAGATAAAATTAATCTAGAAATGCCTTAAATAATCCACGAAGTTCCATATATGTAATTTAGTGTATATAATTCTATATGATTTTATCAGTTTTTAAAAAATTGTGTCTTTAGCCCTCAATAAAATCTTCACTTGTTTCCTCAATGAGGAATTCTGTGAAACAAAATTTGGTGTGGGAATTAATGAAACAGGAATCGAATAAATAAACTAACAAATTAATTAGCACTATAAGTGCTACTGAGGAAGCAGAAAACAGGAAAGATAAAAGGGAATTACCCAAATGGTTGATGAGTAAGGAATTGATTTACCAAATAAAGTGCTTACCCATCGTTTGGGATTCTTGGAACAAAAGAGAAACAGTAACCAACCGACGAGGATGGGATTCGAACCCATGCGTGCAGAGCACAATGGATTAGCAGTCCATCGCCTTAACCACTCGGCCACCTCGTCGCTCAGGGACCTGAGGCTTTCGGAATCTTCCTCCCTATAGTGCTCCCTGACCTTTTCTAGAGGTATAATCGACTCGCCTTTTCCAGGCTTAATTCCCATAATCACAATTTAAGCCAGGTGTCTTACTTAAAGTACATTTCACAAGTACCACAAAAAGACAAACGTCATTTAGAATGGTGAAATTACTTGGCAAATACCTGCTAACAGGTTGAACCAGTGCCTGGCACACCTTATTAGAAGCAAGTCAACCCTGTCTTGTTGACGCGGCTCCAGCCCACAGCCCCTTGTGTCTCCTAGAGACGTACATAATATGCTCTCTGACCTTTGCCAACCCCTTTCTGTATCCTGCATCCCAGAGTGCTAGGATTGCAGGTGTGAACCACCCTGGCCTGGAGTTTGCTTTAAATACAGGAGGAGAAAGGTTGCAGGTACACACACACAAAAAAAGAGACTGGCAAAATACTGCTAATTCTTGTATTTGGGTGATGAATCTATAAAGCTTCATTATACCTTTTTTCCTACTTTTGTGTTTAAAATGTCTATAATAAAAAGATAAAATGTTTAATTTTGTTGCATTGCACGTGTATGACAGATTATGTCCCTGCACAGGGAGAGGAGTTAATAAAATGGGCAGGGAGAGGATCAGTAGACAAGAAAATACGTATATATTTCTGCTGATAAGAAAAGCTGACGGAGACGATTAATATTCCTATTTGCTGAAAATTCCTGGTCGACAACCTAAAAAACAAGAACAAAAACAAACAAAAAAACCCCGGTAAGATGAAACTAAAAAATTGAAAACTATCGCAATCTCTGGAGTTCAAAGATTTATAGGAGGTCCTCACTGGCCAGAAGGCCCCAAGTCCATACCACAAGCTCAAGACAGGTTCTTTTCACAAAGCCCCCCCGAGCTCTACACGTCGGCTTTGACTTCATCCCTGCAAAAGCCCAAGAATTGGAGTAGTAAATTGGAGGCGACGCCACTAAACCTGACATGCTCCCTGCAGGGGCAGGGGCGGGGTTGAAGGGAGGGACCTCTTTGTAGCTTTACATAATTTCTGGCTTCCAACTTCAAAATCCCTTACAGCTGAGCAATAAAAATGCGGGCAAATACCTACGGACATTGCCAGACCGGCAAATAGAGCGGACACTGCGGAGCGCTCTCCGAAGCGCTTTTGACGCTTTAATTCGTGGAATCCCAACCACACTTAGGAGGTATGTGCTTTTATTTTTCTGCCTGTCTACGGTCACATGGCAAACCGTGGCCAACCGAGGGTTTTACTCCGGCAATCTGTCTCCACAGTCTATGCTCATAGTTAGGCAGCATTTCAGACGCGAGAACTTGAAATTAATTTTCCCCAAAGCTCAGGAGAGACACAATCGAATCTGGGTGGGTTATTTGAAGTTGAGAGAGGGAGGGAGTGAAAAACAGTATCAAAAGAATAAAAGAACCCAATTCGCCGAATACCAAACCAAAAGCTGTGAAACGAAATCTGCGCAGTTTGCAGTTAAGGCACTCTCCACTTCTCTGGTGGCTTTCGAAGGACATTACCCTGGTAAAGTTAATACTGTAATTAGCTCAACGCACTATCGCACGGCCCTTCCCCTTCCCACGATCCTCTTAACTCCTGACCCTGATTGCAGGCTTGAGGGAGTTGGGGATCAAGTCCTGTCCACCCTCTCCTCTCCTAGCGAATTACGTTTCTCCGGACTTATGGAAAAAAAGTCAAGAAAGATAACTGATAAACTATAGGGAATTTCGGCGGTGGTGACACCGTTAATGCCATTCTTGCCCCTGCTTTGACGCGGGCCTAGGTTTCTGCAATTATCAGTCCGTAGCTTTCTCGGGAAAGCGGCCCTTTTTCAAACTACCCTTGGATTCTTTTTGTGGATAAACAAATTATTAGTAGAGGAATGGAAATTTCTGAAATTCGGAGTCATATAAGTGAGGGGAGTGGAAAGGATGCTGACCAGAGGTTCCAACATTTTTGTGTTACGTATTGGATCCTAATGGACCTTGAAAGCTTGTTTGGAGGTTTTAACAGGGGAGCACAGCTACTCGTATACCCTTGACCGAAGAACGATCCTCCTCTATCCGGGAAGGTCGTCCTCTTCGACCGAGCGCGCAGCTTCGGGAGGGACGCACATGGAGCGGTGAGGGAGGAAGGGGAGACCCGCCTAACCAGCCAGATCAGCCAAATCAACCAAGGCGATCAATGGGGTGACAGGTGTCGCAGCCAGATCGCCCTCATATCCTTCATGTTTACATGGATGGAACTGGAAAATATTCTTCTTAGCAAAGTATCTCAAGAATGGAAGAAAAAGTATCCAATGTACTCAGCCCTACTATGAAACTAATGTATAGCTTTCATAGGAAAGCTATAACCCAATTATAGCCCAAGAATATGGGGAAAGAGGAGAAGGAGGGGAGGGGGAGGATGGGGGAGGGAGGGTGATTGGTGGGATTATGCCTATGGTTCATCTTATAAGGGTACATGTGAATCTTTCTAAATGTAGAATATAAATGTCTTCACACAATAAGAAAATGACATGAAGGCTATGTTAATCGGTTTGATGAAAATATTTCAAATTGTATATAAAGGCTCGGCGCCT
>NW_003852618.1:1208990-1226987 GCF_000181295.1 Otolemur garnettii
GAGCCCAGGAGTTGGAGGTTGCTGTGAGCGTGATGCTCCGTTTCAAAAAAAAAAAAAAGATTCTGTCCAGTCTGCCAAACGAAGCCAATTCTGTGGTTGAAGTAATTGCTTTCCCATACTCTCCAATGAATCCGTGCTCATTTGTTATTTTGTTTCTTTATTTTAAAAACTGCTGGCTAGCACAGTGGCTGACCCCTGTAAGCCCAAAACCCTGGGAGGGAAAGGTTGGAGGATGGTGTGAGGATAGGAGTTAGAGACCAGTCTTGGCAACATAGTGAGACCTCTATCACTGCAAAAAATAAAAATTTAGTGATGTGTGGTGTCTGTACCTTAATTCCCAGCTCCTGAGGAGGCTGAGGAGGGAGGATGGCCTGAGCTCAGAAGTTTGAGGCTGCATTGGGCTGCAATGTATCACACTTCTGGACTTCAGCCTGTGCTACAGAGTGATACTCCATCTCTAAAAACAACAGATAATATGTTACCTTAAAAAAAAAAAACAGGCTTGGCGCCTGTAGCACAGTGGTTACAGTGCTGACCACATGCACTGAGGCTGGCGGGTTCAAACCCAGCCCAGGCCAGCTAAACAATGACAACTGCAACAACAACAAAAAAATTAGCCTGGCATTGTGGCTGGCACCTGTAGTCCCAGCTACTTGGGAGGCTGAGGCAAGAGAACCACTTAAGCCCAAGAGTTAGAGGTTGCTGCAAGCTGTGACGCCACAACATTCTACTGAAGGTGACATAGTGAGACTCTGTCTCAAAAACAAACAAACAAATTTACAAACATTCCTAAAATATTTCCCTTAACATCACTTTTAAGAGAATATAAAACTTTCATATCTCTAGAACTAAAGAATACAAATATATAAAAATATATTTTCTCTTTCCTTTTTCTGGAAGTGTTTAGTTGCTCTTGGTGAGGTTCTTTGGAATGACTTACAAGATTTCACTATGGATCAGGCTGTTGCTTATCAAAAGCTTGAGTTTTAAACAATTGGGCTTCCCATTCTTTTTAACTTCTTTTTTTCTCTTCTCTCCTTTCCACATTAACATAAGCCAACACTAGTATAGTATAATGTCAGCCAAGGAAGTGACACGGGGCTTCTTTTTCCAGTTAAGGATCAAGTGGAAAGATTTATGGGGTGTGCATGTTGATAAAGAAAGCAGATAGGCTCGGCGCCTATAGTTCAACCGGCTAAGGCGCCAGCCACGTACACCTAAGGTGGCGGGTTCGAATCCCCAGCCCGGACCCGCCAAACAACAATGACGGCTGCAACCAAAAAATGGCCGGGCGTTGTGGCGGGCGCCCGTGGTCCCAGCTACTTGGGAGGCAGAGGCAGGAGACTCGCTTGAGCCCAGGAGTTGGAGGTTGCTGTGAGCTGTAATGCCACAGCACTCTACCCAGGGGGACAGCTTGAGGCTCTGTCTCAAAAAAAAAAAAAAAAAAAAAGAAAGCAGATAACATGCTTCACACATACTTGATTTCTCTCTCATGTGCTATTATAGACTAATAATAGTACTATTTTTAAAAATTAATGAATGTTCTTTTTTCCAGCAATTTTAGGTTCACAGAAAATTTTAGAGGAAGGCAAGGAGATTTCCCATATATCCCCTGTCCCAACACACATGCAATCTCCTGCATTGTTAGCATTCCCTACCACAGTGTTATATTTGTTACAAACAGCGAACCTTCCTCAATGCATCATTATCACCCAAAGTCCATAGTTTACGTTGGCATTCACTCTAGGTGTTGTACATTCTATGCACTTTGACAAATGTGTAATGGCATGTATCTATCATTATGGAACGATAAAGAATAGTTTAACTGCCCTAAAAATCCTCTGTGCTCTACATATTTATCCCTTCTTCTCCCTTAACCCCTGATAACCACGGATACTTTTACTGTCTTCAGGGTTTTGCCCTTTCCAGAATATCACATAGTTGGAATTATATGGTATGTTCATATTGGCTTCTTTCACTTAGTAATATGTATTTAAGCATTCTCCATGTCTTTTCACAGCTTGATACCTCATATTTTAGCACTGAATAATATTTCATTGTCTAAAATATTGCTTTTTATCTACACAGATCTACTGAAGGACATGTCAGTTGCTTCCAAGTTTTGAAAATTATGAATAAAACTGCTATGAAGTTCTGCATGCACGTTTTTGCATGGACATAATTTTTTTTATGACTAGTCAAGTGCAGTAGTGAGAAGGGGGAAAGAGTAAAACAAAGAATTCAATCTATAACTGCTTGGATGAACAGGTGAGATAACTCAACTACCTTGGAACCAGCCAATGGATGTAAGTTTTGAGCAGATACCAAAAAGTATGAATTGTTGGATCATATGATAAGAATATGCTTAGTTTCATAAGAAATTGTCAAACTGTCTTCAAAACTGGATGTACTATTTTGTATTCCTACCAGCAATAAGAGTTCCTCTAGGTGAGGGCAGTGGCTCACACCTGTAATCCTAGCTCTTTAGGATTGCTCGAGCTCAGAAAAATAGCCTGAGCAAAACCAAGACCCTCTCTACTAAATATGGAAAAATTAGCTAGGCATTGTGGCAGGTGCCTGTAGTCCCAGCTACTGGGGAAGCTGAGGCATGAGGATTGCTTGACCCCAGGAATTTGAGGTTGCTGTGAGCTATGACTACATGGCACTCTAGCCAGGGCAACAGAGAGAGACTGAGTATCAAAAAAAGAAAAAAGAAAAAGAACACATCATTTCTATTATTGGGATTAGCACTATTCTGGATTGTGGCCATTGTAATAGGTGTGTAGTGGTATCTCGTTTAACTTTTTGTGACTTTAACTGAACATTTTATATGATTTAATTTTCTCTCCTTTCTTAAAATATCAATTATGCTTCTTCATTTACATTTTTTTTTTTTTTGAGACAGAGCCTCAAGCCGTTGCCCTGGGTAGAGTGCTGTGACATCACAGCTCACAGCAACCTCCAACTCCTGGGCTTAAACGAGTCTCCCGCCTCAGCCTCCCAAGTAGCTAGGACCACAGGCGCCTGCCACAACACCCGGCTATTTTTTGGTTGCAGCTATTATTGTTGTTTGGCAGGCCTGGGCTGGATTCAAACCTGCCACCTTAGGTGTATGTGGCTAGCACCTTAGCCACTTGAGCCACAGGCATGGAGCCACTTCATTTACTTTTTGTGTAGTTGTCCTAGAGTTTGCAATATACATTTACAAGGAATCCAACTATACTTTTCATTTTTTAAATTTTTTTTTATTAAATCATAACTGTGTACATTGATGCATTCATGGGGTTCAGTATATGATCTGATATACAATGGGAAATGCTTACATTGAACCTATTAACACATCCATCACCTCACTTGCTTATTTGTTGTGGTAAGACAATTATGCTGTTTCCTTAGAACAACAAAATATTCCTAACTCCTTCTTCTCATTCCTTGCATCATTCACTTATACATAAAAAATACATAATTGAATATATTATTACTATTATTATTTGAACAAACTTTTATTTGTTAGATCAATAAGAACAAAAAAAAGTTTATATTTTACTTTCACTTACTTGTTTTCTTTTTTTTTTAGATGGAGCCTCAAGCTATCCCCCTGGGTAGAGTGCCATGGCATCACAGCTCACAGCAGCGTCCAACTCCTGGGCTCGAGTGAGTCTCCTGCCTCCACCTCCCAAGTAGCTGGGACCACAGACGCCTACCAAAATGCCTGGCTATTTTTTGGTTGCAGCCATCATTGTTGTCTGGCGGGCTGGGCTGGGGATTCGAACCCGCCACCTTGGGTGTATGTGGCTGGCACCTTAGCCGCTTGAGCCACAGGCGCCGAGCCCACTTACTTGTTTTCTGATGGTCATTCTTTCTTCATGTATACATCCAAGTTTCTGATCGATACTCTTTTTATTCTCTCTGAAGAATTTCTTTCAACATTTCTCGTCAGGAAGGTCTACTGGTAACAGATTGCCTTAATTTTTGTCTCAGAAAGTCTTTTCTTTTTTTTACTTTTGAAAAAACTTTCCAGGGTACACAAATTCTAGGTTGATGGCACTTTTTCTCACACTTTAAATAATTTCACTCTACTCACCTCTAATCTGCATGAGTTTTGAAAAGTGAAGTGTAATTCTTATCTTTTGTCCTCTATAGGTAAAGTATTTATCTCCCTTCAGGCTCCTTTCAAGATGTTTTCTTTACCTTTGCTTCTGTGAAGTTTGAATATTGTGATATAAGAAGAAATATGTATTTGGTCTCTGCCCCCATTTTGGTACCCACTATTTTTTGTTCTTTGACTGAGGTAGGTTCCTGAGACAGAGCTCCTAAGATCCCTGTAATTTCCTGAGTGATAGAAGCTTTTGATGCAGAGCACTTAAATCCCTTGGAATTTCCTAGGCTATAGAAGCATCTTTTGTTCTAATGAAGCACTCTAGGTGAGCTCCTAGATAGCCTCAGATTGGGCCTGATTGCCAGGAGAACTAACCATGTGATTAGAGGGTTGGGACATTCAGTTCTCCCCCTCCAGGAATGGGAGAGGGACTAAAGTTTTAGTTGATCACAAGTAGCCAATGATGTAATCAACCATGCCTACATGATGAATCTTCCATAAAAAGTCAAAAGGACAGGGGTTTGGAGACCTTCCTGAATGCTGAACATGGGAATTGCATGGAGGGTGCTTTGCCTGGAGGGGGAAACTACACCTCTTCCCACATACATTGCCACATTCATCTCTTTCAACTGGATGTTTATCTACATACTTTGTAATATAAGTAAAGTGTTTCCCTTAGTTCTGTGAGTCATCCTAGCAAATTAAACCCAAGGAAAAGACTTCAGGGAAACCAAATTTATAACTGGTTGATCAGAAGTATAGGTGACAATCTACTATTTGGGTTTGGTATCTAAAGTTGAGGGCAGTCGTATGGGACTGTATTCTTAATCCATGGGATCCAGTTCTAACTTCAAGTAGCAATGTCAGAATTGAGTAAAATACCCAGTTGGTGTCCACTAGAGGACTGCTTGGTGTTTAGAAATAACTCTCACACATCTGGCCCAGAAGTGTTCTGTGTTGAATGTGAGAGTAGAAAAAAAAATTGTTTTTTTCCTTTACAAACATGATACACTTAGGTTTAGCTTTATTTGTTTGTATTGGCATTAGTTCTACTTGGTATTCTCTGAGCTTCCAGGATCTGTAGTTTGATATTGGATGTTAATTTGGGGAAAATTTCAGTCATTATTGCTTCACATATTACTTCTGTTCCTTTCTGTCTTTCTTCTTTTGCTTGTATTCCAGTTATGCCACCAGTTGAGCCTCAGTTTCCTTCCTCTAGTTATAGTGGGCCTCCACTATTGCCCTCAGGCTGTAGGTTTTGCTTGTCCCTGGGCTGACTGTGGCCTTTGTCTCATAAGGGAGAGAGGAGATGCAGGACAGATGGGTCTAAGCCATCTTAGTTTCTGTTCCCCTTCACCAGCCAGCATCTCTGGGAAGCTTATCAGGATTCTCTTCATTTTTCCTATATGTGCCAGGTGGGATTCCTAGAAGTAAAACATATAAAAGTATGAATCATCTAAGTCATGGTCACCAAGGGCTTCACACTCTCATGTTCACCCACACTTGCCATTATCAATTTATTAACAATTTCTAATTTAATCTTACAGGGTTATAGAGCCACTATATAAGCAAAGGGTTTGCATCCTTTTTTGCCCTGTAAGCACCTATTTCCCTCCAAATTTTAAGTTTGTTATTTGTATTTTTACCTCAATTCTCAGATGAGTTCAAGAAAAATCATTAATTTGTAGTTTGTGTAGTTTCTTTTCTTATAAAGGTAGAAGCAATGCTTTTTCCAGCTTTATATCTCTTTGGTTAATTCACTTGTTTCCTATATTAGACCCACTCTGGACCCACAATTGCCTGTGAAACACTGATAATATAATTTTTAAGATCTGGCTCCATGCTCCATGTCAAAATACTTCATTTCGAAGTAAAGAAATAACTCTTATCTTCGTATGAATCATTCTCCCAAGATGTATCAATATAGAACAAGACTTGAATCCTATATTTATTAGCTACTGTAACTTGGATAAATGACTTATAATTTGAAACTGAATTTTCCCAGAAAATTAGAATTCTAGTATCTATCTCATACCTTGTGATAATGACTCCATTTTCAACTTTCCTACTGCATAAAGATCCTGAAGCATTTCTTTGAATAATTGCAATAAGAAATGAAATATGGCTTTGCCAGTGTGATTCTAAAGACAAAACACAATCGGAGCAATGGCTACCAAGAGGTGGATACAACGCCTGGCTATTTTGTTGTTCTTGTTGTTCTTTAGCAGGCCCAGGCGGGGTTTGAACCTGTCAACCCCAGGGTATGTGGCCAGCGCCCTAAGCACTGACCTACGGGTACCAAGCCATACATCAAGAAGTCTTGATGTGCTAACCATAAAGAAGTCAATCATTCAAAAAGATTGGTTCACAAAATTCTGTAGGCACCTAAGGAAAATCATCTTTGATACATCCTTAGTGGTACATGGTTTCCGTATTCTCCAAGTAATCAAAAGAAAGCAGAATGAACTATATCCTCCCTTATACTAAAGCTAGAATTGTTCAGAGTGTGGAGAGGTTGTGGTGGTGTAAGGAAAAATTGCTCTGACTTCTACTCAAGGAGAAACTCAGGGCCTCAACTGTTAAGAGTAATGTCAGCCCCTTCAAAGATTGCCTAAGCAGCAGAAAGCTTTCTTACACAAGATCATGATCTCCTGGAGGGGAAGCCTATGATTCATTGAGGTGAGATTCTTTTTAAAATTTCAAAATATTTAGCTAGGTTAACTTTTTTTTTTTTTTGTAGAGACAGAATCTCACTTTGTTGCCCTTGGTAGAGTGCTGTAGCATCACAGCTCACAGCGACCTCCAGCTCTTGGGCTTAGGCAATTCTCTTGCCTCAGCCTCCTGAGTGGCTGGGACTACAGGCGCCCACCAGAATGCCAGGCTATTTTTTTTGGTTGTTGTTGCAGTTTGACTCGGGCAGGTCTGAACCCACCACCGTGGGTGTATGGGGCCACTACTGACTTGATAATATGTCAAAAAGTGAGATCATCTGCTCTGGGTGATGATCCTGGCTTATCAAACCATGGCAATGCAGATGATTAGAAGTCAGGAGCAAATGATGTCAAAGACTAAAAGCCGGGTAGTGTACAATACATGGATATGCTGGACAAAGGGATAATTCCTGTGCTAGCTGGGGTGGAGTGAAAAGTCTAGAGATTACATCATGCCACTCAAAACCGCATGGAAGTTAAAACATGAAATCTTTTTCCTGAAAGTTTCCATTTAATATTTTTGGGCCATGGTTGACTGCAGGTAACTAAAACCACAGAAGGCAAAAGCATAGGCAAGAAGGGGCTGTCATTTCTTCTTTAAATGTCTGGTAGAATTCACTAGTAAACACATTATATGCCTCATGTTTGCTATTTGGGAAGGTTATTAGTTATTGATTCAATTTCTTTAATTGAATCAATTAATTTCTTTAGATATAGGACTATTTAGATTATTTCTTCTTGTGTTAACTTTTGTAGGTTTTGGGGCGGCGCCTGTGGCTCAAAGGAGTAGGGTGCCAACCCCATATACTGAGGGTGGCAGGCTCGAGCCTCGCTCCAGCCAAACTGCAACAACAAAAGAAAACTTTCGTTGTGGCCAACAAAACTGTCCATTTCATCTATGAAATTTGTGTGTATGCAGTTACTCATACCGTTCATTTATTAAACTTTTAATATCTGTATGATCAAAAATGATGGTCTTTCTCATTTCTCTTATTAGTAATTCATATTTCTTTTAAAAAGTTAACCTAGGGAGGTGCCTGTGGCTCAATCTTTCCAAAAAACAGTTTTGTTTTTCTCAATAGATTCCCTGTTTTCAAATTAATTAATTTTTGCTCCTATTTTTATTGTTTTCTTCTGCTTTCTTTAGCTTGAATTTGCTCTTTCGTTTTTAGTTTCACAAGGTGAAAGCTTATTGATTTTAGATTTTTCTTGCTTCTAACATACACATTTTAGTACCATAAATTCCCTTCTAGGCAATGTTTTCACTGCATCTCACAGATTTTCATAAGCCATATTTTCATTTTAATTTAGTTCAAAACTTTTTTTTTCATTGAACCTTCTTTGCCTATTTGTGTTAAGGTATATTTTATGGCTCAAAATATGGTTTTAGTGAATGTTGTGTGTCAATTTCTGTTGTCATTGGATAAAGTATTCTATAGATGTCAACTAGTTACAGTTGAATGATGGTATTGTTCAACTTAACAATGTCCTCACTGATTTTTCTGCCTATTGGATCTGTCAGCTACTGATAAAGATATACTTAAGTCTCCAGGTATAAGAGTGGATTCACTGTTTCTCCTTGAAGGCCCATCAGTTTTTGTTTTATGTATTTTGATGCTGTATTGTTAGGTGAACATGCATAATGAATTGTTATGTTCTTTTGGAGAATCGACTTCTTTATCATTACATAATACCCCTGATAATTCTTCTTACACTGAAGTTGGCTTTGTATAAAATAAAATAGCACTCTCAGCTCTGTGCAGACATCTTGGTGGGTGAGAGAAGGGCTTTGGGAAGAGGGAAGTGCCCATGCACCCTGAAGCTCAGAACAGGGCCTCAGGGTGGGTCAGAGAGAGCCACCAAGGCCTTGACAAATGCCAAAGGATGAAAGGCAGCAGCAACATGCACAGGGTGGGGCAGGCAGGCACTATTTCCTTCATGGACCACCACTCAGGCTCCCTGCCATGCCCCAACATCTGTGCAGATAGCACTTCACCCACAAATTCTCTTCTGCTGGTTAGCTGAGTTCTCATGTACAGCTGGTTCAGACAACACATGGGCAGTCAGTGCCATCCCTGGGCTCAGCCTACTGGGCTAGGGGACCTTGGGCTCAGTGCCCAGCTAGAATCACTGTCCTTCATCATTTACAAATATAGCAACAAAAGAAAAAAATAAATAAAATAGCACTCCAATGCTAGCATGATCTTTCTTCATCCCTTTATCATGTCTTTACACTTAGTTCCTTGTAAACAACATATAATTGGGTCTTGTTTTTCGATCCAGTCTAATAGTCTTAAAATTGGTGTACCTTGACCACTGATGTTTAAAGTAATTGATATAGTTGGGTTAATATCTACCAGTTTTATTCACTGTTCTTATTGTTTCTATTTTTGTTTTCCACTCTCAATCTTCTCTGGTTTTAATTGAGCATTTTATATAATTCTGTTTTTCTTCCTTTCTTAGCAATCAATTACCTTTTTCCTTTTTTAGTGGTTGTCCTGGAGTTTGCAACATACATTAACAATTAATCTAAGTCCATTTTCATATCACTTTATGAATAGTGCATATGCTTTATAACAGATTATTCCCAATTCCTTCCTCTGGTCCTTTGTAACATTTCTGCCATTGATTTCACTCAACAATAACCACCAAATATATTGCTGCTATTATTTTGAAAGAACTGTTATATTAGATCAATTGAAAAATTTTCACTTACCTTCATTTATTCCATCTCTAATGCTTTTTCCTTCTTTATGCACATCAAAGTTTCTGACCCATATCAAAGTTTCTGACTTATATCTGTAGGCAGAAATACCCCTTTCTCCACTTTATCTTTTGACGATCTTTTAACATTTCTTCAAGGCATGTCTCCTGATGATAAATTCTCTATCTATATTTGCCTAACATCTTTGTATTTTTCCTTCACTTCTGAAAGTTAACTTAATTAAATGCAGAATTCTAAGCAAGTATTTCTTTCAGCTTTCTTTCAGCATTTTAAATATTTTCTTGCTTGCATGTTTTCTGAAAAGTCTAATGCAATTCTTATCCTAGCTATTATGCAATTTTCCCCCTAGCTTAAGATTTTCTTTCTTTGATTTTATACAGTTTGAATATGACATGTCTAGGTGTAGATGTTTTGTTTATTCTGTTTGGTATTCTCCGAGCTTCCTGGATCTGTTTTGGCGTTGGTAATTATTTCTTCAAATATTTCTTTTGTTCCTTTTTCTCTTTCTTCTTCCCATAGTGTTCTCATTATATGTTGTTATGAATTGAATTTTTTTGTCTCATTCCCCAGTTCCTATGTTGAAGCCTTAACCTTCAATGGGATGGTATTTAGAGATGGGGCCTTTGGAGAGAAGTATGGGTAGAAATGGTCTTGAGGGTAGGGCATTCATGATGGGATTAGTGTTTTTATAAGAGACACCCAAGAGCTTTCTCATTCTCTTTGCCATGTGAATATGTACCAAGAAGGCAACGTTATCTGCAAACCAGAAAAAAAGCTTCACCAGAAACTAAACTATGTGGGCATCATTTAGCTTAGGCTAATGTAGTAGGCAGAAATCTCCCTCTTCACCCAAAGACATCTATGTCCTTGTCTCTAGAACCTGTTAATATGTTAGTTTATACCAGAAAAGAAGATTAAGTTTGAAGATGGAATCAGCTGACCTGAAAATAGAGAATTTATCCTGTGTTATCTGTGTGAGCCCAGTGTAAGCATAAGTATCCTTAAAAGTAGAAGAGGGAGTACAAAGAGAACTCAGAATGATGGGATGTGAGAACTTGACTGAATGTTGGCTTTACAGGTGGAGAAATGGGGCCAAGGACCAAGAAATGTGAAAGACTTCCAAAACAAGGCAAGAAAATAGATTCTTACCTCAAGCCCCCAAAAGGAATGCAGCTCTGCTGACATCTTCATCTAAGCCAAATGAGACCCATTTTGGACTTCTGACTTTTAGGACTGTAAGATAATATATCTGTGTTGTTTTAAGTGACTAAGTTTGTGGTAATTTGTTATAGCAGCAATAGAAAACTAATAGAGGTTAACTATTGGCAACTACCCAGGCATGCCACTTCTGTGTACTTTGTAAATTAGAAGATTTTTCTGTCTTACTGGTGGGAATAGCTACTATTCCTAGCCTTGTGTATGCTGGGTATTGTTCTCTCTAATTCTTCTGGGTCGTTCTTTTCCTGATTCAGGGTAGATTCATAATCTGCATGCTTTGATATTACTTTCCAAGACTCAAGAACCCTCTGTAAATCTCCTGAGTTCTTTCCCTGTGCACCACTTTCCTTTTTGCTATTCTGCCCTATGAACTTTAGCCACTACCTTAGTCTTTCTAGACTCAACTGTCTATTCATTTCAAATTCTGTCAGTTCCACCTGCATTCCCTTTCTGTGCGCAACATCCAAAATTTCTCTCATGAAAGTAAGCTTGGGATAATTATAGTGTTCATTTTATTTGTTTCCTGCTCTAGGAATAACTGTCTTCCTTCATGGCCTCTTGAAGCAAGCAATAACCTTGAAAATGGTTATTTCATTTATTTTGTCCACGTAGGTGTCTTTTTGGTATGAGAATAAACTCCATCTTTGTCAGAAACACAAGTCTCAATTCGATATATTTTCTAGCTTCCATTGTAATTTATTTTTTGAGCCTGCGTTATTTAGAAGTCTATTTTCCCCCTCCCCTAGTTTTATTACTCTCTCACCTAGTCACACTGTAGTCAGACGATTTTTTATTATTTCCATTTTTTAAAAATTTATCAGGATATGCTTCATGGCCCAGCAGTTTTGTATATTTCATGGTTCAGTTTTACACATTTTTCATTTATAATTGATAAGAATACATATGATGTTGCTGCAGCTTATAACTATTGGTTTAGTATCACTTATGTATCAACTTCCCTATCATGTCTCCATGAGGACATCTGTTAATAGTGTTTTCCAAATCTTTTATGCTTATTGGTTTTTAAAACTTTTATCTGTCAGTTACCAAAAATCTGTAAAAAAAATAAATTTGTAAATTTGTGTCCTAAAATTTTCCTCCCCAAATGACAATTTATCTATTTTACTTTGTATTTCTGTTAGTTTTGGCATTTAAATCAATTTAGGCCATTGAAGTCTACTTTATGTGACATTCAAAAAGACATCATTTATTGGTATTTGCATCATGTATCTTTTATTTTTTAAATTTCTATAGCTTTGTGGTCTAGATGTGCTTTTCACAAGCAGAATTTTCCTAAAAAAAGAAAGCCAAAATAACTATTATGTTTTAATTGGAGAATTTAGCCCATGGACATGTAATATTATAATGCTATAAATTACTATGAGCTACTTGGCTAACATGTTTAATGTTTCTCTGTCCTTTATTAATTTCTTTGGAATTATCTTTTGATTTTACTACCCCTCCCCATTGCCAGTTAGCTTGCTAAGTATATAATCTTTGGCTATTCTTGTAATGGTTACCTGAGATTACAATATGCATGATTGACTTTTCTAATATTAATAATTTCACAACTTTCCAGATAATATAAGAACCTTAGCAATATCTAAATCCATTATTCTTCTGTTTTCTGTATACCTTAGATTTTAGGCCCTACATTATAATTTTTGCTTGATACAATATTTGTATAGGCTTATCTACATACTTTACATCTTTTTTCTTTATTACTTAGAGGTCTCCTACCCTCTAAGTACACATTTTGCTTTTTTCTAAAGTATTCCTGAATGTTTTCTTCTTAAGTATAAGCGATGATTTCTTTTTCTGTTTATCAGAAAATATCCTTACCTTTTTTCTTTCTTTTTTTTTTTTTTGCAGTTTTTGGCCAGGGCTGGGTTTGAACCTGCCACCTCCGGCATATGGGACTGGCGCCCTACTCCTTTGAGCCACAGACGTTGCCCAAATGTCCTTACCTTTTTAAAAAAAAAGTCTTTACTTTTCTTAAAACAAAATTTTTGTTAAGTACAGAATTCTGTACATTAGCAGTTACTCTTTGGCTGGTTTAAGGAACTCATGCAGAAAAGATGATAAGTCCCTTAGGTCACAAGGAACAGGAACCATGACATGTTGGTGAAACTGACACTGTAAATACCTGTGAACCAGCAATTTCATTCTAGCCTATGTTTCCCAGGAAAAGATGCCAAAGGTGATAGGGCAAGGCTGTTTGTATAGTAAGGATGATTAAAAGCCCAAATGACCATCATTAGTAGAATATATGACTAAGCATTGTAACCCAGTTAAAGGAATAAACTAAACCTGCATATATTATCATGAATAGACCTCAAAAAGCAGAATGATATAGAATGAACCATATTAACATAGAACAATTTCATAAAGTATTTAAGGGTAGGGGGCATTAGAAGGAAATAGGATTGGGATGAGGGTAAAGAGGAAAAATTAAAATAAGATGTATAAAAATGAAAGTAATGATCATAATGAGCCATGAACTGAGTTTATAATCAGTCCACACTGAGCACCTGGAAGTCATTCATTGATCAAGTCTGGGAAGAGGGCTGAATTCTATGGTAAACTGTGAGAGCCCTCTCTGTAGGCTGAACTAATAGCAAACCATAAACAGAACCCTTAAAGCAGTGGTTCTCAGCCTGTGGGTCACGATCCACAAGAACTGTATTAAAGGGCCACAGCATTAGAAAGGTTGAGAACCACTGCCTTAGAGCAATCATCCAACAAGCACGTTTTGAGGGCCTTCTCTGTTATCATCCTGCATGTCAGAACACAAAGGTGAAAAAGGCAGATACAGTCTGTTGTTCAGCATATTGCATATTCATAAAGATCACCTATTTTTCTACATTTTTTTGTTGTTTATTAGACAAAGAGATAAGACATTTTAAAAAATGGTTTGCCAAAGCACACGTTTATTTGTAGCATTTTCCAGGTTGACTAATATGAAAAGTAAGAGTATAAGTCTGGAAGAAGTGATATACTTACTGGGTTCCAAGAATCAATGTCAAAAATCATTCTTAGAAAAACTAAATTCCAAACAAAACCAATAAATGTAACCAATGTTTAGATTATTTATGCAACATTTATGCTGTAACCAGTTATACTTACCCCTAATTTTTACTTACACTACAGAAAATGAAAAGCTAGCTCTGTCAAAAAGACAGTTAAATATTAAGATCTGTCACAGAAATTTGTCTTAATTCCTCAACTCTGCCCATGAAGTAATTTTATTTATTTTTTTATGAAGTCATTTTATAAAAAGATTTTGAATTCTGTAAAATGTCAGTTAAAGTGAGTATATGCATTTTTTAATTAAATGGTGACATTTAATGTTGAAAAAGTCTTATATCTCTACCATTTTTTTTTTTTTTTTTTTTTTTTTAGAGTCTCACTTTGATACACTTGGTAGAGTGCTGTGGCAGTATAGCTCACAGCAACCTCAAACTCCTGGGCTCAAGCAATTCTCTTGCCTTAGCCTCCTAAGCAGCTGGGACTACAGGCATCCGCCACAACACCTGGCTATTTTTAAGAGATGGGGGTCTCATGCTTGCTCAGGCTAGTCCCGAACCTGTGAGCTCAGGCAATCCACCTGCCTTAGCCTCCTAAGTGTGGGGATAGGCATGAGCCACCATGCCCGGCCTCTATTATGTTTTTTGATTATTGAGATTTGTTTTTATGCTATGATGTTTGGTAAAGGATGAGTTAGTTCATCAAAAGGTTTTCCCACATCTGTCCCAGTCATAAGGCTTCTAGCCATTGTGAACTCTCTGATGGTTAAGATCTGGACTTTTTTTTTTTTTTTTTTTTTGCAGTTTTTGGCTGGGGCTGGATTTGAACCGGCCACCTCTGGCATATGAGGTCCACGCCCTACTCCTTTGAGCCACAGGTGCCACCCAAGATCTGGACTTTTACTACAGGCTTTCCCACATTATTTATACTCAAAAAGCTTTTCCTCATATGGAATCTTGATGCCCTGGAAGCACTGAACTAAGTCCATAAGCTTTCCCATAATGGTCACAGGTATGGGCTTTTGTTCCAGTGTGGATTTTCTGGTATATAATATTGAGCTTTTAAAGAAGGCATCCCTATTTCTTTACTTTATGGATTTTCTCTCCCACATGGGTTTTCTGATGATTAAGTGCCAGCTTCCAAATAAAGGACTTCTCTCCCATGATACATTTGTAGTGGTACTCTGTAGTGTACAAAGTTGAACAACAATAAACCCTTTACTATACTTTTCATGTCCATAGAGTTTTTTCTGTGCAGATTCTCTGATGCTTAATAAGGCTATTACAGCACTACAAGGCTTTGTTACACTCTTGCATGGAAAAGGTTGCCTGTCCAAAATGAATTTTCTTATGTTTAATAAGAAACTTGAGCTCACGAAGAATGCCACCCACACTGAAGATATCCACAAGGGTTCTCCTATGTCTGACAAGATCCAGTATCTGAAGGTTTTTGCCATATTCTTTAGTCTCATGGGACTCCTCTCCAGGATGGCTTCTTTGTTTAACAAGACTTGGGTTTATGCTGAAGGTCTTTCCAGGCTGAGGATACTTATAGGGGCTCTCTCTCCAGTTTGAACATGCTGGTGTTTAAGTCAGGGCTGCTGGTGTGCCAGGGTTTGTTTTGTTAGGGAAGAATATTTTTGGATCAATGACTTTTGCCCTCGTTTTACATTGAGATGCTGCTGATTTTATTATAGTTGGTAACTTTGAATATTATGTGCAAGGTGAATGGAGGGCTTCCCATTCCCAGAGGATTGGCACTCAATCTCACAGCAAATTCTCCTAGGTATTTCAGCTCCCTTTATCACCGACACTCCCTTAGCTTGAGGCAATGTCTTGTGCTTCTTCAAATACCCTCACGTGGGTAAGCTATTCAGAAGCGCCATAGACCTGTTCAGTGTAGGGCCCCAGAGGAATGTTTGTTTATAGTTCCCCAGACTTCACCTGCTGTTTGAACTTCTGAAAAACTGCTTTGGAATAGACTCCTTGTTTAAAGACAGGAGTAACCATCTGAAAGAACTGGTTGATCATGCAATTAGCATCTGTTTCCTGGAGGCAGACAGGTGGATTCAAATGTATCATATATGAGAATAGGTAGCAGTGAGAACCTACCTAAAACATAGCTCTTTCTATGTGAAAGCTCTAAGTAAGAATATATATTTACCTTTTCTTCAATTTCTGCTCTAACCTTTAATGTCTTCTTCCTTCTGCTTTCTTTGGGTTTATTTTCCTGTTTCCTTTTTTTTTTTGAAACAAGAGTCTCATTTTGTCCATTTTGTCACCCTTGGTAGAGTGCCATGATGTCGCAGCTCACAGCAACCTCCAGCTCTTGGGCTCAGGCCATTCTCTTGCCTCAGCCTCCTGAGTGGCTGGGACTACAGGTGCCTGCCACAACGCCGGCTATTTTTTTGTTGCAGCTTGGCTGGGGCTGGGTTTGAACCTGCCACCCTTGGTATGGGACCAGTGCCCTACTCACTGAACCACAGGCACTGACTCCTGTTTTCTTTTTTAATGTTCTCAAAATAGATGTTTAGAACACTACTTTTCTGCTTCCTTTATTAATATAGATACCTGCACTTCCAAATTCAATAATTTACCTAAAGAGTCAGAAAAATTATCTGGAACATAAGTAAATTTTGATAAATCATAGCTCTTAGTAATAGTAGTATTATCATGAATGTAAAGCCTGAGAAGTAAACAGAAGAACAATACTGGGGAGATTATGATCTGGTGAGAACATATAATATAGAAAGTAGCAGATGAAAAATGAGATCATCACACTATCATTAATAAGGTATTTTACTATTTACTTGGAGAGATTATAAAAACTGCAAAGCTGGAAGGGGTTATCAGGGACCACCTCAGTCTGTCTCCCTTATTTTTAAGGATATAGAAGTTGGTGCCCAGCTAAGTGGCATTAGCTTATGTAATATTATTATTAAAAATAAAGAACAGGTTGAGATTCAGGGCTCTTTTTTTTTTTTGAGACAGAGCCTCAAGTTATCCCCCTGAGTAGTATGCTGGGGCATCACAGCTCACAGCAACCTCTCAACTCCTAGGCTCAAGCGAGTCTCCTGCCTCTGCCTCCCAAGTAGCTGGGACCACAGGTGCCCGCCACAGCGCCTGGCTATTTTTTGGTTGCAGCCGTCATTGTTGTTTTGGTGGGCCCGGGCTGGATTTGAACCTCCCGCCCTAGGTGTATGTGGCTGGCGCCTTAGCCACTTGAGCCACAGGCACCAAGCCAAGATCCAGGGCTTTTGAATCTCACTTCCAGAGTTTTTACTAGCACAACATACTGCCTCTCAAAGCCCAGTGTGGTAGATGAACATAAATCTTCAGAGTAAAACTCTCATAATAGGGCTCAGTGCCCGTAGCACAGTGGTTATGGTGCCAGCCACACACCTGCTGGGGCCAGCTAAAGCAATGACAACTGCAACAACAAGAACAACAAAAATACCAACAACAAAAAATAGCCAGACGTTGTGGCAGGTGCCTGTAGTCCCAGCTATTTGGGAGGCTGAGGTAAGAGAATCACTTAAGCCCAAGAGTTGGAGGTTGTTGTGAGCTGTGACACCATGGCACTCTACCAAGGGTGACATAGTGAGACTCTGTCTCAAAAAATAAATAAAATAAATAAAAACAAAATGCTTATAATAAGCCAGGCGCAGTGGCTCATGCCTGTAATCCTACCACTCTGGGAAGCTGAGGTAGGTGGAATGCCTGAGCTCACAGGTTTGAGACCAGCCTAAGCTGGAGCAAGACCCCATTTCTAAAAATAGCCAGGCATAGTAGTGGGTGCCTGTAGTCTCAGCTCGTTGGGAGGCTGAAGGAGTTTGAGACTCCTGAGCTATGACATCATGACACTCTACTGAGGGTGACAAAGTGAGACTCTGTCTCAAAACAAACAACAAAAAACCCCTCATAATACAGCACAGTGGTTAAAAAAACAGGTTGTACAGTCAAACTTCTGGTTTCAATTCCTGACACTACCATTTTCTAGATGCATAACCTTAGTGAAGTTAATTATCTTTGTTCCTCAACTTATTCAGCTGTAAAATGGGCACACAGTAGTAGCGTGTGTCTCACAGCATTGTTTTCATTGAGAAAAAATATATATGTATATATAAAAGGCATTCAGAAAAAGCCCTGGAATAGACATCATGCCATAAATATTGGCTATCAGAACAGATACACTATTTCAATATTGTCCTTAATTGT
>NW_003852618.1:1228613-1240375 GCF_000181295.1 Otolemur garnettii
AACCTCCAACTCTTGGGCTTAAGCGATTCTCTTGCCTCAGCCTCCCAAGTAGCTGGGACTACAAGTGCCCGCCACAATGCCTGGCTATTTTTTGGTTGTAGTTGTCATTGTTGTTTGGCAGGCCCCAGCTGGATTTGAACTCACCAGCCCCATATACTGAGGGTGGTGGGTTTGAACCTGGCCCCGACAAAACTGTAACAACAACAAAAAAACAGCGGGGCGTTGTTGTGCCTGTAGTCTCAGCTACTCAGGAGGCCAAGGCAAGAGAATTGCCTACGTCCAAGAGCTGGAGGTTGCTGTGAGCTGTGATGTCACAGCACTCTACTGAGGGCAAAAAAAGTAAGACTCTATCTTTAAAAAAAAAAAACAACTGAGCTGATCTAGAAAGAGCTGAGCTGCCACGTATTGTAGTAGTCAGGTAAAACAGGCCAAAATGATAAAGTATCAGTCAAGCCTTTAATCAGCAACAGCATTAACAAGAAGCTCAACAGAAAAAAGTACTGGCTTTTGCAGTGTGCCATTCTTACCCATGGAAGAGCCATGCAAGAGTCAGATGAATCAGTAAAGATATGAGGATCATCTCACTACCATGGGTGCACCAAACAAAAGACTAGAGCAGTTTTATGGACTCAGGGGCTGAAAAGAGGAAGAAGGCAAAGTATTTTCAAGTTTCCTGATCCCAATAAGGGTGCTTAAAGTTGCTTAGTGGAGGCTCTAATAAAGAGATCTCCTAATGGGGATGCCGGACTAGGAAAGCAGATATGTCTGAGAGCATGGTTAGCTGAGGGATTTGAGTCTTTGGCTATAACACCTTTCAGAGAATATAATGCATTGACTTTGCCCCAAATCTGGTATGGGTAGGAAAGCTTTGCCCTTTCAGTTCTGAAAAATCATTCATTGAAATCTGGGTTGGAGTCTGGCTCCTTACAACTTTACTTTGTTGTAAAGTACATTGTTGTGGTATCCAGTGGAGTAAAACATTCCACAATTTCCAATAATTAGGAAAATCTGGTATTGATACAGAAATATCAAATAAAGCAATGGAACAAAATAGAGAAACTAGACTTAGACTCATGCATACTTGGAAATTTTTTTTTTTTTTTGAGACAGGAGCCTCAAGCTATCCCCCTGGGTAGAGTGCCATGGCATCACAGCTCACAGCAACCTCTCAACTCCTGGGCTCAAGCGAGTCTCCTGCCTCAGCCTCCCAAGCAGCTGGGACCACAGGTGCCCACCACAACGCCTGGCCATTCCTTGGTTGCAGCCGTCATTGTTGTTTGGCGGGCGGGCTGGATTCGAACCTGCCACCTTGGGTGTACGTGGCTGGCGCCCTAGCCACTTGAGCCATAGGTGCCAAGCCTGGAAAATTAATTTATGAGAAACTGGCACTGTAGAAGAGTAGGAAATGACAATAAGTGATGTAAGATCTAATGAATAACCATATGAAAAAAAATGAAATTTGACTCTACCTCACTCATGCACAAAAATCAATTTCAAATGAATTACAGATGTAAATGTGAAAGCAAATTAGAGAACTCTTTAAGATTATAGGGATTCCCTTCATGATCTCAAGGCAGAGATGTTCTTTAAAAAGCACAGAAAACAAGACATATACACAAAATAGGAAAAAAACAAATATGAGACTATATTAGAATTAAAAACTACTATTCATCAAAATCACCAGCAAGAGAATAAAAAGGCAAGCCATACACTTGGAGATAATATGTGTATCCCTTATGGGGATTCATCCCTTATGAAAAGGATTCATATCTAGGGTATGTAAACAATTCCTAAAACACGTGTAAGAACTAAATAGGAATTTCTCAAAAGAACACAAAACAAACAATAAGTAAGCTTAGTAAGCCTACTTTGTCCAAGACATCTCATCTCTCAAGCATACCAACTGTACAAACCAAGCTGTGAGATAACCTAAAAGAGTTGCTGTGCCTTGCAGTGCTGGCACACCCAGCAAGACATGTAGGAGTGCAAAGGGTGGAAGGATGACTGTCTCTCCCAACGATGGTTACAATGTAAAATGCATTTTTTTTTTTTTGGAAATAGAGTCTCATTCTCTTGCCCCAGGTAGAGTGAAACACATCTTACTGAACTAAGTGTTTGAAAATCACCAGCTTAGAGATTGTGTCTTACACTTTTTAGCACAGCAAACAAAGAATTTCATGGTCTGGCCCCCATATACTACTTTCATGTATGGATTCTATGATCAGTCCTTGAAAACTTCCTTCCCTTCGCCCAGATGCACTATGCTTTTCACATGTTATTATCACTGTACTTTCTTTTATTCTTTTTCACTCACATGGATCAAGAACTAATTCTTCTCCAAGCTTAAATCATCCTTACAAGCCTTTCCAATGTCTCATGAATTATTGTTGTACTTTCTTCAGTGCAAAGTACTGAAAATATTCTAAATCCAGTGGCTTTATCACTGTAGTTATTGCTTTCTATCAACTCTCCTTGTCGTCAAATAAACTGTAAGACACTTGAGATTACAGTACTTTTTCACTTATTTTTATAATCTTAGCACCTGGCACAGGGCCCTTTCTAAAGGAATCATTAATATCTTAATTTCAGGTCAAAAGGAATAACTATAGTACATGTATCCTGATCTCCAAACAAATTATTCAGTAAAAGAAATTTCTTTCTAGAATGTCTGCTCCTTCAAAGTCTTTAGAATACTCACCATTCACTATTTATTAGTATTTCATTGTGTAATCTGGGGGAGGATACAGCATCACTTTATTGCTGATCCCAGAAGGGTGTTCTCCACCCAGATGACTCTGTCTGCAAACCTCCATACTAGGATCAAACCAAGATTGTTAGGGTCAAAAAGGTAAACACTAAAAACATTTAAGACAACAGCACAGAAATGGCATGACAGGGGAGATCGAGAAACCACAGCCTCTCTCAACTGCCAAAGATAAGAAGAAAGCAGGGCAAAGGAATTCACACTTGAACCCCACACAGGAAAGAGAACTTCCTCGGCTTCTGTCAAGGCCCTTTACTTCTGTCTGTAAGTACAGTGCATGCTTTACTTTTTCTAACATGCCCTATTCTCTGAATGACATCCTATCTCCTCAATTTGATCTCCAGAACCATGACCTTCTCTGCATCCAATTACCCCATCCAGGCCTTACATATATTACTTAGGACAGGGTGGTTGGCATTACCCCAATACCAGAGGCTTCATAATGTGCTTTTTCACATGTATCTGTGTCCTCAGAGCCTACTAGCTACAATCTGGCTTAGAGTTTCATGAAGTCTAGTGTGTCTCACAGCTGAAGCATTTCAGGAGAGTTCAGGGAAACTGTGGATCCCTCTGCAACACAGAACACAGAGAAGAGAACACCATTTCACTCCCAGTTTTCCTTCCTACCTGTTTAAAATGTGGACCATGAAGGCAATCTGCAATTTCTACTAATTCTATTAATTTGGTATTCATCTTGAACCTCATACAAGTTAAATTTCAGGGACCAAAACTTTCAGGTTTGTTATTCAGGAGCAAGAAATCCCTATTAAGATAGAATAATAACAAAGTAATTTTAAAGTCCAGATTTTCATTCCTAAATTTTACATGTGTATACATAGAGTTTGGAGATTAGGGTTAGGAAGCTAGGTTATGGTCTGGTGGACAGCATTTAACCAGTCTTGAGAGCACAGTGATATATTAAAGGCAAAAAACAAAATAATCAATCAACAGGTTAGTATTTCCAGATTCAATGAAGATATGTGGTCCCTCTTTAACCAACAATGTTTCCAGTATCAAAACATAACGTTTCATCTGTAATACTAGTAGCAAAAATACAAACAAAAACTTGGACAAAAGAGAAATAAAAGTGAGACTCTGTCTTAAAAAAAATGTTTGAATTACTCTCATTTGTTTTTACTAAGCCAGCATAAACTATGACATATGATTTGTAAATGGCTTTACCTTATGAGTTGTAAAACTGCATTCTCAGAAGCAGATGTGATTTTAAAGCCTTACTCATTATGCTGATGGGAGTCACTTTTCAGTGACTTTTTACTTCTTTTAATATTCCAAAGGATGAAGTGTCAAATAAGACATTAACTTTTACCATACTCATCTTCTGATGGTATCTTCTGATATGACAACAGGTCTTTGGGATATATTCACCACATAAATCACCGATGACACTTTCCTTTGGCATGTATTTTCTGGTGTTTAGTAAGATTAGAGCTCCCACGGAAAGCTTTCCCACACTCATCACACTCATATGGTTTCTCTCCAGTATGGATTCTCTGGTGATGAATAAGGGTTGAGATCTGGCTGAATGCTTTTCCACACTCTCCGCACTCATAAGGCTTTTCTCCAGAGTGAATCCTCTTGTGATTAATAAGGGCTGAATTCACATAGAAGGCCTTCCCACACTCCTTACATTCATATGGCTTTTCTCCTGTGTGTATTCTCTGATGTTTGATGAGGGCTGAGCTCATACTGAAAACCTTCCCACACTCATCACACTCATAAGGTTTTTCACCTGTATGGATTCTCTGATGTTTGATCAGGTCTGAGCTCACACTAAATGCTTTGCCACACTCATTACATTCATAGGGTTTCTCTCCATTGTGGATTCTCTGATGTATAATCAGGTGTGCCCTTACACTGAAGACTTTCTTATATTCATGACAAGTTTAGGGCTTCTCGCCAGTGTGGATTCTCTCATGCACAGTGAGGGTTGAGCGCACACTAAAGGCTTTTCCACAGTGATCACACTCATAGGGTTTCTCTCCAGTGTGGATTCTCTGATGTCAAACAAGGCCTGAGCTCTGGGAAAACTTCCCACATTCACTGCAGTTATACTGTCTTTCTTCTGTGGGCCTGCCCTCCTGTCTTTCTAACTGGTCCTCCATACCAAGAGACTTTTTCATACTCAGGTATCAGTAAAGTATCCTCATTATACATGCCAGGGACCTTCTGGTGTGAGTCTATCTTTATAAAAATCTTCCCTTCAGAGTTGACATCTGGTTGATACCTATGGCTTGATTCCTGAAATAATAAACAGATCTTTCAAATATACTTTATTCCTTGTTGCTAAAGCAAACTGATACTGACTAGGGCTATCAGACATGTTTAGACACGCCAAATTGTACAGCAGCCAGATCATGTTTTCATTCAGCCTATACCATGACCCAGTGATATCAAAAAACTATTGAAATGAACACCTGTCTTAAATGTTTATTTAAATCTATTGCCTATGAAGGTTATCTAAAATACAGAATCTGGGATTTTTATATACCATATAAAAATGATATCATTCCTGGGCTGGGCATGGTCACTCATACCTATAATCCTAGCACTCGGGAGGCCAAGATGAGTGGATCGCCTAGTTTCAGGAGTCTGAGACTAGCCTGAGCAAGAGTGAGACCCCGTTTCTAAAAATAGTCAGGTGTTGTGGGTGCGCCTGTAGTCCCAGCTACTCAGGAGGCTGAAGCAAGAAGACCATTTGAGCCCAAGAGTTTGAGGGTGCTATGAACTATGACACCACAGCCCTCCACTGAAGGTGACAAAGTGAGAGTGTCTCCAAAAAAAAAAAAAAAAAAAAAGATATCATTCCTACTTTAAAGACTTTTAATCATATTTAATTAAATTGGGGAAAAAAACAACCTGAAGAACTTTGCAGATATTGCTGATGAAGGAATATGGGAATAGAGGACACAAAAGAAACAGAAATACACTAAATTTGGAAAAATGAGAATAACATCATTAGCATATTTTTACCACACAGAGGAATCTATACTACTTGAGCTGGAAGAGAAAAAGGAACAAAAAAAGCTCTGCTGTGCCACTGCTACTGCTGCAGCTACTTTTATGATAAACAGTATCTCAGCAACAGGGATGCTTTGTTTCCTCTAGAATTGTGACAGAGTAAACCCTTTACCTCTGCAAGGAAAGGGATTCCCACCAGCACATTCTATCTTTGTAATTCAGACCACTGTGTGGAGAACTTGGTGGATTGCTGCCACTCTCTTATCCTCTGGGAACAAACCCAATTTTGTCTCCAAAGTTGATAAAACATTTTCTCCAAACTCAAATTACACTAATTATCTTTCTGCCTTTTTCCATGTTACAAGTTGTTTGATGTCTCCACAGTGGTTAAGTCAAGTGAACAAACAGTATGCACACTTGATATGATTAAAAAGGACACTTCATCTCTGTGGTCTTCCTCCCCAAACCTATCACCTCAGTGTAAGAATGTGAAGCAGTCAAATCTCAATTGGGCAACATTCTACTAAAAAAAACAAAAGACAAAAAAAAAAAAAATCCCCAAACCCAAACTAATAACAATACAACAAACGCAAAGGAGAGATAAGGATCTAGGGCCAAGAGAAAGTAAAGTCTTCATTCCTCCACCTAGCCCATGGATATTCAGCCATGTTAAAAAAAAAAAAAAAAAAAAAGTAGACTCGACGCCTATAGCTCAACCGGCTAAGGCGCCAGCCACGTACACCTAAGGTGGCGGGTTCGAATCCCCAGCCCGGACCCGCCAAACAACAATGACGGCTGCAACCAAAAAATAGCCGGGCGTTGTGGCGGGCGCCTGTGGTCCCGGCTACTTGGGAGGCAGAGGCAGGAGACTCGCTTGAGCCCAGGAGCTGGAGGTTGCTGTGAGCTGTAATGCCACGGCACTCTGCCCAGGGGGACAGCTTGAGGCTCTGTCTCAAAAAAAAAAAAAAAAAAAAAAAAAAATGTAAGTCAGTATCACTCCTTTAAGAATCTTCTGAGTCTCAGATACTGCCAGGGGCTGGACCTGAGACATGGGCCTGGTAAAGTTCTCAGGTGCAGAGCACATCCTGCCCCAGCCATCTTCTTTCCCAGGGTCTCTGGACAATAGCTCCACCAGTGCAGAAGGGTCAGGTGAGGGAGGGAGAAGGAAAGAGAAGGGAGGAAGAAAGGAAAAGAAGGGAGAAAGAAGGGAAGAGAAAGAAGGAGAAGACAGGGAAGAGGAAGGGGACAGAGGGAAAAGCAAAGGGAGAAAGAGAAAAGGGGAGTGTGTGAGAAGGGTGGAAGAGGGAAGAGGTGAAGAAGAATGAGGGGACAAAAAGGGAAGGCCTGAGGTAACCTGCTGCAACACGTAGTTTTCTCCCTTCCTAGGTGGCTGTGAGGGAGGATACCTGGAAAAAGTAACGCCTAAAAAACCAAAGGCTTCTCAGGTACCCCTGTGAGCCCAGTACCCCTGTGAGCCCAGCCCTGGGTACCCCTGGTAACCCAGTCCTTAGGAATTTGTAAACCCTAGTTTCCTAGGTCCTTGAAACTAATGCTTGCTGCTTGCTTCTGCTTCTGTAAACCCTGCACATGATTTCATACCTCCAATGAGAACTAACGGGGTAATTCCTTTGTCTACTTGTGAGTCCAATAAAAGGACAGGGACAGAGATGATGGAGGGGCACTGATCACTTTAAAGGCTGATGGACTGATGAGTTTTCCCCACTGGCAAATAAAATTCCTTCTCCTATAATCTTTGGTGAGAGTCTATAGGTTTCAATTCTCGGTCCTGTAACAGCTGTTCACTCCTGGGCCCAAAACCTTAGAGCAAGTCAAGAAAGAACTCACCTGGAAAACTGCGATTAAACTGTCCAAGTAATTGAAGCTGATATAGGCCTAGAGAAGTCAACTTCTGCTCAATCTCGAGCCTTGGCACCTGGGAACCCACGCTAGGATCCTGGAGGCTTCCCTCAGTGGGTGGTGAGCTGACAAGAATGGGGTGATGTGGGAGGTGGGAAGAAAGACTACTTACTCCGAAGAAGGCATTTTATACTTATTTTCTTTGATCCTTCAGGGCAGGCATTAAAGTCCTACTCTCATAAATAAGAAAATTGAGAAAGCAAATAAAATTTATGCGGTCAGACAACAGATAAAACAGCCTGGATGATATTTGCATCTAAGAGTTCCCTCCCCAGTGAGCCACTGTATGGCTCCCTCAGGGCTTAGCACTCAGAGACAAATGCCAAAATTAATTTGTAAATTTAACACTACTCCACTAAAAATATCAGCTTTTTAGAAGATATTAATGTTCACGAAAAAAGGCCAGGCCAAGTGACTAATGCCTGTAATCCTGGCATTCTGGGAGGCCAAGGATGGTGGATGGCCTGAGCTCAACAGTTCGAGACCAGCCTGAGCCAGAGTGAGACCTTGTCTCTAAAGATAGCTGGGCATTGTGGGAGGTGCCTGTAGTCCCAGCTACTTGGGAAGCTGAGGCAAGAGAATTGCTTGAGCCCCAGAGTTCGAGGTTGCTGTGAGCTGTTGATGCCACAGCACTCTACCACGAGCAACAAAGTGAAACTGTCCCCCCCACCCAAAAAAAGTTCACATAAAAAAATAAGCAAGAATACATGGGAAAACTGAAAAAGGGCAACTGAAAGAGTACTTGCCCTAAAGGATTTTAAATATATTATAAAAGACTTATGACTTAAACAGTGTGGTACTGGTGAGATAGACAAATGGTACTGAAAAGAAAGTCCAGAAATTTCACAGGCAGAAATTTGGCATATAATACAGGTAACAGATAAGATAGAAAAAGAAAAGTATATCCTTCAACAAATGTACTATATATAAGGAGAATTGCATAGTCATTTGGAAAGACATTAAATTGTATTCGTACCTTATGCTATATATCAGGAAATATTTCAAATAAACCAAAGTGTTATCAATGAAACCAAAAAAGTACCAAAGAAAAATGTGAGTCTTATACAGGGTGGCCATAAAGTTCATGTGCAATTTAAAATAGGTAACTATTCTTATACAGGGTAGAAAGGCCTTTCTCATTATGAGCCAAAATCCACAAGTCATAAATGAAAAGATTAATTTGACCCACACATAGATATTCAAAACTCCTGTGAGGCAAAACAAACAAAGCATATTAAGCAAAGTCAAAGACAAAAAAATGGAAACATATTTACAACTTATATCACAGGTAAAAGGGCAGCAAAGATGGAGTTGCTGAACAATAAAAATCTTGTTAAGTGGCAGGGGTGAGCTGGATTTACTCCTGCTGCAGCCTCATTGTGAACTTAAACTTTGCTAAGCATTCAGAATTTACTTATCCTGATCTTGTTAAGCAGGCCTTTTTGGTTTGTTATTTGTTTGAAGTCCCAAGTCCCTCACTTTTAGAACCTCCAAAAAACCATAGAATGTCAAAGTTTAACACAACTCTGCTGTAGAGGGAAGAGTCTCTGTCATTGAAATTTCAGTGGTATATTCTTGGGTGATACTGGAGAGAGAGTTATTTTCTCTCTGCTCCCAGAGTAGGCATTTCTGGCCAGGTTACTTCCTGGTCATATATAAGAGCTGAGACCTGGAAAAAATTAAACACATGAATTTATGAAGGAATCACTGTAGAAATGAAATCAGCAGAGCATGCCAATCCCAAGGTAAGAAGAAAAAGAAATAATTAAAACAAATATTGGGATAGCACTTCCTATGTACCAGGTACTGTTCATGTAACCCTCATAACAACTCCAGGCAGGTGCTTTTATCATTCCATTTACTGACTAGGAAATGGACTGAAAGTAAATGACTTGGCCAAAATCACAACTAGTCTGGCTTTAGACTCACATGCTTAAAACATAAGAGAAAAAAAGAATCCCTAAGAGACTAAAAGTTTTAAGATGAATTGATAAATATCTCTCCCTTCCCACCTGCTGTTGGTATTCACCCAAGTCGTTGAAGTTGTCCAGTTTAGCCATTTCTGCAAGGACAACTCTCCCTCCTTCAGCCAGTGCTGCTCCCACTCCCAGACCTGGTGCTTCTCAGGCAAGATAGTCAGAAACCACAGGAATGGGCCTCAGCCATTGTCATTTCGGCTGCTGGAGCCAGCTGAGAGCACGCTGGCCTGGAGAGTTTTCTCGTTAACAGAATCCTTGGGAGCAGGGAAACTAGGTCCCCTCAAGAAGCACTTATGCAGCTTTCCTGTAATTCGAGAGTCTGCAGTTCAGCAGGATTCCTTCTGAGGGCCTTTTCTTCAGAACACTTCTGTAAAAGAAATATTATTTTATTCAAATAAAAAGCAAATGCTTTCATAGATATTACATTAATTAGTAAGGGTTATGGGGAAAAAAGTGCAATTTTAAATGAGGAAGTAATTTGCAAAGGGCTCTCAGATCACACGGTGGTGCTGCAAGTCGCCAAGGGAATCTCCTTGTCATTGCCTCTGAGCACCGCTGGGGGCAGCAGAAGGGCGTCCTGAGGAAGAACACACGCCAGGCTGCTAAAGATGGCCCTGGCAGGGACGGAAGTGATTACTAAGGGGGAAAGGCGACCATTTATTGCCAACCTGAAATGCACCGGTCTTTTCTTCTTTCGAAAGGAAAGGCACAAGTAGTGGACGGGGAAAAGGAAGCCTCTCCTGAATTTCGAGGTCCTAATACTTATCTCCAGTTATTCGTAGTTTCCTCCTTTTGTTTGAAAAAGCGAGCTGAAGGTTCTGGTGGGCAGTGATATCAATTGTACTAGAAGCAATTGTACTGACCCAACTTATGGTTGTGACTCAATGAAGCTCTGAAGCCGGCAGGAAGACCAGGGCTATAACCCTCAGAGGGAAGCCCTCCCAATTCTGGGGACTCAAAAGCTCTGAATTGAGAGTAAAACCCTTTCCTGGGAGGTTGCATTTGGGTGTTAATTCCCACCTACCGTCCCACTCTGGTTGGCCCGGGGACAGAAGGTCTAGAGGGTTGCCGCACTGAAACACTCAACCAGCCAAAGCCCAAATGCCTACCAGCCTATTTGCTGGTGAGCAGCAACCAGGTACAAGGCTTCTCCGCAGGGCGGAAGTCTTCAGCACTTCCCGGGCGGAGGCCAGTTTAGCCTGAGGCTGGCGAGGAGTGGCGCGCCTGCTACCTGAACCCATCGCGGTGCAACCTGCCGGCGGGGTAGCAACCCTATCCTGGGGCATCCACAAGGCTCTGATTTCCTATCTCATCTTCACCACGGTGGGTTTTGCTTCCTCAGTTTTACCGAGGGTAGGAATTAAATATTGGAATTAAAAACAGTGCAGCCGGTGAAACCTCTCTAGTGTGGCCCTATAGACCCTCTTTAAACGGACACACTGGTCCACAGCAACTCTGGTTAATTAGCAGTGAGGGGAAAGCCGACGCTGTATGTTCCACACACTTGACTGTGTTCTTTGGTAATAAGACAGACATTATACTAAAGAGATAGCCCCTAGTGCTTTACCACTGATGCTATGGTAATGAGTCAAGATGCGGAGGGCTAAAAACTAGATTTGTAATCCAATAACATTTGCACTCCTGAAACACTTGGCATAGGGATGGTGGCAGATTTCATGATGAAACCAATCTTAAAACATCAATTTTATCAACACCCTGACGTGTATGTTGCTATGAACTCCAAACACTAATGTTCCTTTTTCTTACAAACCATAAAATATTCTCCTAAAGCTCAGCATAGCCCATTTTCCTGATGTAATGCTAGTATCTGGTATCTTCTTTCTCCTCTTTACCTTAAACATATCTAGACCCAGGTACCTCAATTTAAGTATTAAATATTTTGGACCAATCTTTGTTGTGGGGGTTTGTATGCAGAGATGTTTAGTAGCATCTCTGGCCACTACCGGCTAGATACTAGTAGCATCCCATCTGCCTACTATTCCTACAACCAAAAATGTCTCCAGATGTTGTCAAGTTTCTCTCAATGGAAATCACTGATTAACCTCAGATACTAAAACCCATTAAGTACTTTATAACTATAACCTTTTTTTTTTTTTTTTTTT
>NW_003852618.1:1240615-1277977 GCF_000181295.1 Otolemur garnettii
AGGCGCCGAGCCATAACCATAACCTTAATAGCGTTGTTTCCTATTCTTTCTTTACCATAAAAAAAAGTCTGATCAAACAAATGGAGAATTTCATATTTTCACAATACTCTCCAAAAGTTGGATTTTTTTTTTTTTTTTTTGCCTTACTCAAGTAAAGGTAGATCCTGAAACAAGGTAGCAAGAGAAGGAAAAAAATAAGTCTGTATTTTTTTGAATGCATGAAGTGGTTAAGAGATAACCTTGAAAACAGCTTAAAAATTTCTGTAGACAACACCATAAATAAGCCACACAACAATTCAAGAAGCATTTATTAAACACCCATATGTGCTCAGCACTGTACTAGGCACTCGGGGGTGCAGAGATACAAATGTAAAAGTTATTATTCCTGCCCTCAAGGAGCTTACAGTTTAATTTTGAAAATAAATACAAATGTGAAACTACAATATAGACTGCTAGAAAATGATTACAAAGCAATATTATTAGTAAGGGCATGGACCACATACAAACCCAAAAGGAAGTGCAGCACAGAATAATGAAGGTCTCAGTATGAGGTGAAGTCAACCAGGGAGCACTCACTCTGAAGATAAAGAAAGCTAGACTTTGAAGGCAGTGATGAACATGACCTGGAACCAAAGAGAAATCTAAGCAAAAAGAATACCAGGAGAAAGGCACAGAGGCAAGGGCTCATAAGACAATAGTAGAAGGCTATCGAAGTTTGAATGTGATGAATCATGGTGAATATACTACAGAATAATGAAGGCTGAGGCAGATTAACACATTAACTGCCATGCGAGTTGTATTTAACTCACACTAGTTTTGAGCACAGGGCCTCATGAAGCACATGTAACTCACACATCTTTTGACCTTGGGAGCAGCAGGGTAAGCAGGCAACTTACACTGCCATGCTGTAGCATACACGTTACATGATGGATGGCCCACTGGGCAAAAACCATGTGGTTGGTTCATGAAAAAATCTTACTTGTTGATGTACTTATTGTTCCTATTAATAGTGACAATTTAATTCTAAAAATGTGGATTAAAGGAATAAAAATCAATAAATTTCATTTTTCTATTTGTTTACCTTAAAATTACACTTAAGCCTGAGAAGTCAAGAAAAATACTTTACCCTTATCAACTATTTTTCAAGTTTTCACATTTTATATCACTAATTTTCAAGTTTTTGTATTACTTTTTTATTAATGTATGTTTTAGGAAAAAACATTCTACACAAAAGTACACATTACATTTGCTGCATTTCCATGCTGTCTGTTTACATCTTTTCATGGCATATTCACGTCCTTTCTCAGCTTGTGTTTTTTCATAGCACACAGTACATCTTCTTCTGGCAGAGCCCATGTTTGTGAGAGAACAAGTCACAGTTGGCGACGGGAGCAACGGCACTGCAATACGTGTTTCATCTGTCTGGAGCAGTTTTAGACAGACTTGTTCTTTGAATTTTGTGATTGAGATCTTCTTTTTGTTCACAAGTCTGTAGAGAACAAGTGAGTTCACCAAAGCTAATTCAGTGATTAGCTCTATTGCTAATTTTCTGAACCACTTTATGCCATGTCTCAAAGAACATGAATATGACTTCAGTTGATCTGAGAGGCCACTGAACGTCTTTGAATTATTATAATCTACGAACATATGTGGTTTCTCTACAACACCTTTTCTTGTTTCAACTCCTTTAGTGTCTTTTCCATGCATAGTACTTAGCATCAATACATCTCTCTTATCCTTCCATTTGAGGACAATGACTCCTGTGTCACTTTCTCGAGCAATTACTTCATTCTTGTTCAGCTTTGTCTTTACTACATCTGGTGGGTTTAGTTTCCTGTTACTTCTTAGTGTGCCCACCAGATACGTAGCACGCTCAAGGAGTTGATGAGCTAGATGGATGCTGGTGTAGTAGCCATCAGTATATAAAACACGTCCACTATCTAGTAAACCTTCTATTAGCTTCATGACAATTGAGGATGAAACAGGAACGCCAGATTTTGCTTCCTTCCCACAATAAATTTTCACATTCCAGGTGTAACTGTCCCTTAGGCAAAGTTTGAAAAGTTTTATTCCAAATTTATGGCGTTTGTTTTTTATGTACTCTACGAAACTCAGATGTCCACGAAATGGTACCACAGTTTCCTCAATACAGATTTCCTTATCTGGAACTATAGCAATCTGAAACCTTTCAAGAAGACGATCAAGAAGTGGCTGGATCTTGAAGAGACGGTCACCAGGAGGACATTCTTCATTGTTGGAGAAATGCCACATTCTCAGAAGCATTTCAAAGCGGTTTCGTGATATAAGCTTTTTCACTGAATTGTCATACAAAATGTTCTTTGACCAATAGTGTGGAAGTCTTGGCTTCTTGCTAAGGCCCATCCAAAGCAAGACACCTAAGAATCGTTCCATTTCTTGAGAAGTTACATCATACCACTTTTTAAGTCGGGAGTGGGGTTTGATATTACCCTTCTGTAAAGTCTGACTTGCGTAGATATTAGTTTCCTTCACCATGTAGTCAATAACATCATCTGTTATGAAGAATTTGAAAAAATCATAAGGTGTTTTTTCATGGAGATTTACTGCAATTTCGTTTGGAACACCAGGGTTATTTTCAACAAAGTCAAAAATCTTCATGTTACTCCCTGAAACTGGACCCCAAGTCAGAGAATTTACACTAGTCACTACAGGTTCTTCAGAAACATCTGATGAAGAATCACTCTCACTGAAATTGGCTACAACTGATTTGATTCTGTCAGTAATAGATTTTGAACAACCTTCCCCACTGGAAAGCTCTGTATGTAATGTTGTTCTTCTAGTTTTTCTCGGTGGGCTGCAACTGCTATCAGAACTGTCCCCACTATCTCCACTAGGATGATTCTCCTCTGAATCATCACTAAATAGATCAACATCTTCATCACTCATGTCCAAAACTTCGTTCACCATTTCCTCCAACAAGTCCTTACGCTCATTTTCTCTAGACATTTTCTCCTGAGAACGAAAAATGCAAATTAAACTTATGTGATGATCACAGCTCTGGTCACAGAAGCTATACTAAAGTAGAACTGGTGGATAGGCAGGAAGGTCCATAGCATGCCTGGGCGCTGTGAAACCTCTGCTCATTGTTTTCGCTGTCAATCCGCAAGTCTCCCCCACCTCATGTTGCCCTGTTCCTGCTGGCCCGCCCAATAAGTGCTGGACTGTGTTCTCCAATTAGCCGTAACTTTTGATTGCACATTTTGCCTTCAATGTTTGCCTGATGGCTCTTTGAATGAAATCAATGAGATAGTATGCGGTGACATGATATTGTTGCACATACTTAGGGGGTATTACTCAGATGTCGTCATGTAGGACCACTTAAGGTCCACTCTATAAACCACTAAATACTGATGGAATGACAAGACTCAATTCTCAGAAACAAATTCAATAAGCTTCACGAGTCACAATTCCACATGGCATGCAGTGTAAAAACCAAATGTAGTGCCACATGAGTTACGTATAACTCATGCGCAGAAAACAAAAAAATAACAATTTTTCATTAAATTAGGAAGGATCATTTTGTTTTCATAGATTTTCTTCTATTTTTGTAATAAAACATTGGCCCCAAGGAAAAAAATTTTTTTCTAGTGTGGCAGTCAATGTGTTAAGCATAGAAGCATGGAGGACAAGGTAATGGAGAACTTGGAACACTACTGCTCTGACGGGAATTATTTGCTGTCATACTATACATTACATTGATTGAAAATGAGGCATTGTGAAAATGGAGTTCGAGGAGGAGCACCTCGGAAACTTTATATAAGATGGGGATCCTGAGAGCAAGAAAATTGGAAAAAAGAATTATAGTAACTTGCACTTTATACGATGCAGATCTACACCAAAAGCTATAATGGAAGGGTAAAACTGGGAGACCTCACCTCAGGAAGAAGATTCAGTAAGAACTGGATTGACAGCAAACTTTGGACATGGATAAGAGAGGGCAGAACAAATGAAAAGATAACTCCAAAGTTGAGATAAAAATATGAAGGGTAGTGAGTCTCTTCAGGGTAAAGTAGTTAAGCAATGATGCCCATTTAAAAAGAAAATGGGGGCAGGGAGCATATAGTGATGAGTTCTGTTTTCAAATACCAAGTTGTGTAATACTCAAATGCAGAAAATAGTATAAACAATCAAAATGGATAAATAAAAGTACAGAAAAAGTAATGAGTGAGAATAAAACATGGAGATTATTCTCAGTGGAAAGGAGGAGGAAAAAAGACCAATAAAGAAAAGCCAGATATTGTAGAGAAGTGACTGAAAAAGATCCCATAAGCCTAAAGAGAAAAGAGTTCCTGAAGTGCACAGGTAATTCAACAATATGAAACATAAATAAGATCAAGAAAGATAAGACTAGAAAAAGTGCTTCTAAGGACATTTCACTGGAATGCTGAATACGAAAGCCAGTTAAAGAGAAATTTTTAGAAGAGATTAATAAGAAAATGGGGCTGAAAAATAGATGACATGTTTGACAAGCCAAAAGTGAAAGAGGAGAAACAGAATATTTAGAAATGGGCAATGAGATTGACGGTTTTTCACATTTTAGGCTGTAGACAAACTACTACTATCATTCTAAATGCCCATCAGCCTTGCCTGGTACATGGATACTTAATTTCTCTCAACAATTCTACTTTCCCTTAAGCAGTTTAGAGAAAAATGTATTTGAATCTGTAAGTTATTATTACCATATCTTCCTAGTTACTGTTTAAACATATTTTATTTGTATAAATCAGCTTTCTAATACTACAAAGCATCAACATTTAAAAATGATATAATTATAATCCCAATGGCATTTTCAACCAATTTTCAAGTAATTGTAATGGATTTGCACTATATTGCACATTCTCTTTCCCAGTACCTCTCATGAGCAGGGATACATATTTTTAAATAGCTGGCCAGAATTATGGTGTTCATCATAGATAGCATAGCACAGTGCTCAGAGTAGAGGCTCTAGAATCAGACTGTGTAAGTTTAGATCTGTTCTATCAATTACTGGTTGTGTGATATTGATCAACCCACTCAACTCTGTAAGCCTTAGTTTTCTCATCTATAAAATGGGGGATAAAATAATAATACCTATGAGAAGCATGATAAATGCTTAATATAGGATTTGGCACACAACAAGTAATCAATAAATGTCAACTATTATTTGGAGATTCACAAGTAAGAGTAAAGCTAAATGCTCTGTATGGGAACCAACCACCACACTCTAGTACTGCCACTTTGTACCATGGACAAAATCTTTAAAATCTAAGATACCTCTTCTATGACTATGTTGTATGGCAAAAGAGTAATGGAGAACTGCCTTATTGTGCCAGGTCCTAAAACAAGAAGTTGAGGCTGGGAGAACAAAGTTGAGTAGTTACTTCAGATACCTGTGGGATAAAGGAGCTTTAATGTGTGTCATTCAGCTCAGAGTTCAAAATAATGTCATAGTGACTGATCAATAATGCTAGGTGTGAGAACTTGAGACTAGAAAGGACTTTTATTTATGTCCTCAAAAGAATTATAGCCTTTTCTATTATCTTATACCACTTGGCTATTTTTTTTAGATAGCTGAATTATCCTTGATAATTTTTCAAGAAACAAGTCTTTTTTCACATCAGCATTACAGGAATATTTCTATACATACTCATTTCTTTGAATTTCTGCCAGATGTTTAGTAATCTGAGATTTAAGTAATCTGGTACATGTTACTCTGGATACTGATGCATAAAAAGACATTAGCTTATGTATCTACAGACATTTCAATACATTGCTCTACTAACAGAGCATTTCACTGGAATAGAAGGCAAGTGTTTCTCTAAAGCATATGGGAGAAGTGTGTGTACACATACATGCACACACATGTATTTTCCCTCTGACAATGTAGCCCTCATATGTAATATCTGCATATAAGGTAGCACTGGCCCCAGGTAGGGTCATTATCTTAAAGAGGGTAAGGCACAACTGAAACAGAGAGCAAGGACCTAGATACAACCAGATTTACTTGTTTCTAGTTTCTTGAAATTTCAAGTACAAGGGGATTAGGAATGGTAACCTATAGGTCAAAAAAAGAAAAGGGGGAGGATAAGAAAACAAAGGACAATGGAAAAGACTGTTGCAAACCAAGATGACAAGTGATGATGGCTTCTTTTACCAATGGCTGAATGAAATAGATGTAGACAAGCTTGATGCTGTTGGTCAAAGTGGGCCATAGGGAGGTAAAAAAAAAGGGATATTACAGGGAAGAAATTTATGATCCGAAAGGTGGACCTCTATGAGGTAAGATTTTATGACTAATTTCTTTAACTCATCAATCATAAAATGATTAAGTGTTATCCCTTTCCAGGATAATTTCCATGTGAAATACTGGAGTTTTCATTAGAATCTATACAATTTTCTTCTGAATAGGAATCAATTTTGAGTTTGAGGGTTAATTTTGCACAGTCAAAAGTTATTCAATCCTAAGTCTGGTGAATAATCATATAGTCAAAATGAAATGTGTATGAGAGTAATATAGGGTTTTCTTTATGGTTTATTAAATGGCAATTCTAAGAGTATTCCAAATATTTGGAGGATCAGTAGCACTACTAGAATAGTATTTTGGAATAACAAGTACTATCTCATTTAAAAGACAACCTACTTAGATGCATAAATTCTGACATGTTAGTTTAAACTAGTCTCATTACTTTACATAGTATTCTTGGTATACTGAAAGTCTAAAAGATTAAATATAGTGCCTGGTGATGATCAGTTTAATAGTTTGTTTTTGTTGGTAGTTTACATTCATGGATTATAGACAGAGTGCATCAGAATTCACAAAAATGAGGAATTGTGAGGTAAGGTATTATGACAGCTTACCACTGTGGATATTAAAGTGATATAAGTTGACAGCAAGAACTAGATGAAAAACAATGAGTGAGGTGCTAAGACTATCTAAGGACATGGGTCCAAGGTAATGACAAGAGTGACTCCCACAATTCAGGGAGCTTGTGTAGGCTCATAGGAACCTGAGAGCAGTACTATAATGGGCCTAAAGCAATTAAAATACATTAGAAGGATTTTTATGTCTTCAAGCACCTCTGTCTCCTCCTTCCATCTGATGCCATGACTAGGATAATGCAAATATGCAAATATCTTTATATCATAGAGTCTGGTAGGGAGGTGGAGGGAGAGTCAGAAATCACCAAAAGATACAACTATCCAAGCTCAAGAAAAACTGGGCTAAGTCTCCACTCACCTCTTTTTCTGTATCATTCCCACAACCATCACTAATGTGTCCACTTCTTTTGCTGATACTGGGACTGGTGAAGAATATGTATGGATGCTCAATGACTGATGAAGTCAGTAAAGGAGATATACAAAGTAAAATGCTTGAGTGCTGTTAAAAATATAGCACTCTGAGTTTGCATGGGAATATGGATTTCCACCAACTAGAAGGAACATTAGAATAAAAAAATGCACATTAAGCATAAATGTCTATAAAAATTTTCCTAGAACTAGGATCTTAGAAAGCTAAATACAAATATAAGTTTCACATAGAGGCTGCTTTGGATTCTAGAGCAGCTTCTTAGATCAGATTAGGAGTACAAGGGCACCTGAAGGGGAATAAATGGGAAAAGGAGATCATAGGAGATGGGAAGAAGAGGAGGATCTAGGAGTAGCAGCCTCTCAAACCTATAGCTACTCACCCAAAATACAAACTTGAGGCACATGCCTCAAGTCATGACAGGCAACTTGCTCTAATGCTATTTTAAATTTCTAAAGGATAAATTAGGCCATCAGGAGCTCCACTCTACCAGATACCCCAAAGACAGTCAAGCTAATCAACTAGCAGCAAGGCACAGGGCCCAAACTACTAAAGAGCTATTCTAACTGCCACTACTAGAGATTCCAGCAATAAAATTGCAATGATGACAAACTTTCTGCCTTTTTAGTAAACACCTCTTACCAGTGCATGGTTTCTCTAATGCTGAATAAAGCTCAGACTATGACTGAAGCTTTTCATAAACTCCTATAGATTCAGATTTTTCACCACTATGAATTCTCTGATGTCGAATGAGACTTGACCTCTGAATAAAGGCTTTCCCACATTCATTACATTGATAGGGTTTCTCCCCTGTATGGATTCTCAGATGTTGAATGAGACCAGTGTTCCCATTGAAAGCTTTCCCACATTCTTTACATTTATAAGGTCTTTCTCCAGTGTGGATTCTCTGATGTTCAATAAGGCCTGACTTCTGACTAAAAGCCCTCCCACACTCATTGCATTTGTAGGGTTTCTCCCCAGTGTGACTTCTCTGATGGCCAATAAGATGTGAGCTTCGCCTGAAGGTTTTCCCACACTCATCACACTCATAGGGCTTCTCCCCAGTGTGGATTCTCTGATGTCCAATGAGGTGTGAGCTATGACTGAAAGCTTTCCCACACTCATTACATTCATAGGGTCTCTCCCCACTGTGGATTCTCTGGTGTAGAATAAGGCCCGCACTCTGACTGAAAGCCTTCCCACACTGATTGCACTGATATGGCTTCTCCCCAGTGTGGATTCTCTGGTGCAAGATCAGGCCTGTGTTCTGACTGAAGGCTTTACCACACTCTTTACAATGATAGCGTTTTACTTTGTTGTGGATATCCTGATGAGAAAGAAGGGCTGACCTGTAACTGAAGGCTTTACCACACACATTACACTGATAGGGTTTCTCCCCAGTGTGGATTCTCCAGTGGCGAACAAGGCCTGAACTCTGAGCAAAGCTTTTCCCACATTCATCACATTTATGTCGTCTCTCTTGTGTGGGATTTCCCCGCTGCCTCTCTAATCTGCCCAGAAGATCTCGGGCTTCTCCATGCTCAAGACCCCCGATAACATCCCCGTTGCATTTGGCAGCTGTCTCTCCGTGTAGTTGGATTCCAGTAGATATTACCTGTTTCGAAGCTAATTCCCTGTTCTCATTCCTGTTCTCACCACCTGAAATAAAAATGTAATAAACATCAAGCCAATGTTACTTCCTATTTTTGTGCTAGGAGAAAGGAAATAAAGATAGAGGAAAAGGAAAATACACATGAAACAGGTATAAGTAAACACAAAGCTGTCCCTAAAATTGTTTCTTAATAGGGGAAATATAAGCAGGGTCAGACAGAAGTAGTATAGGCCAAATGGGAAAGTGGTACCATGAAATAAGGTTACTGGAAAGGGAAGTAAAACCAAGAAGGAATCATATGAGATAAAGTGGAAGTTGGGAGATGGGAAGGAATATGGAACTAAAAGAACTAATGACTAGGATAGAAATAGGTATTTCAGTCATTTAAAGGGAGGCACAGCCAGGTATGGTTGTCCACACCTGTAATCCTAATACTTTAGGAAGCTGAGGTGGGAAGATCATTTGAGGCCAGGAGTTTGAGACCAGCCTGGGCAACATAGCAAGACCCTGTCTCTATAAAAAAAATAGAGATGTGGTAACATGTACCTGTAGTCCTACCTACTTGGAGGGTGAGGCAAGAGGATCACTTGAGCCCAAGAGTTTGAGGTTACCATATAGTGAGTTATGACAGCACCACTGCCCTCTAGCCCAGGCAACAGAATGATATTGTCTTTTAAAAAAAAAAGGAGGCACAATAGGCTTATATGAGAAAAAACTAAGTAAGGATCCTGTAGGAACTGCAAGAAAAAATGTGTGAACTTGGAAAGCACTAGAGAGATGTCAATTTCCAACTGGCAAACAGACCAATAGCCAGGTACAAACTGTAAGGAAGCTCTGGATTGAAAAACAAAAGTTTTGTTAAGAAATCTCAACATTGTATCCCACTGTTGAATTTAAACTATATCTTTCAGAAAGTTCATTTTTTTTTTTTTTTTTTAAATCTTAAATGATAATAACCACAGCTCTCCTTACCCAGGGAGAACATGTTTCTGTAATTCTCTGGCTTGTTATCTCTACTCAGATCTTTCTGTGATGGATCAAGAAGCCACTCCTCTCGAATAAGGGACACAGCCATGTCTTCGATCTTCTCCAAAGTCTGAAACACAACAAGATCCCCATTTGGGCACTGGGACTGTTCCACAGCTCAAACCTAGAGAGATCCACCAGTGTTGGGAGAGGATCAAGAAATGGGAATGTACTGTGTTAAAGGGATCTAAATAACCAGGAAGAAGAGGAAAATACATTAGATTGGAGAAAATCCAGGATCAATCTATCTCTATGCAAAAGAATTTGAGGCAAATTCTTGGGTAGGTACTACCATGAACAATCCAGATGTGGTACAGATTCCACAAACAGGGCTGAGCAGAGCTATGAGGTTTCAGTGAGAAGGAGTACAACTCACCTGGAAACCTGCTGTGAGAAGTGTAGCTGTCATTTCCTGGTCTCCAGAACTTCCTTTCTGGGAAGGGGTAGAACTCTGAGAAGTAGACAAGGCTAAGAGAGGAGAAAGGAGCTATAAGTGAGACCAGCCCTGTCCTGTGGTTATGGAAGCCAGCAGTTACCTGTTTTAAATTATTTGTATTTCAGCAGTTATGTATGCCAAAGACTTTGCATACAAAGTGCTGATGATTTGGATTCTGTGCCTATACCTATGGTTCCCACAAAACATCTGTACTCTGATATTATTAACTTAGCCAGAAGTTACCTCAAAAACATAAAGTATACTGGTTTCCTAACAGGAATCACTTTTCAGTTTTTTCTCTATTGCCAAAATTGTTTCTATCTCTGTGCTTGTGTACAGTTATTTTTTTAGGTTCTGCTCTGTTGGCAAACTGAATATAAGAACAAATCTTCTCTATTAACTCATTTACCTTTCTGAAATGTCTACCATGGCTGCTGGTATTTGCTTCCTATAGGTATCAGATAGCTTATTACCAAAATTATAACAGATTACTGTGTCTCAGGCAATAAACATTAAGAGTTTAGATAAGAATATTATTAATTGAAAGTTTCTTTGTACTTCTTTAGAAATATCAAAAATTCATACATATAAAACAAACTATAATCAACCACATAAGTGAAAAAACACAAAATATGGGGGAAGATGAGACTGGAACATCGTATGCTACAAGGTAGTAAGAAAATTCACAAAAACTAATGGGTAAATGTGAAAAAGACATAGGACCCAGACTGAAGAGGCCTCCTCTGATGACTTCGCGTTAAAACAAGACAGTATCGTAATATTTATGACAGAAATAGAAATTTAAGAGTAAAATGGGGTAAAGGGAATACTTTCCCTTATAATAAATAGCAAATGCAGAAAGAATGAAAGAGTTAGAAAAATCACTATTTTGTAACCATCTTTTTTTGTTTTGTTTTGTTTTTGAGACAGAGTCTCACTCTGTCACCCTGGGGTTCAGTGCCATGGTGTCATCATAGTTCACAGCAACCTTAAACTCTTGGGCTTAAGTGATCCTTGTGCCTCAGCTTCCCAAGTAGTGGAGATTACAGGCACCTGCCATCTGACTAATTTTTTACTTTTATCTTTTTTTTTAGTATAGACAGGGTCTCTTGCTCAGGCTGGTCTTGAACTCCTGAGCTCAAGCAATCTGCCCTTCTTGGCCTCCCAGAGTGCTAGAATTATAGCACTCACACTCAGCCCTGTAACCATTTTTGTAATCAATGATTTAATCAACAAGCGTCCAGGAATACTAAAACTAGTGTTTTAACAACAAAAGTTTAATGAGGTCTAGGATATTTGAGACTCAAGTGCATCTCCTCACTAATTATTAAACACAATGGGAAAAATAGTAACTTCACAATGATTAACCTAGCAACACTAAAACTAAGTCATCAAAGACAGTATTAGTACAGGACAAATTCCTGTTGTACCCCTGAGAAGGAATATAACATCACTTGTTGAGCTTTAGGTCATACTTGGCAGGGTGAGGTACTCCTGACAAATACATACAACCTGAATCTAAACCTGAAGAAACATCATGCAAACCCAAATCATAGCCATTCTACAAATTAAAACACCTGTATTCATCAACAATGTCAAGATCATGAGAGGCAAAGAAAAGTTGAAGAACTATACCAAATTAAAGGAAACGAAAGAGATATGACAACATGGCAAAGTGTGATCTTGGACCAGACTCTGGACAAGAGAAAACACTATTGGGACAACTGGCAAATTATAAACTGTGGCTATGATTAGAATTATAACAATGTTGTATTTCTTTCTTTCTTTTTGTATTTTTTGAGACAGAGTCTCACTCTGTTGCCTTGGGTAGAGTGCTGTGGCATCCTAGCTCACAGCAACCTCAAACTCTTGGACTCAAGTGATCCTCTTGTCTTAGCCTCCCAAGTAGCTGGGACTATAGGCATGTGCCACTATGCCTGGCTAGTTTTTCTATTTTTAGTAGAAAAGAAGGTCTGACTCTTGTTCAGGCTGGTCTTGAACTCATGAGGTAAAGCAATCTACCCTCCTTGGCCTCCCAAAGTACTAGGATTACTGGCATAAGCCACTGTGCCTAGCCAACCTTATATGTATTTCTTAATTGTGACAAATTGATTGTGGTTATCTATGAAAAGTCTTTATCTGAGGAAATGCATACTGAAATATTTACAAATGAAGTGGTATGATGATACCAGAAAAACCTCAAAAACGTCTATGCTGTAAATGTACTTGGTCACAGAAATGTGTTGATACACAAAAATCCCCAAATCCCTTCACTTGCTCATAAATTTATTACTGGGATAAATGGTCTGTGTTTGAAGCCAAGATAAATATTTCAGCACAGATACTGGGACTAGAACATAAACAAGATTTTAGTTCCTGATTCTCCAGATATCCCACATGTACTCTCTGCTTTCTACTTCTCCCTCTTCAACAGTAACAATTGGCTCCTCACCTCTCTCTTGTGGTCCATGGGGCACTGGAGATTTGTATTGGATTGCCGCAGGCTGGAGCTGAGTACATGGAGCATCTGGTGCAGATTCTGAATGTACTACTTCCTCCCAGAGTACCCTATGTCCATGTACACGAGCTGGGACCTGGAAACAATGAGACAGAGTACAAAGAATCCCTTTTGAGAAAAAACAACATAAAACAACCAAGAGCACATCTATGGGAATAAATGCTTGAGGAAGGAAGTGGCAAAATCTCTTTTACTTCCTAGGGACAGCAGGGACACAAACATGTAGACTAGCACAGAAAGAAAGGCATTATGTCTGCTTAGTATTGAAAGAAAGTATTTCTGTTAATCCCTTCCCTGCTATACAGAATTATTCTATACTCACAAGGCAGAGGAAGAGAAGAATAAAAAATAGAAACTTAAAGTAGTGCTATACAATGAAAAAAACCTTTTCATAAAGAACTAGAAAGCCTGAGTTATGACCTTAAATCTGTCTTTAATTATTTGGGTGTCCCTGAAAAAGCAATTTAAGCCCTCCTGGGCTTCAAGTTCCCATGTGGCAAACAGGAGCAATAATATAGTTGCAGGGATGTTTTGGAAAAAAAAAGATTAGTATCTCTTAAAAAATAAAAATAACTCTATAAATATAAGCCACATTATATTGTAACTATTTTCATCCTTATCTGAAAGAAAATGATACTAAGCATTTGCTATCCCACTACGATGCCAATGTCCCCTCTACCCAGCATCCAGGACTCCCAGTCACAGCATGCACTTCATGTTTTCTACTTACTGGTCGTCCCAGTATATCAATCTGTCTTTCCAAATCCTCTAGTAGAGTCACCACCTCCTCTCCACTCTCTAGCTGATGTTCCTTAACCAGAGACTGAAGCTCCTCAGGTAGGATGGTCAAGAACTGCTCCAGCACCAACAGCTCCAGGATTTGCTCCTTGGTGTTCAAATCTGGCCTCAGCCACTGATGGCAAAGTGCCCGGAGTTGGATCAGAGCTTCTCGGGGTCCCAGTGTCTCCTGGTAGCATAACTGCCTGAACCGCAGACGGAAGAGTTCTTGGCCAGGAGGGTTATTTTCATGCAGTCTAGATTCCTGGTCCCACCCTTGATCTTCCTCTACCTTGACAATTACAAGGTCCTCTTCAGGAGTCTGATCTGGTGGACATGAAGCTGAAAGCTTTCTTGATTCTTCAGCCATTTAGAGCCTGTAAAGCTCAGTAAGGTGTTTCCACTACCTTCTTTATCTCCTTATGAACCTTCCGAGAGCCTCTTTCTTCAGAAAGAGAAAATGATAAATAGGTTAAACCAAGTAAAAACCCTAAGACTATGACAGCTTAATAAGCTTTCCACTATGACATGGACTTCATAGCTTACCCATTTAAATGATCCTCTTCACTCTTTCAGAAATAACTCCTTACTTCCTTAACTTTCTGCCATGCCAGTTATATCAAACCCATCCAGGGAATAACCTTTTTCTGCTTTCATCTACAGTCCATGTTTGGGGATAAGGAACATGGCTAAACAAAGTCAAGTCTAAGACTAAATGAAATGCTATGTTTAACCTCAGCTGGCCATCAGTGCCAATCATTTAACTCCTTTTAAACATGTTTTAGTGGCTGCACTAAACTGTTTCGACACACTTCAGCTCTCAATTTCTCTCTCATGTTCAAAAGATGAGTGCTAAATTCAGTGGCTTATACCTGTAATCCCAGCACTTTGGGAGGCTGAGGTGGGAATATTACTTGACGTAGGAGTTCGAGACCAGCCTGGGCAACATAGTAAGACTCTGTCTCTAAATGGCAAGCACTTGTAGACCTAGCTACCTAGGTGGTTGAGGCAAGATCACCTGAACCCGGGAGTTTGAGACTGCAGTGAGATATGATCACACCACTGCACTCCAGCCTGAGTAACAAACAGACCCTATCTCAACAAACAAACAAAACAACCAAATGACTAATTTGCATACAATCTAACTCAAGGTACTATCAAGAACTTTCCCAACACCTTCCTTTATCCTACCAGTGGTTTCCATCTTCTTTCAAGGCTAAGCTCTTCTACTATGGACCAAAGAACTCCCTTTGGAGCACAGCGTCTCCAAGGCATTTAGAATGTTTATCCATTCCTCAGTTGAAAAATATCTGCGTTGTTTTTAGGTTGCAGTTTTTGGACAGGGCTGGGTTTGAACCCGCCACCTCCAGCATATGGGGCCAGTGCCCTACCCCTTTGAGCCAGAGGCACTGCACTTTCTTTTTGAAATAGAGTCTCACTCTGGGTACCATGGGTACTCTTACCATGGGTAGAGTGCTGTGGTATCATAGCTCACAGAATCCTCAAACTCTTGGGCTAGAGCAATCCTTTTGTTTCAGCCTCCCAAAGTAGCTAAGACTGTTTAATTCTTCTCTGACTTCTTTTATCAGTGCCCAAGGGACCTCAGGCATGCACCACTATACCCAGGCAGTTTTTGTATTTTTAGTAGAGATGGGATCTCACTCTTGCTCAGGCTGTTTTCAGTTTTTGATTGCAAATAAAGTCACTGTGAACATCTACATATGAGTTTTTGTATGACTATATAGTTTTTATTTATATATTTTTTTCCAGGTACAAAGTAGGAAGAATGTGGATATAGTTTTCACTTTACTCTGGTATGCACTTAACGGTAAAACTGCTAGATAATAAAATACATGTTTGTATAACTTTATAAGAGACTGCCAAACTGTTTTCAAAAGTGCTATCACACTTTGTATTCCACTAGCAACATATGAAAGCGACAGCTGCTCCCATCCTAACCAGTACTTGATGTGATTTGGTTTTAGATATTCGAATAGGTAAGAAGTAGTAAATGTATGTCATTATGGTTTTAACATCTCATTTATGGTTTAAATTTGCATCTCCTTACTAATAACGTTGAGCATCTTTTTATGTGCTTATATATCATCCATATATTCTCTTTAAGTATCTGTCCAAAACTTTTGCCTTTTTTTTTTTTTTAAGTTAAGTTTTGAGAGTTCTTTATACATTCTGGATACAAGTACCATATGATACAGATTTGAAAATAGTTCCTTCTTTTTCATTCTTCAAACAGTACCATTTGAAGAACAGAGGTTCATAGTTTTTTGAAATTTTTTTTTTTTTTTAGGAAGTATGCTCTTGGTGTCATATCTAAGAATCTTTGCTTGAATCAAGGTAACAAAGATTTTCTCCTCTTTTCTTCTACAGGTTTTAATTTTAGGTTTTACATTTAGGTCTATAAGCTATTTTGAGTTAATTTTTATAGAGTATGAGGTATAGATGGAGTTTCTTTTTTTATTGCATATAGCCATCAAAGTGTTTTAACACTGTGAGTGTAATGGATTATCTTTTATCCACTGAATTGTCTTTTTACCTTTCTCAAAAGACCATATGTATATGTCGGTTTATTTCTGGAATCTTTATTTTGTTCCTGTGACCTATATGTCTATCCTTTCACCAACACAAACTGTCTGGATTACATGGCTTTTATATCTATTTATTTATTTTTAACATAGAGTTTCATTATGTTGCCTCAGTAGAGTGCCTGGTGTCACAGCTCACAGCAACCTCAAACTCTTGGGCTTAAGTGATTCTCTTGCCTTAGCCTCCCAAGTAGCTGGGACTACAGGTGCCTACTACAATGTTAGGCTATTTTCTTGTTGCATTTGTCATTGTTGTTTTAGCTGGCCTGGGCCGGATTCGAATCTGCCAACCTCGGTGCACGTGGCTGGCGCCGTAACCACTGAGCTACAGGTGCCCAGTCATTATTTATTTATTTTGAGACAGGGTCTTATTCTATCACCTGGGCTAGAATGCAATGATATCATCATAGCTCACCACAACTTCAAACTCCTGGGCTCAAGTGATATGCCTGTTTTAGCTTCCCCAGCAGCTGGGACTACAGTTGCATACCACCATATCCACTAATTTTCTACTTTTTGTAGAGATGGGGTCTTGCTTTTGCTCAGGCTGGTCTGTTAACTACTGGCCTCAACCAATTCTCCCATCTCAGCCTCCCCAAGTGCTAGGATTACAACAGATATGAGCCACTATGCCCAGTCTGTGAATGGCTTTTAGTATCTTGATATCAGTTAGTGTGAGTCCTGCAATTTTCCTGTTTGTTTTTGAAATTGTTTTGGGTTTTCTAGTTCTGTTGCCTTTTGACGTACATTTTAGAATCTGCTCATTCATAACTACAAAAAATCCTGGAATGGGATTTGTGTTGAATCTATGGCTCAGTTTAGGAACAACTGATATTTTAACAATACTGAGTTTTCCATTCCATGAACACAGTACATTTCTCTATTTAATTCTTCTCTGACTTCTTTCATCATTGCCTAAACCATCTATTCTTTTTTTTTTTCCTGGCTGGGGCTGGGTTTGAACCCACCACCTCTGGTATATGGGGCCAGTGCCTTACTCCTTTGAGCCACAGGCGCCGCCCATAAACCACCTATTCTTAATTAAAGGAGGGAGTCTTTAAGAATATTGTTGCCTTTAAAATCCCTTCCTGATACCAGGTGTGGTGGCTCACGCCTAGCATTCTGGGAGGCTCAGGCAGATGGATCACTTGAGCCCAGTAGTCTGAGGTTGCTTCGAGCTACAACGCCATGGCATTCTACCCAGGGCGACCAAGTGAGACTGTGTCAAAAAATAAAAAAAATAACAAATATTTTCCTGGTGACTCTAATTTGAAGTTACTTCTCTTTCATTTGATACTTCTGCCACATAAATATATACTGCTTTACTTTTTCCATAACTGTATATTATTAGTTGCAAAAGAATTCTGACTTCATAACTTAATTGTTATTTTTCCCATGAACAGAAGTCTGTATCTTTTATCTCATTGATAGAATCAAAGAACAATAGAGGGCTGTATTTACAATACTTACAACAGAATGTGTCTATATTTCTTATAAAAGTAAAGTTTAGAGGGCAGTGCCTGTGGCTCAAAGAGGTAGGGACTGGCCCCATATGCTGGAGATGGCAGGTTCAAACCCAGTCCCGGCCAAAAATCACAAAAAAAAAAAAAACAGAAGTAAAGTTTAGAAACAAGACTGAAAGTCCAAAAACAGTCCAATTCCCCATGTCCTTGAGAAATAAACATCTACACTTTCTCTCCCTGGTGTAAATATCTTTTGCCTATAACTGCAGTAGTAACTGGTCTTCTTATCTTTGGCTATCTTTTTCTCCCATTCATTTTCCACAATATTGCTGTGGGTTAAAATTATGCCCTCCCCAAAGATATGTTGAGGTCCTAATCATACCTGGTACCTGTGAAGATGACTTTACTTGGAAAGAGGGTCTTTACAGACTTCGTCAACTTAAAATGAAGGTATACTGGAACAGAATGAGTTCTTAATCCAGTATGACTGGCATACTTTTTTTTTTTGCAGTTTTTGGCTGAGGATGGGTTTGAACCTGCCACCTCAGGCATATAGGGCCAGTGCCCTACTCCTTTGAGCCACAGGCGCCACTCTGACTGGCATACTTTTAAGAAAAGGAAAAGAGCATAGAGATAAGACACTCAGAGACAACATGTGAAGGACTAGTGCAGAGGCCATGATAGTACTAAATATCCTACAGGGCACAACACAGCCCCCCATGACAAAGAATAATTTGGCCCAAAGTGTCAATGCCATGGTCAATGCCTGGTCTAGCTGAAACCATTCAAGTCCAACTCTAACTTACCTATTACCTTTTTCATGAGGTCTTCTATGTTAACCCCCCAACCCCTAGAAGATTAAGGTACTCATTCCTACCAAAGTATTTTTTACATGGCCCAAATATAGGACTTATCATATTGTGCAGAGTATTGGAAATGTCTGCCTGTGGCCATGGCCTTCTTGTAAAGTTTGTTTGCAGAGGTAACCTTTCTTTTTGTATCTCAGGTAACACCATAGAAAATGGTGAAGAGCAATAACCAAAGGCAGAATAACCAAAACAGTTGGGCAAGGGACAGTAATGTCAAGATCACAGCACAGACCTATAGCCCACAAAGACATACACACTTAGGAAGAAAATCAGATTACCATACATATACTTCCTGATATGAATCTTCTAAGAGGTGTTTCTTCACCTTTTAGGGATTTTTCTTTTTTGGGGGGGCGGGGATGGGGGTTTGCTTATATTCTTTAATCCAAAGAAAACACCAAACTGTATGTACTTATAGCCACAAAATTTTACATTCACATTCAGCAGAGTTCACAGGCCCAAAATCCATTCAAGAATGCCAGGAAGGAAGGGAATTTGAAAATTATCTTTAACATTAAATAAGGCTAAGAACAACAGTGTAGGGAGTAAACTATTGACTGGAAGAACCAAGGAGCAAGTGATAATGTTAAACGCAGCAATTATTCCTGGTGGTCTAGTGGCTAGGAAAAAAATAAATACAGTAATTAACGTCAGGGGTATAATTCATGGATTAGGACATTACAGAGAAGTGGTGGGATTTGCTAGAAACTGAGATTTGGGTGATAAGTGAATTTGGACAAGATGTTGAGATTTTGTTTGGATGTGATTTGGATAAGAGGGTTTGAGATAAAGGGTAATCAATTTTATTTTGAATAGATATGGATGTCTTAATTTAAACAAGTTATTTTATTTTAAAATAATTTAATTTTCAAAATCAATTAAAATTTAAAAAATTTTAAAACTTTCTTAAAATAATTATTTGTGGTTTAATGCTAAAAAATTAAAGGTTGTCACCATGGGACAAGAATTCTAAGTTCTAATTGTTTAGTATGTGATGCTATACAGTTATAGTCTTGCCATCTTTTCTTATAAATGTCATTAAAGCCAAGGTTCACTGTTAATTACTGAACAACTAGTCATCTTATAATCAACCCATATCAAATACTAGCTATAAAATACTTTAGTGAGAAGTGTGCAGCATTCAAGAACTTTGTATTATTGATATAAAGTCTCAATAGTGATACTGATGGAGATCACTTAATTATTAGGTTTGATCATATGTTAAAAATAGTATCAAAGTAGCCAACAGGTCTTGTCCATCCCCATCTTGATTATTCTTTTTTTTCTTAATCTTGAGACAGAGTCTAACTCTGTTGCCCAGGCTAGAGTGCTCTGCCATCAGACTAGCTCACAGCAAGCTCAAAATCCTGGGTACAAGGGATCCTCCTGCCTCAGCCTCCCAAGTAGCTGGGACTACCCACACCTGTCATAATGCCTAGTTAATTTTTCTATTTTCAGTAGAGATGGAGTCTTGCTCTTTCTCAGGCTAGTGTCTAACTCCTGAACTCAACAGATCGACCCATCTTCCCAGAGTGGCTAGGCTTGATTATTCTTTTTAGTGGTTAATTTTCCATTTTTTAATCTCTTTTCTCTCTAATCTGCCAGTGAGAATTACAATCTATAAATAATTAAGTATAAAATCAGTCAACTGATTTATCATACATATAAATATGTCTCTTCCTCTCAAAAAGTTTTGTGTGTATATATTTGTATTAAGTTGGTAAGCACTTTGTGGATAAGGACTGATTCTTATGTAATTTTTCTTAACATCTACTCAAGTTTATTGATTCATAAGTTTAAAGTAGGTAACCTTTAACAATTCTTCTGGATCTCAAATGAGATCCAAATGCTGTGAACGACTGAAGGCACAACTCAACTCTTTTCTTTTCTTTCTTTCTTTTTTTTGAGACAGCATCTTACTCTGACACCCAGGCAAGAGTGCTCTGGCTTCAGCTTAGCTCATGGCCACCTCAGACTCACTGGTTTAAATGATACTCTTGCCTCATCCTCCAGAGTAGCTGGGACTACAGGTCTCTGCAACAAAGCTGGGCTAATTTTTCTATTTTTTAGTAGATACGGGTCTCTTGCTCTAGCTGGTCTGGGACTCCTGAACTCAAGCGATCCTCTGCTACCCAGAGTGCTAGGATTATAGGTGAGGATTACAACCACACCCAGCTCACAATTCAACTTTTTGTTGTTGTTGTTTTGGTTTTGTTAAATTATAACTGTGTACATTGATGCACAATTCAACTTTTAAAGTATTCTTTTTTCAACAATTGTTTATATTTCTTCAGATCAAATCTAAATTGAGAATTGTTCAGGAACTGAACACAAAAAACACATTTATTTTCCAGGACTTAAAAGTTTCAAATATTATACTTTCTAGTTATCTGAAATTGCATTAGGTTGAGGTTTTTAATATCCTACCACATTCTACACTTAACCAAAACAAATACACAACAGCTACGTAAATGCTACAACAATGACTGCTACATAAATATATTCAACTGAACTAATCAAACAAATTTTTTAAAGGTGGTGTTGGCAGTCAAGTGGCTTGACAAAAATTATTCATGACTGACATGAGTTTTGCCAAACAGGGACCCTCCCAAAGAGTGATCGAACATCTACTTTAGTTATCTTTAATAAATGAAATAAGCAAACTATTCTAATAAGGTTGAATTTTATATTACCCCGAAATTTAAAAAGTTTCTTTTCTACAATTATCTAGTAAACACACTAGTCTCTGAATACACTAAAAGGAGAATAACAACAATTTGGTATTAACTCTTAATAGCAAAAAGAGAAAAGTCCGCGAAGAACTGAGGCTTCCAAGGGCAAAATATGTACATCTTTTTTATTGCGACCGAAACGCCAAATAGTGCTAAGTGAAAACAATGCAGACCGTGGAAACAGCTGGATAAAAAGTGGGGGGCAGTTCTCTATTTTAAAACAGGACCTACTAAAAAATAATACCATAAAATGATGAGCTATGAAGAAAGCGAACCTTCAAAGGTTTCTTCATAAAAAGTTTGGGGATACGGGGACGGCCTGCACCAGCAACTTGATCGGGCCCTCCAGCCTGAGGCGCCAACCACCGCACAGGATCCCCCTCCAGACCCCTCAGGCCTGTCCTCAGCTGCGGCCTGGCCCGGGCACAAAGCGTCCCCTTTCCTCCGGTCCACAGCACGACCGTACTCACCGTGAGTCTCAAAGGCAGCCGGAGGTGGGGAAAGCAGGCTGCAAAGGAAAGACAGACTCGGAGGAAGGTCGGGTAAAAAAGGAGACAAAACTGCAATCGGCCCAGACCCTTCCAGCCACTAACTTCCAAACCTGCGAAGGCACAACACCGGTCAGCAAGCATCCTGCTCCGAAGGCACTTCCGGAAGCTCTCTAGGAATCCTGGAGGTCTGACAGCTCTATGGTCGGCCCGTGGAGCGGACGGGCCCAAACCATTCTCCCCCACCGTACGCAGCACCTTCGGTTCTTGCCGCGTCTGCGCGTCTCAGGGTTGTGCGGTTGCTGCGGACAGTGACGTCCTGGGAATGATGGACCCTGGGGGTCCCTTTGCGTCGCAGGCCCGGCCTGATCCGCAGGTTGGCGCGGGGAAGGGTCACGGTCCCCTGGAGGCAGATGTGCGGGCCGGCGGGGGCTTGGGCAGGGAAGTGGAAGAACCCGGTTATGCAGTGAAGGAGGGAGCACTTTGTGTTATCTTTGTGATGCTAATTAACTGGACTTGCACTTGGTCCTGTTAGATACCCTGTGTTTTACTGTTCTTAATGCATAAATGCTGTATATATCCAGTTCTCTCACGTAGACTGCAAATTTCTTGAGGAATTCCTGCCATAGTTCGTAGTTCTGTGAATTCCCTATGGCATGACACCTAGGAATAGTACACTTTATTGTTTGTGGGGTTTTTTTTTGCAGTTTTTGGCCGGGGCCGGGTTTGAACCTGCCACCTCTGGTAAGTGGGGCCAGTGGCCTACTCCTTTGAGCCACAGGCACTGCCCAGTAGAACCTACTTTTAATACCACAAAATTCAGGAAACAAAATTTATGTTCATTCTTTATATACCTGTTGTATTAAAGCCTTTAGCTTTTCAGACTAAGTAGGAGTTTAGGATTGGAGGTTGTGGGAAGTGTCTTTTATTTTTGTTGTTGTTTTTTTTTTTTTGAGACAGAGCCTCTAGCTGTCCCCCTGGGTACAGTGTTGTGGCATCACAGCTCACAGCAACCTTAGACACCTGGGCTCAAGCAAGTCTCCTGCCTCAGCCTCCCTAGTAACTGGGACCACAGGCACCCGCCACAACACCTGGCTATTTTTTGGTTGCAGCCGTCATTGTTGTTTGGCAGACCTGGGCTGGATTTGAACCCGCCACTTTGGGTGTATGTGGCTGGCGCCTTAACCACTTGAGCCACGGGCGCCGAGCCTATTTTTATTGTTTAGGTCCCACGTTTTTATTCCCTTCAGTGACTTTTCTAACTACACATTTATTGAGTTCTCAGGTGCCTCTCCAGTTTTAATTTTACTCTTACCTACTCCTGCTGGTAGCCACCCCCAAATGTTACTATCCCTTCTCCATTCCTAACTTAAAAATATTTTGTCCACCTACCAAGTAGTTTTGATTTGTTTTTAAGGGGTTTGCTAACTTGTCATTACCACAAAATAAACAGCAAAACATTTCAGTGCTTCTAGGCTTTTTCAAAGCATTTATTTTTGCTCTTTATTTCACAGTTCTTGCCTTCCAACCTTTAGGTATCCTTTAACTAGACGGAGCCACATAACTATAATACTGGAGTTTCAGGTTCTTAGTCTTAGTGATTTGAAGAATAAATCCGCAGACCACAGATCAGTGGTAAGACAGAATTTATTTACAGAAAAGAATACAAAAACACTAAAGTTCCTGGTAAGGAAAGAAAATCCAAGTTGGGAGAGAAAAGCTCTCTTTGTCTCTCTCCCCTGGCTCTTGTCTAGGGGTATATATAGGTGCATGGGTTCCTTGTATATGAGGCCAGAAAATGAACCTATACAGTTTTCCTCTGGGGCAAGATGAATGAATGTATCAATGAATGGACATAGTCTGTTCACAGAATTGAGGCCCAGGAAACTCACATGAAATTGACCTAGGCATAGGAAATGGGGGCTCCATATTCAGTCATAAGTCCAAAGAGAAGGAGACACTGAGGCGCTGGTGTCTCCCCAGCAGTTGTCCGGTCCCTTTGGCTATTGGAGCCTTTGTTGGGGGTGGAAGCCCCCCCACTTGCCTACCCTCTAGCCTGCTAGTTCCTCAGCTGGCTGCCGGCACCAACACCACCAAGGTGGAGGCGGCAGAGCTGAGCTGGCTGAAGCCCCACCTGTCCTGTATCAACTAGATAGAGGCTTTCTTGATATACCCAGATGAAATGTTGCTCTTCTCCATTAATACAACTACTATTCTCAGTTTTAATTACCTCATACTTGGGTGACTGCAACAGTTTTGAGACAGTCTTCCTAACTATCCAAGGCAAGGTTACTACAGTATGTTCATGCCTTTAAATATTATCATTTTCCCAGTCACTAACCCTGAATGGCTCCTCTCTTACTAAAAAATACATTTAAATTTTTCTGCTTCTTTTATGTTTTATTATATTTCTAGAAGTTAAAATAATAAAACATGATAAAATTATAACTTGGTAGTATGTAAAATAAAAAGCTGACATCTCCTCTACCCCCACATGCTATTACCTAGAGCAGTGGTTCTCGACCTTTCTAATGCCTCCTAATGCCGCAACCCTTTAATACAGTTCCTCATGGGTTCCTCCCCAACCATAAAATTATTTTTGTTGCTTTCATAACTAATTTTGCTAGTTATGAATTGTAATGTAAATATCTGATAGGCAGGATGTATTTTTGTTGTCACAAAGGGGTCACAACCTACAGGTTGAGAACCACTGACCTAGAGTGTTGGATTCTGAAAGGATTGTGGCAGACTTTTCCTTCAGATTTTCTTTTCAAGAATGTTTGTAACTCCCTCTAGAGTAGATTTGTTTCCTGACCAGGATAATGTCTCATTCTAGGGCAAGGGCTAGTAAAGATTGGGTTTTCCTAAGCGTGGGGCTCCTCTGCTAGGATACAAACTCACTGTGTGAGCTACATCTACTTGGGCCTCTCCATATGACTTCTGTGGGCTTTGGAGACAAGCAAACACAAAGCTCATGATGCCTGAGCCATTAAGCAGTAAAGTGTTTGGTCTCTGACCTAGGAGTCTAGTGTATTCTGCCAGTGTCCATGAAACTGTAGCAAGTTAAATTGTTAGCTTGCAGATAAGATGAAAACTTTACAATTTTTTAACATGGGGGTAATAATCACTGTTAAGTTTGAAGTGCATCCTTTTCCTTTATATATGCAAGCACCATACCTAATTCTCACATCTATATACAAAGTTTTCTTCCAAAAAAGATAGAATATATATTGTTCTGACACTGCTTTTTTCACAGATCACTTGTCATTTTAATCGCTGAATGATATTCCACAGTAGGATATAAGGTGTAATTATTCCTCTATTGATATACATTTAAATTTTTCCCTTTTTTCTACCATCAGCAATCCTGTTTGCCTTTTATTGCCTTCCAGAAAGTCCCCTTTCCTACCCAGTAATCATGGTCACATTTCATAAAAGGATTTGTCTCATTGCTCACTACTCAATAAAAACACTGGTCTACTAGTCTAGTGACAAGTCTTTCTCTATTTCTCTCTCTTAGGATTTTACCATTTTATTCAGCACTGATTACAATCTGTCTTATGTTTCTTGGTATTGTTACATTTGCAGTCATAGATTAAAGTTTCCTCACCGTAGGTGTCTAATGTTCGTTAAGATCACCCTCTCAACTGCAGTACCACCCTTGAAATCTGCAGATGTGTATACATTTTTATAGTGGTTTGACTTATTTTGTAAGTTAGCTAAATTAATCCAGGTGTTCTAGTCTTGATTCCTAGATAGGTCCTTATTTATCGAAGTACTTATCAAGCACCCATCATCTGCCAGAGGCCAAGCGAGGTGAAAACGCTGGACTAGGCACCGATATGAAGATCATAATGACCGTCAATCTTTTGCATTGTTCTTGGTTTCTGCGTTACACAAGTCTTACACTTTACTCCTTTTTACACCTGTTCCAGAAAAGCGAAAGTTGGCTATCTAGTCCTGTTAGTCTGACAGGAATGTAAGTGCTAGCACACACCGGGGAGGGGAGGGAAGGGAAGTGTCCTAAGACTAAGTAAGTTTCTACACGCACTCTCAGTTAATTGTGAAAACCAGCCTATGAAATAGGCACCAGGTTATTATCCCGATACATAAATGAAGAAACTGAGGCTTGGAGAGATTTAAGAAATTGCTCTCGGTGCTCTCTGGAGAGTGGTGGATTCTGAATTTGAACACATTTAAAAGATTCTAGCGGCGACACTTCAACCATTTCGCTTTGGGTCCTCATCCCCTAAGGATCAGCTACATCAGTGAACAAGTACACTCTGCAACCACAAGATGCAAATAGATGAATGGTCCTCGGCGCCTCTCCCCAGTCTGAGGCAAAGTCACAAACGTTCCAGCCCACCCCTCTCCTGGGAGACAAGTGCCTGCGAGCCGGCGTAGACTAAAAGAGTAAAACCCTTCTTTCCCCGGCAGTAGCCGGCTGAGGTCTCTCCTTGAAGTGGCAGCTCTGTAGGAGCGCTCCTCACCTCGGAGAACTGCTGGCTTTGGCCCCCTCGGTGCCTGGGCCTGCTGGGCCCCACGTTCAAAGCCGCTGGTTGGGGTCCACAACTGCAGAAAGGGCCCGGCTTCCGCGGGTCCGTGAAGGGCTTACTTTGCCGGAAGCTCCCAGCGGCCGTGAACCCGCCCCAAGCAGCTGTCGGACAGTGTATTTCCGGGTCCACACAAATGGGCCCCCTCTTTCGCCATTTGGGACCCGTACGGCCTCTTTCCAGGCCGGAACCCTAGTGTTTCGGGAGCTGATAAAGGCCGGCCCCCTTTTTCTGTTCTCTCGCGATGTCTAGCCACTTCCGCTTGGTAACGGTTCCAGAGCAACTTACTAAACCGGTCTGTGAGCTGAGCCCCGGGCGGGAGGCTAAACACTGATTGGAGAGAAGATCTGGAAGGTGAGTGTCGGAGGGAGCGCGAGGTTGGGTGGTGTTTTCCACCGATGGACAGTCTGGACCGTTGGGGTTGGGATTGGAATAACTATTAGGGAGCAGTTCAAAATTATGGCAATTGTTAAGATTATGGATGTTGGCTGGGCGCCTGTGGCTCAAGTGGCTAAGGCGCCAGCCACATACACCTAAGGTGGCAGGTTCGAATCCAGCCCGGGCCGGCCAAACAGCGACGGCTGCAACCAAAAAATAGCCAGGCATTGTGGCGGGCGCCTGTAGTCCCATGGGAGGCTGAGGCAGGAGACTCGCTTGAGCCCAGGAGTTGGAGGTTGCTGTGAGCTGTGATGCCACGGCACTCTACCCAGGGGAATAGCTTGAGGCTCTGTCTCAAAAAAAAAAAAAAAAAAGATTATGGATGTTATTTAAAAATATAACAGTAACAGTTATATTACTGAACAGCATTTGCGTTCATGATAATCAAATGCCAGCTAACTAATTTAGCAGCTTTGAGAGGAAGAAAATGCTGACTTTAATGCTTACAAACAGCACTATTAGTAGAGGCTAAGACTTATTATAACACTATATGCCAAGCACTCTTTTAAGTCCTTTATATTGGGTGACTCATATCATCCCTACTTTATGAGGTAGACACCATTATAATATTGTTCTACAGACAGGAACATGAAGCACAGAGAGAATAAATGACTTAGCCAAGATCATATAACTAGTAACCGGCAGAACAGGATTCATTTAAGAATTTTTTAATTAAATCATAGCTGTGTACATTAATGCAATGTTTCATATACATTTTGAAACACTCTCATCAAACTGGTTAACGTAGCCTTCATGTCATTTTCTTAGTTATTGAGTCAAGACATTCATACTCTGCTTTTAGAAAGATTCACTTGTACCCTTGTAGGATAAACCATAGAGGTGATCCTACCAATCACCCTCCCTCCCCTCATTCTTCCCCTTCCCCCTCCCACCTCCCTTCCCATATTCTAAGACTGTCATTAGGTTATAACATTCCTATGAAAGCTATAAATTAGTTTCAAGGAGTTCTTCTCTTAACCCCTGTGCTCTATTACTGCTCAGTTTAGGAAATGTACTATCCAGAGGGAAGTGTAAGTTTGAACAGAAACATGTTATTATAGCAGTGTTCTGAATCTTATCGAGTTTGTTGGCAATTTGCCTTTAGACAGGTTCTTTGACAAGGGTGCCTTCTACAGAGAGTTTTAAGGAGAAGAAAATAATACAAATTTTCATTTTAATAAATTAATTAAGCCCATCTCAAAGTCCTCTCTAGATACTACTTGTCCTTATTTGTTTTTTGAGACAGAGTCTCAAGCTGTCGGCCTGGGTAGAGTGCATGGTGTCATAGCTCACAGCAACCTCCAACTCTTGGGCTCAAGCGATCCTCTGGCCTCTGCCTTCCAAGCAGCTGGGACTACAGGCGCCTGCTACAACGCCCGGCTACTTTTTTTTGGCTATAGTTGTCATTGTTTGGCGGGCCGTTCCGGATTCAAAAGCGTTAGCTCAGTGTATGTGGCTGGTGCCCTAGCCGATAGAGCTACAGGTGCCGAGCCACACTTGTCCTTATTTTGTTCTGTTAGGGTTAAATCATTTTTAATTGCTGGTATTTGACTATTTTTGTTTGTGGTTGTTTTGCTGGGGATTCATTGAGGGTACAAAGAACCAGGTTACACTGATTGCTTTTGTTAGGTAAAGTCTCTCTTATAATTGTGTCCCGCCCCCACAAGGTATGTCACACACCATGACCCCCAACTCCCTCCCTCCTTCCCTCTCTCTGTTCTTCCCTTCCTCCATCCCTCTGGCTCCTTTCCTCTCTGCTCTTCCCTTCCTCCACCCCACCCTCCTTTCCTCTCTGCTCTTTCCTTCCCCCACCCTCTCCCTTATTTGACTGTTTTTAACCTACAAAAACAGCAATTACGTTTGTTTAACCTAATACATAAACATCTTTTCTTTCTTTTTTTTTTTTTTCTGAGACAGAGCCTCAAGCTATCCCCCTGGGTAGAGTGCTATGGCTTCACAGCTCACAGCAACCTCCAACTCCTGGGCTCAAGCAAGTCTCCTGCCTCAGCCTCCCAAGTAGCTGAGACCACAGGCGCCCGCCACAATGCCCGGCTATTTTTTGGTTGCAGCCGTCATTGTTGTTTGGTGTGTCCTGGCTGGATTCGAACCTGCCACCTAAGGTGTATGTGGCTGGCGCCTTAGCCACTTTAGCCACAGGCACTGAGCCACATAAACATCTTTTCATGTGAGAATTTGGGAGTCTATAACAATCAGCAAGTTGCTCTGGCTGCTTTATCTCCAAAAAGTACCTTAAATCTGTTCATCTCTTTTCATATCCACTGCAAACTCAGGGTCCATGCCACCACTTTTTTCTCACTTGGGTTACTGCTGTAGTCTCTTGACTGGTCTGGAATCTAAAGAGCCAGAATGATCTTTAAAAACAAAAATTAGATTGTATTTCTCCCTTCCAGTGATGCCCCATTATGCTTAGAATATACAACCTGGCCCCTGTTCACCTCTCTGACCTAATCTTATGCCAGTATCCCCTTAATTCACTGCTTTAAACACAGGGCCTTCTTTTAGTTCTGGTAACACACCAGATTCATTCCCATTAAAGACTTTGCATTAGGTGTTCCCTTTGCATAGAACTCTCTCCTGCAGAACTTCTTAAGGCTGGACATTTGTATTTTAGTTAGAATGTCCACTCCCCAGAAAAGCCTTTTCTAACCACTCATATTAGTCATTTTATCACTCTGTTTCAGTTCATTATTATGTTCTGCATACCACTTAACTCTATTTGTCTTGTTTGTTTCCCTTTACTGTAATGTGGGCTTACAACAGTGGGGACCTTTTTTATCTTATTCCCTAGTATATCCCCAGTGCCTAGAATAGAGGCATGACACACAGCATATATTCAATAAATCTTGTTGAATAAATGAATAAAAAATGGTAAAAAGTTCTTGACATCATAGAACTTAGTCTAATCGAAGTGATGTTGTTTGAAACATAGAGAATGGGACCTACCTTGAGGGTGAGACTATCTTGGTCAGTTACAATAAATAACTGGAATATAATGGGATATGCCTTTATAATTGTAAAATTTCTAAAAGCTAAAATGAACTGTAATATATTTAATTTAAACTAATATATCCAAAATATAATATGAACAACTAATCTACATAAAAATTGTTAATGAAAATTTTGCGTTCATTTTTTCATGTCTTTGAAAACTGACATTATACTTAACTATACTTCTCAATTCAGATTTTAAAATTTCACTGAAAATATTGAGATTATATAAAGCTTAAAATGGAAAAAGTAGATTCACATACTCAGATTATTCTGCATATTTAAAGGTTTTTTTTGAGACAGGGTCTCACTTTGTCACCCTAGGTATAGTGCCATGGTGTTGTGGTGTCGTAGCTCACAGCAACCTCAACTCTTGGGCTCAAGCAATTCTCTTGCCTCAGCCTCCCAAGTAGTTGGGATTACAGGCGTCTGCCACAACACCTGGCTCTTTTTTAGAGCGAGGGTCTCACTCTGGCTCATACTAGCCTCTAACCCATGAGCTCAAGCAATCCATCCACCTGGGCCTCTCAGAGTGCCAGGATTACAGGCTTGAGCCACTGTGCCTGGCCTATACATAAAGGTTTTAACAGTAACTAAATTGATTATTGGTTTTTTAATTAAAATTAAATAAAATAAAAAATTTAGTTCCTTAGTTGCAGTCACATGTACCTGGGGGCTACTATATTGGACAGCACAGATCTAGAACAAAGATAGAGTATCTAAATTCCTAGTTGGGTCAAGGGGCAAAGGAGAAGGTGTAACATGGAAAGAAAGAGATGTCTGCAAAAATGCAGTGTAAGCTCTTTATGCAAGTCACACTTGGAAGACAAATTTAGTCCTCACTACCGTGTGTTTCCCCCCAAATAAGACACTGTCTTATATTTATTTTTTCTCAAGAAGACACACTAGGGCTTATTTTCAGGTGATGTCTTATTTTTATTAAGTATAATACAACAGTCTACATTTATTCAAATACAGTTAAGTCGTCATCTTCAGGAACCTGACAGGGGGAACTGACCTTGTTGGTGGGGCTGGCACTAGTGATGCGTGAACTCCTTTCCCCTAGCCATTTGATTGTGCGCAATAGGATGCCTGCTACCAAGATTACCACACACGCACCCGTGCAAGTGCTAACGGCTTGGAGAAAGGAGCTGTGGCAGATAAAAGGTATTCCAGTCTTCCTTACCGCTCCACCAAAATGCATGGCATGGCTATGCAGTGTATCTGCATGCCCATCACTAGGTCTTCTTATGGGGATAGGGCTTATATTTAACAAATACATAGAAATCCTGCTAGGGCTTATTTTTTGGGTAGGTCTTATTTTCTGGGAAACACAGTAGGAGGTGAGGTAAGGCTTTTTTTTTTTTTTCTTTTTAGAGACAGGGTTTCACTTTGTCACCCTCAGTAGAGTGCTATGGCGTCACAGCTCACAGCAACCTCCACCTCTTGGGTTTAGGCAATTTTCTTGCCTCAGCCTCCCAAGTAGCTGGGACTATAGGCGCCTGCCACAACATTCAGCTAGAGGTAAGGCTTTTTAAAGTAGACTGCGTTTTAGCATGATTGCTGCATAGATTTTAAGTACTCTGGGAATCATTTTCTGGGGTAGAAAAAGGGTCCAGGAATGCTGGTCACATGCAGCATGTATATGATACGGAGCAGTCAAAAAATCAGGTTATTTTTCCATAGAGTAGTAGTTCTCAACTGGTAATTTTGCCCTTTAGGGGACCTTTGCTCCCAAAGTGCCTGGAGACATTTTTAGTTGTCACAAGTGGGAAGTACTAGTGACATCTATTGGGTAGAGAGGCCTGCCATCCTATAATGCAAAGGACAGCCCCTCACAACAAATTATCTGGCCCCAAGTGTCAACAGAGAACTAAGACTGAGAAACCTTGCTATAGAGTCCTACCACACTGATGTGCCTTAAGAGGATCTTAAGTGTGCTGTGAAAAATTATTAAATTATTTAATTAAATTATCATTAAATTTATGAAAAGTTCAAAGCACAGTAAGTATATATATTTTTTAACTCTTTTTGTGATCAACATAATTTAAGTGTGCCATGGAAATTTACCTATAGATTCAAGTGTGCCATGAGATAAAATTGCTATAGAGGATTGGAGTAAGAAAGTGAGAGATAGCTACTCTTTTAAAATATCAGCCTAACTCCCTGCGATACTACTAAGGAAAGAACAGTTTATTTTGAAGCATTTTAGAATTCCCAATTGTGTTTTCACGTTGACAGACTTAGTGATTAGATTATAATGAAATAATTTTATGCTCAGAATAAGAGTGTGGACTATTCAATAAATAATATAATGTGTGCTGTGCACATGAAACTTGAAGCATCTTGGGACCAAGACCTTATCTATTCACCTTTGTGTGGTTTCTTTTTCTTTTTCTTTTTTTTGAGACAGAGTTTCACTTTGTCGCCTATGGCATCATAGCTCACAGCAACCTCCAACTCTTGGGCTCAAGTGATTCTCTTGCCTCAGCTTCCCAAGTAGCTGGGACTACAGGTGCCCACCACAATGCCCAGCTATTTTTAGAGACAAGGTCTTGCTCTGGCTCAGGCTGGTCTCAAACACGTGAGCTTAGGCAATCTACCTACTTCTGCCTCCCAAGTGCTAGGATTACAGGTGTACAGCCACTGCACTTTGTATGGTTTCTATCATATGACCCACTGTCTAAAATATGATTGAAGGCAATGTATTAGAACTACTTATCTCCCTCTTCTATCTTACCCTAGCTCCATCTCTTGTTTATTATTGTTCTTGTACCTGTGCCTTTGCTCTTTTTAAAAATTATTATTTTTCTTGCATCCTTTTCTTCTCTATCTTGTTTTCTCCCTCTTCACAATGCCCATTCATATCTCCTATAGCCTCTCCCTCAATACTCATCTACTTTTTCCATTCATAGCTGTTGGCCTCCTTACTCAGAATCACCAGTTCACCACCAAGCCCAATCTGTATCTGAGAGAGCTTCCCCTCATATTCCCTGTAGCCACCTCATAATCAACTGTCTTATCCTGTTAGTTCACAGAAACTACAAAATACAAGTTTTTGCTTCCTCGAAAAAAAAAAAATTGCCTCTCAAAAGATGGGAAGAGCAATAAGCTATTTGCTTCTGATACAACTCTGAGGAACTGCCTTCCATGTTTAGAGTTTTCTTAGAACAGGTACTGTCCATCCAAGATGGCTCTCTGCTAGAAGTCAGTGATTCTAAATACAATGTGCAACATATTACATCTCCTCTTCCAATAACTATGTCTCTGATTGAACTCAGTGCTCCTCTTACCAACTGGCTGCACCCTCAGCAGTTTCTTTGGTGGGTTTCTATATGGCACTTAGGACATTAACTACTTCTTTCTCTGTAGTATTAATAACTACTTTGCTCTCCTTTGACCTCATGCCTCCCTTGCCTACAGTTATCCCAGGTCATACTGGCCTTTCTTCTCTTGCCTGTATCACGCCAGGCTGTCTCTGGCCTCATATCTTTTTCTTTTTTTGACTTTTACCATTACCCCTCTTTCCACTGTAAACCAAACCTGTGGTGGATTCTGTGGTGGCAATCTGGAATCAATATCAAACCTAAAAAGGGTAGCATGGTTGTAGTGCTCCAAACTACTCTTTGCTCAGCCTTTAAGGGTGCAAAACTCTTAGGATTAGAAAAGTTCTTTGAAAATAGCAGGTATTCAGACCTACTAGCTAAATTGAATGTTCTGACATACAGAGAATAATAAAGGAAAAATCAGTCCGTGTGTCTTTACTAATTTTAAGAAAGCTAATCTAATCTAATTTTAGGATCATCTTTCTCACCATTTCAGAAGACTCTAAATCAGGGAAAGATAAGAACAGGAATTAAAGAGTTTCCCCTATAAAAAGGCCTGTGAAATTTTTAAGCATTGTAGTATTTCTCAGCAAGACTAAAGGGAAAGGGGGGGAAAGTAAACAACTTTATTTCTTCAAAAAAGACATATCTAATACTAAAGAATTAATAGTTTACTTTTCATGACCAGTAAAAAATCCTTTCCTCAGTTGTTTCATATGCTTCAAAATGTTGGTCAGAAAATCTGAGATCCAGAAGAGATGTATTTAAAGAAATGTACTTAAAGTTATAGGTCCTGGCTCGGCGCCTGTGGCTCAAGTGGCTAAGGCACCAGCCACATATACCTAAGGTGGCAGGTTCAAATCCAGCCCAGGCCTGCCAAAACAATAATGACGGCTGCAACCAAAAAATAGCCAGGCATTGTGGCGGGTGCCTGTGGTCCCAGCTACTTGGGAGGTGGAGGCAGGTAAGCCCAGGAGTTGGAGGTTGCTGTGAGCTGTGATGCCATGGCACTCTACCCAGGGGGACTGCTTTCCTTTCACCCTTACTGTTTTCTTAGCCTCTTGTCTTTTTGTTTTTAGAGACAGGGTCTCTCACCTTTTGCCCAGGCTGGAGTGCAGTGGCATGCTCATAGCTCACTGTTACCTTGAAAGCCAGGACACAGGTGATTCTCCTGTTTCAGCCTCCCAAGTAGCTGAGACAACAGGCCTATACCACCATGCTTGGCTAATTTTTCTTTTTCTGGAGACAGAATCTGGCTGTGTTCCAGGCTGGTCTCAAACTCCCAGCCTCAAGCAATCCTCCCACCTCAGCCTCCCAAAGTGCTGGGATTACAGGTGTAACTCATTATGCCCAGCCAGCCTCCAGTCTTTTTTGATGCCTTCATTTTTATCATTAGCAAACAAAAAATTTATACAAAATGATCACACACCCTACTTTGATTTTTTTTTTAAAAAAGGACAAATGTTTAGGTTATTATATGAATAATGAGGGAAAACAAATAAATTAGCACTGTTTTAGTTCTTAATTTCAAAAGTAGTTTTCAGGGTGGCACCTATGGCTCAAAGAGTAGGGTGCCAGCCCCATATACTGAGGTGGCGGGTTCAAACCTAGCCCTGGCCAAAAAAAAAAAAAAGTAGGCTTCTGTTATCATCTGCATTTTATAGAAGGTAAAGTGAAGGCAGAGAGGCAGCGCTCGTAGCTCAGTGGGTCAGGCATCAGCCACATACACCCAGGCTGGCAGGTCTGAACCCAGCCCAGGCCAGCCAAACAATGACAACTACAACAACAAAAAATAGCTGGGTGTTGTGGCAGGTGCCTGTAGTCCTAGCTACTTGGGAGGCTTAGGCAAGAGAATCACTTAAGCCCAAGAGTTTGAGGTTACTGTGACCTGTGACGCCATGGCACTCTACCCAGGGTGACATAGTGAAACTCTGTCTCAAAAAAAAAAAAAAAAATGAAGGCAGAGAAAAATTTTAATGTTTTGTCTAAACTCATACACTGAATAGTCAAGTAAAAGGAACTAGACTCTAACTCCATATAATTCACTGTCTTTCAGACTAGGAAACATTGTTCTTGGGCTGCAAGTAAGCAATACTGTCAGGCTTTCAAAGATAACTTTTGATTCCTCCCCCAAAACTGAACTAATTTGAAATAAAAAGAAATTTTACTCAGGTAAAGCCTTTGGTGCCAGAGAAGTTTTTAATGATGATTATTGATGCTTTGCCCACATTCAGAAAACTCATTAGCTGTCCAAAATAGAGTCTCTGATAACTAGTTAGGCCTGAGTATCTAAAGAACTTTTGTTACTTCCCCCATATTAGTAGAGTTTATTTGCTGTATGAATTCTTTGATGTCTAATAAGAGCTGAACTTACCCTGAAAGGCCTTCCACACTCATCACACTCATAGGGTTTTTCACCTGTGTGGATTCTCTGATGCTGAATAAGACCTGTGCGCCCACTGAAATCTTTCCCACATTCTTTACATTTATAAGGTTTTACTCCAGTGTGTACTCTATGATGTCCAATGAGATGTGAGCGTTGAATGAAGGCTTTTCCACACTCATCACATTTGTAGGGCTTCTCTCCAGTGTGAGTTCTCCTGTGCTTACTAAGGTCTGAGCTATGACTGAAACATTTTCCACATTCATCACATTTATGTCGTCTTCTTTCCCTTTCTTGCCATTCAAATCTGCCCTCACTTTCAACATCATCTTTCGACTCAGGATGCTGAGGGATATCTTTGTTGAGCCTGTCATTTATCTTCCCAAGGAATTTCATGTCTTTGGGTACACATTCCTTCTGGGAAAACTCTTCATTTTTAGTCCTGATTTTATCACCTGTAATAAATAGTGCATGGACAGGTCATATTCTAGGTTTGAGAAGCAAAAAGCCTGTGGAACAAAGAACATGTAAGTTTCATAAGTGTGTTATAAATAATAAGACGTTACATACAACACACTTATCAGGCATTTGATGCTGTCACATCATATAGTCACAATATAGGAAAGAAATTAAGGAGAGCCCAGTAGTGAAGATGGCAGTAGGATACGTTATTTGAAAGTGGGTAAAGAGAGGAAAAGGCAAAAATGGAGATCAAGAGATTACCTGACAATCATGTGCAAAGGCAGAATGGTAAATGGGGGGACTGACTATAGATAGGCTAAGGATAATTAAGAGATAGGCAGACAAAGTAGAGAACAAAGATGGGGAGGGAAGTAAAAGTTTGGTAGAAATATGCAAGGGCCTGAAACATAGGTAGTAAGTGGTAGTAAAATTAAGTAAAAGTGACTGGAGAAGATGATAGAATTCGGGGTCTAAGAGGAATATAGTGAGTAAGAACCATCCAGGGTGGCGCCTGTGGCTCAAAGGAGTAGGGCGCCGGCCCCATATGCTGGAGGTGGCGGGTTCAAACCCAACTCCGGCCAAAAACAGCAAAAAATAAATAAATAAAATAATGAAAAAAAAAGAACCATACAAAGAGGGGAGCATGCATGAAGGGTACTAATTAGCTAAAAGCAGAGAGGTAGCATGCAGGTTAGGGTAAGTATAGTAAGGAAAAGGAGTAGAAAATGACAATGGATGGTGAGTGTATGTGCTGGGTTGAATCTTTTTTTCCTAAAACTGACGTCCTCGCTGTCATCTCCTCCTGTCTAAATCCTTGCTCAATGATTTCTAAGTTTATTGTACATAATAATCTGGATGGCTTATTAAAACAGATCACTGGGCTCCTCTCCTTTCTCTTTTGAGTTTCTGATTTGGTAGGGCTGGGATAGAGCCTAAGAATTGGCATTTCTAGCAAGTTTCCTGGTGAAATAGATACTGCTGATCCAGGAACCACACTTGAGAAACACTGGCCTTCCCATTATTCAAGGTCCATCTCAAATGCTATCTTCTCCAGGAAGTCTTCTCTAATCTCCCAAACTAGATGTGTTTGTTTCCTCTTACTAATTTTCATGTTCTCAACACTAGGCTTAGCACAGAACTTGGTAATAAGTATCCAATAAATATTTGAGTTGAATTCTATAAGAAAACAATCATCAACATCATTTTGATGATTTGGAGAGAGTAAAAATTACCACCTATTTGGTTATGCTTCATGATAAAACAACCATCTCAAGATCTAGGAATATCTGGGTGGTGCCTGTGGCTCAGTGGGGAGGGCGCCGGTCCCATATACCGAGGGTGGC
>NW_003852618.1:1278026-1289942 GCF_000181295.1 Otolemur garnettii
TGCCTGTAATCCCAATTACTCGGAGGCTGAGGCAAGAGAATCACCTAAGCCCAGAAGTTGGAGGTTGCTATGAGCTGTGATGCCACGGTGAGACTCTGTCTCTAAAAAAAAAAAATCTAGGAATACCAACTGATTATAGATAGTTTTTAGTAGTTCCCTGGGCATAACAGAAGCTGCAAGAGTACCAGAAAAGCGCTGGGTCTGGCCTAGCTGAGTACCGTGAATTCTAATCCTTGTTGTCATCAACATAGCTCCTTCCCTTCTTCCTTGCAATCATTTCATCAGGTAGCTTTCTCAAAGTTTGGTTATTTACTCTAAGATAACATTGTTTTGGAATGGCATTGTGTGAAATCCAAATGCCACACTATTTCTGGCAAAAAATTATAATAAGAGGACTAGATTAGAGCCAAGGGGGTCCAGATTCCAGTTCTGGTTCTGCTAATAACTGTCTAGGTTTGAGTAGATAACCACTTTGGTTTCCTTATCACCTGTGCCTTTCTCCTTACCTACTGTTTGGATAATCAGATAAGTGAAAGAATGTATGATAAAGTATTTGGACAAGTATGCCCTGTTGACAGATATCATAAAGTTAGTAGGGTAGTAATTATCAAGCAAATCCTGGAAATCATAGATACCCCATACCACTAGGAATGTTCTCAAATATCAACATCTTCTGGTTTAACATCTTCTTTTACATAGTGGAGTCATTGCTGATTGGAAGGTTATTGATGAAGATGAATATATATATATTTTGAAGATGAATATTTTTTAAAAAGTGACACAGAGAGTCAGCACCAATGGTCAGCTCATTGTCTTCAGAGTAATTCACCAGTCTTCAGGATGAGTCTGTCTCCACAACTTTAGGAGAAAGCTAGAGAAAAAAATCTCACCCTGAGACTTCCAGTGATATTTTTTAAATATAGGAACAGTTTTCCTTGGGCAGCCATTCCAGTTCTAACCTTTGCCTTTAGATCTGTAAGTGAACAATGTAAGTAATGTATGGAAACTGTTAAATGTGAACTTATCTCAGGGACCTGCAGTCTATTTCTCAGCCAGCCAAATTTTAGGGTCTTATGTATGTATCTTTTTCAAGTGCCAGCCTAATAGGATTCCAGGAAACTTTGTTTCAGAACTGATAAAATTAGGAATATTTGGTTTTAGCATCTTCTACCAGGGTCATTCTTCCAGTTTTATTTTGGCATATGTAATACCAAAAGTCCTTATCAGTTACAAGTCCGGATAGGATCAAGCCCTGCTGATCACTGAGATGAGGATAAGTTCACAAAGATCATTTGATAACCATGTGTACTAGCTGTTTGACGGTCTAGGGGTAAAAGGACAAGTTTGGATGCTGAGTGAAGTGAAACTAGAACACAGTTAAGGAGACAGACTAGGGGGACCTTACTGCTAATAGAAAAAGTCAGTGTCATGGGTTGTAGCATATCCAGAAAGACTTCCTTTACTTTTGAAATATGTTTAAATGTGTTACAAAGAATTGTAAGATTCAGCTGTCCGAGTTCTTCTGTCATAAATAATTTGTATTAAGTGACTACTTATAATTCCCAGTTATATGGAAATAAGCCCCATTACCCTAGCCAACAGCTAATATTAATACTATCTTGTTGGTATGCATACGATGAATTTTTAAAAATAATACTGCATAAAAACCACTGTCAGTCTCTATTCAACAGTACTTTATTTTTAAAGGATGCTGGCTTTTAAATTAAAATTAAATTGGATTTAAAATTAATTTTAATTTTAAATTTAAATTATTGTGATAATTTAAAAAACTTGTTCTGGGCTAGCAGGCAGGAGCCCCAGGTTCTGATTCTAATCTCAGTTCTGCCTCTAATTCCTTATGTTCACTTGGACATATCACCATCACTGTGGGTATAATTCTTCAACTGTAAAATAAGATACTACATGCTTATAAGAAAGTTGAAAGGCACTTCTTGAAATGTATGTGCTGTGACTTTTGTAGGTTTTGGTTTGCTTTTTGCATGGCCTTTTCAGCAAGGAGTGTGCTGGTAGTGGTGGTGGTGGTAAACACAGATAATAATTGCCAAAGGTTGCTGGTGGTATACTTTGGGAAGAAGACTTATACCTATACTGTTCAACATAGACAAAATGGACCTTACTAAGAATTCTTAGCATTCACTGGATAGGTAGGTTTCCTGAAACATCATATTTTTAACTATATAGTATTCCCTTGAAAGGTTATTTTAATAGCAGCATGTGTATAAGTCTCTACAATTTTAAGAATTAGAGGTATGTATTTTTTTGACTTAGCTAACCAGAAGCAGAACAGTAGTAGTCCAGAAGTACTTAAAGAAACAAAAGGACCATCTACAATTTAAAGTTTTGAATAGGTAAGCCAGTAGTCACAATCAATAATTCTGTGTTAAAAACAGCGAATTAATTTAGCATGTTGACATGTTAAATTATTACTGTAACCTGTTTTATGAGTGTATGTCCTGTCTCTTCCCAAATTATATGCCTCCTCAGAGGGAAGAGGTGAAGACTCCATATAGCTATGCTTACTAAAACTTATTAAAATGACCTGTACATATTAGTGTCTTCCCCCAAACTACTCTTGCTAAAACTATATCATTAACTTCTAAATGCCAAATTCAGTGGACTTTTATCAGTCCTAACCCTGTGTTCTATTACTAGCACTGGTTACTGCTGATTTCTCCTGGCTGAAGCACCTCCTTTGGCTTTAGTGACACCACTCTCTTCTGTTTCTTTTACCTGACAGTCCCTGCTCTGTCTCCATAAAATCCTCTTCCTGCTTCTTGAAGAGAAGTTAAGTGTGTTATCTTTGGATTCCTCACATCTACCACAGTGCCTGGCATGTAGCTTCTGCTCAATAATTGTTCAACAAAAGAGGAATGAATGAACAGACAGGGTTGTCAACCTCACCTCGAAAGCCAAACAATAACTAGCACTCCACCCCCAGAGTTAAAGTACTTTAAATTATATATAGTTGAATGTCACCCTTTGCAGACACCAGCTAGATAGCACATATCACAGCTATTGCTAAGATACAACATTTTAGTTCAAAATAATTTTTCAAATTAGACAAATCACCTGGTACGGATCCTAGAGAACGAGAGAACTATATTGCTAAAATATAAGTAATACAAATACAAAATAGTCCAGAGTTTAAGGTATAGTGCAGGAGATGCATTAGGGATACAAGTTTATAGAGCAACAATTCTCAACCTGTGAGAATACAGGAACTGTATTAGAGGGTCACAACATTAGGAAGGTCGAGAACCACTGCTATAGCAAAAGGGCAGGGAGCACTGAAAAGGGTAAGGTTGGGGCAAACTGGAATTAAAATTTGCCTGCTTTTTAATGTAGCCTGAGTATATACTAGACACTCCAGTTTACAATTAGTGAGCTGGAATGGGGGATCAAACCTAGTCAATGTGATATGCACATAAAACAAAAAACTTGCAGTTTTGACTGATCTTTGCAGTATTCTCCCTTCCCTACTTCTATCAATATGGGAGTGTGTTATAGACTGACTTGTGTCCTCCCCCAACCCAAATTCCTATGTTGAGGCCCTAACCCCCTAATGTGACTATATTTGAAGATAGGGCCTTAATGAGGTTGCTAGGGTTAAATGAGGTCACAAGGGTAGCCTAATTCAGTAGGACTGTTGTCCTTATAAGCTGAAGAAGAGATACCAGGAGTATGAGTACCAGAGAAAAAGGCTATGTGAAGACACAGAAAGAAGTCTGCAAGTCAAGGAGAGAGGCCTCACAAGAAACCAACCCTGTTAGCACCTTCATCTTGGACTTCTAGTCTCCAGAACTATGAGAAAATAAATTTCTGTTAAACTACCACATCTATGGTATTCTGTATGGCAGCCTAGCTGAATAACAAAAGCCATAAATTCTGTCTCAAAATGGAAATTTAAAGGAATTTGGAACTAGAGTCATTATATAACAGTAAAGTATTACTAACTTATTTTCAGTTATGTTCTAAGAAACAAAACCAAACAAAAGGTATTATTAACTTGAATTATTCTTTTGATGGGGCAAAGGTAAAAAGAGGATAAAATTATCTGTAGTGAAGTGGAGGACAAGCAGGAAATCTTTAAAAGGAGAAAATGAAAGTGAGAAAGTCACAGTCTAACCGAAGGAAACACCTTTTCCTTCATACACATAAAACTCTGGCTCCTTACCATTCCTTTGGGATTTCCCAGATTCCTGCTCCTGCTGGGTCTTCTTGGGATGGAGCTGGACAGTCAGTGACTCATATGACCTTCCCAAGGGGGCCAAGAGTATGTCCTGTCTTTCTGAATTGGCTGTGACCTGGGAATAATGAGGTATGATTGGACTTGTAGATTTTATGGGAACTGAAATAACTGTAGATTTAAAAAAAATCAAAAGCAGCATCTGCCAGGGACCAGGACAAAGAAAAGTGGACAAATTCTCATTCAACTGTAAATGGCAATAACAACTAGTAAAAAGAGACAGAGGTTAATCTCTGCTGTTGAGAACACTAGAGACTGAAATTCAGTGTCTCTTCTCTCATTCATCTGCAGAAGTTCAAGATCAGAGTCCTGAGATTTGGAAGGTACCTTAAAAATCATCCAATCCAATTCCAATAAATGGGGCTATTTCTTCTAAAACCATGCTGTCTAAAATGGTCATAACTAGCAAAATGTGGTTACTAAATACTTAATTTCACCTGTTTTTATTTTTAAATTTAAATTATATAGCTTACCTATTCATATTATATTTAGGAATATAGAATAGAATATAGAATATAGAATTATTCAGAATATAGTTATATTCTGCACTATCCTTGATATTTATTTGACCCTCCCCTCTAGACTACTTCTATGGAGAGGGAGTTTCTTTTTTTATCTAAGAAACAGTCTAACTTTATTAGCCTTGGTAGAGTGCTGTGGCATCACAGCTCACAGAAACCTCCAACTCCTGGGCGTAGGCGATTCTCTTAGGCGATTCTCCCGAGTAGCTGGGACCACAGGCACTTGCCACAATGCCTTTGTTGAAGTTTGGCAGAGGCTGGGTTTGAACCCACCACCCTCGGTATATGGGGCCAGCACCCTACCGACTGAGCCACAGGTGCCGCTGGCTGGAGAGGAAGTTTCTTATGGGGTAGCCATTTTATTTATGGGTAGCTATGAATGTTGGAAAATTTTTTGTTTTCCTTTGATACCTGTTTGCCTTCTTGTAATTTCCTACTTATCCTGGCTTTCCAAACTGGCATAAAATCAGTCTAGTGTTTCTTCTTTCTTTACTTAGTCACACTTTAGTTATTTGACGTAGTGAGGTCCCTCCCTAAGCCTTGTTTTTAGAGTATGCATGTTAAACACTTTCAGTGTTCTTCCACATGCTTTTGGCTTTGGCACAGTCCATGTACCCTGACCACTTGCAGTCAAATGATTGCCCCTTCATACCTACCTGCTTTCTAGGTTCATCAAGCTCTCTCTCCAGATCTTCCAGCACAGTCACCGCCTCTTCTCCAGTCTGTGGATGGTGTGCCTGCACCCATGCTTTCAGGTCCCCAGGAAGAATGCTCAGGAACTGTTCTAGCACCAGCAGGTCTAAAATCTGCTCCTTGGTATGATATTCTGGTCTCAGCCACTGCCGGCAAAGCTCCCAGAGCTGTGTAAGAGCTTCACGGGGTCCAGGTGCCTCCTGATAGCAGAGCTTCCTGAAGTGCTGTCTGAAGAGTTCTCTCCTCTGGGGACTGTACTTTTGTGAGATGGAGTCCTGTCCCCAGTAGTGGCCCTCTGCCTTAACTATCAGCAGTCCTTTTTGCTCCTCAGGTTCCAGGGCTGTGGACATTCTAGCCATTGTCACGAGATTTAATTTTCTGTCTGGGATATATTCAAGGAGAATCTCTTAGGATCTTGCCCCAGAGAAACTTGTAAGGCATAAGAAGTTAACCATTTGACTAGAGAAATGATAAAAGCTGCAGCAAACATAAACACACACTAAAGCCAAGCCACCAGAGCTGAGTCAGAGAAAACCGCTTATAGGAGGCTGTAAAAAAGAGCAGTGACAGAAGGACATGACTTGAATCTGTGTAATTTAAAGTAAGGTAATTTATCAAGATTAGAACTACAAATCCTCATGTAAAATACTCAAGTTTCTTGTAAGGTGATATAGATAAAGTGAGAACATATGCAACTTCCCTGGCATGGCAGCTGACACTAGTAAGCATAAATAAGTCCTAAGTGTTAACAGCTTTGTTAAAAAGCGCATTCCACATCCTGTGATGCATGGGTTGGCTTGTGTCCACAGGATTCAGTAGTTATAGGGTATGTGTGCCAACCTACCAAGAGGGTCAGATGGATGCTTCCTCAGAGGAACCCTCAACCAGAGCCCCCTTTCCACCCTGTCATCTCCAGGAATGTCGGGCCAAGTTCTCTCTTGTAGATTTGCTAGGAGATGGGAGGAGGGACAGGAGTGTTACACTATGCCCGCAAAGAGGAGGGGGCTGCTGCTAAACACATCTGTGCCCTGTCCCATCCTCTTCTCCACTTGGGAGCCGAAGATACTCACCTTATGCGTAGAGAAGAACAGGTGCTAAAACTAGCGTCCTTCCGACAGCCTGGAACAAAGGCTAGACTCAAAGAGACCAATCCCGGCCCAGCTGCTGCAGATCAGGCACTTCCGGGCCGCTCTAGGAAACTTCACCTTGGTGGTAGCAGCGGGGCTTGCTTCTTCCTCTCTGGCCGGTGGGGGACTAGGTTTCTGTGTCCTTTGTTGATGAAATTGCGGCACGTCTTAGCGTTTTCTAAAAAATTTCTTTCCTACTGAAGATTTGTTTCGGTTTAATTACTAAATAAGTAATGTAGATAAGTAATGCATGCATATACGTTTCTTAAAAAGAATAACGTCTCCTAGCATCTAATTTGACAATTTTTTTGGTGACATACCCTTTCATAGATACACTACAGATAAATATGTATTACCTTTGTTTTTGTTCTGCTACGCAAATTACAGTATTTTTGTACTGTATTTTTTCTTTTGCCAGTTGATCTTGGAGACTGTACCGGGGGTTTCCTTGATCTTGCTTTTATTTTTTTTCAAAACTGCACAGTATTCAATTGTGCAAATGTGCCATAATTTTCAACAACTACCCAATTGATAGTCATGAATTTGTTTCCAGATTTTTCCCCCACTGCTACAGTAAGTTATTGTGAACATACATCACTTTTGATGTGCAAGGATATATGCATAGTCTATATTCCTAGAAAGGGAATTACTGGAGCAACATTTGTACTTTTGCCAAATTACCAGTCTCAGAACCCACTGGCTATGTTCTTGATTGCCTATGCTTACCAACACAGTGTTAGACACTATTTTGATCTTTGCCAGTCTGATGGGTATAAAAATATTTTTTCCTTCCTCTTTCCCTTTCTTCCACAAATCATGATTCCTTATCTTGTATGCCAGAAACTGTTCTGGAAGCTGGAACTGCAGTTTTGAACAAAATAATGCCCTTGCTTTCATGGTCTAGTCTAGTGTATGCGTGTGAGGTGGGGATGCAGGCAATAAACCAGAAAAAATATAATACATACTGTATTTGATGGTGTATGTTATTCCTAAGGAGAAAAAAAAGGAAATAAGGATTTGGGGGTGAGAATGAAGTTAATGCAATTTAAATAGGATGCTCACAGAGACCTCACTATAATAAATAGACATTTTAGCAAAGATGTTTCAGGAAGAGGGATAGCAAATGCAAAGGCCTGGTGTGGGGCATGCTTGAAATATTCTGGGAGCAAGAAGGATGCATGTGTGTCTGGAGCTGAGTAAGAAATAGAGTGCTGGGAGTACAGAGGGGGATATTGAGGGCCTTGAGTGAGTGCAAAGATATTTTTACTTTGAGAAGCCACTCAAGGTTCTGAGTAGAGGAGTAACATCAGACTTAGGTATTGAAGATATTATTTAGACTAATGTGTTAAAAGTAAACTTGTATATGAAGTGGATTGAGCAAGGGCAGAAGTAGGGAGACAGGTTGGAAGTTATTGCCGCATTGGAATGGGGAGGGCATTTTTGAGATTAGCACAAAATCCTAAAGAGGTAAAACCAAAAAGCCATAAAGGGGAGGATAAATAAAATAGGTCTTATAAAAATGTAAAATTTTTGAATGAAGAAAACTAAAAGTGAAAATATAAACTAAAAGTAAAATATGGCACACATCTAAAAGACACAGGACTGATTTTCCTAATATACAAAGACCTCTTATATAAAAAATGTGGCTAACCCAATAAAAAAATTGACAAAAGACCTCAGTGGATATTTTGAAAACACAAATATTGAGGATAATAATGAACATGAAAAGCTTCACTAATATTTAAAGAGTTTAAATAAAACAAGACTGATTACTTAAAAAAATCTTTTAGAGATTTGTCTACCTCAAGACAAACGATTGATAATATTTGATGTTGGAACATGTGTAGAGACACGGGCACATCTAGTTGTACATTTCTAGAAGGCAAGACCTATTAAATTTAATATGTCCTGGCTCAGTTCCTGTGGCTCAAGCAGCTAAGGAGCCAGCCACATACACTTGAGCTGGTGGGTTTGAATCCAGCCCGGGCCTGCCAAACAACAATGACGGCTGCAACCAAAAAATAGCCAGGTGCTGTGGCAGGTGCCTGTAGTCCCAGCTACTTGGGAGGCAGAGGCTGGAGAATCGCTTGAGTCCAGGAGTTGGAGGTTGCTGTGAGCTGTGATGCCACGACACTCTACCCAGGGTGAGAACTTGAGGTTCTGTCTCAAAAAAAAAAAAAAATTAATATGTCCTATCCCTAATCCAACAGCTTATCTTCTTGGAATTACCCATATAGAAATGCTTACAGAAATGTTTGGACATATGTACAAATAAACACTTTATTTAAATGGGGAAATCCAAGTGCCCAGCACTTGGCAATTTAAATTTCCATTTGTCTAAAGATGCCAAAGGTATAGTGAGTGAAAAAGTTACAAGACAGGCTTGGCGCCTGTAGCACAGTGGTTACAGCTCCAGCCACATACACCAAGGGTGGCAGGTTCGAACCCAGTCCAGGCCAGCTAAACAACTGCAACAAAAAAATAGCCCAGCATTGTGGCAGGTGCCTGTAGTCCCAGCTACATCGGAGGCTGAGGCAAGAGAATTGCTTAAGCCTAAGAGTTGGAGGTTACTGTGAGCTGTGATGCTACAGCACTCTATGAGAGTGACATAGTGACACTCTGCCTCAAAAAAAAAAGTTACAAACAGTATTATGATTGTTTTTTTAAAATAATAATTATCTTACATGTGTTCACAGAGAACTTGTATTTTATACAGAATACATTTCTGGACAGTTTCAGTTTTTTTTTTTCTTTTTGGCTGGGGCTCAGTTTGAACCCACCACCCTCAGCATATGGGGCTGGTGCCCTACTCCTTGAGCCACAGGCACCACCCCAGTTTCAGTTTTTAATAAAAATTTGCTACTGGTATAAACAGTAAAAATAATTGTTTTTAAATCCCTATTCTTTACAACTTACAAAAATATTTCCTATTTAGGGAATTTCATCAATTTTCTTTTTTCTTTTTCTTTCTTTCTTTTTTTTTTTTTTTTTTTTTAGACAGAGTCTCACTATGTCACCCTTGGCAGAGTGTGTGGCATCATAGCTTACCACAGCCTCAAACTCTTAGGCTTAAGCGATTCTCTTGCCTCAGCCTCCCAGATAGCTGGGACTATAGGCGCCTGCCACAATGCCCAGCTATCTTCTGTTGCAGTTGTCATTGTTGTTTAGCTGGCCTGGTCTGGATTTGAACCCGGCTTCCTCAGTGTATGTGGCTGGTGCCTAACCACTGTACTATGGGCACCGAGCCCAATATTCCTTTTTCTTTCCTGAAATTGTTTCCCCAACAAGTCATCCTGTACAAGGTTGCAACTGCTTTAAGATGAAAATCAGATCCAACCTCTCTGTGCTTCTGAAAGGGAAATATTAATGATCAAATAAACTTGGGTGGACCATTTAGAAAGTGTAGACATCAGTAACTTCTAAATAAGCTTTAGAATACTCTCTGGGGGAAAAAAATTCATGAAAAAGATAACCTCTGCTCTTCTGTACATGTATAACATGTCCCTTAGAGCTAACTGAACAAATAAAAATCCAGACAATGCTTAAATATTTCCTGCTTCCCCTTTAGTGCACAGTTATTGCAAAAGTTATCAAAGAATCATTTCTCGAAAGACTCGGATAACTCTGTAGCATTTAATTTTTTGAAAGTATTTACATGTGTATGATGCATTCTTTCTAACAATTCTATTTCTTCCTCTTTGTCTATATCCTATCATGTCAAATTCTCTTACCAGGTTTTTAAGCACAAACCCAGCCTATTTTCTGGATAACACTTTTGCGACAGGTCCTGAACTTCTTGAATAGCCCCAAATATTCTTCACTTGTGCACCTGGGTTATCATCAGCTTTAGAGAATCATCTTGCAGCACCTTGGAGCACCAGAATGTGGTAACTTGAGTGGATGAACAGCTGACAAAATGAGACTTCAAACCACTGCCACAGATTTTGTTAAGATCCTGGGTCTTCAGTTTGCTTAAGTATATCCTTCCTTTAGTAGGGTAAAGCCTTCTCTTTGAACTCTTCGTTAAGGCATACTTATACAGTCTATATATGACAAATAAGACCTTCCTCTTTTCCCTATCTTCCAAAACTACAAAAACAAAACAAAAACCCCTCAAACCCACCAAATAACCATTCATGGTTTATTTAATAAAATCAGTGTTTTTGGCAGATATATATATTCTCACTTGCTTTCATTATTTAAAAAGAAAGAAAATGAATGAACTAAATGTTGAACTAAAGAAATTAGAGAAAGAAGAAAGACTGTCCTGCCCCCAAGGAAAAGGTTATGAAAGAAATAATAGAAATATAATGGTATTAATAGATCTAAGAATTATATCTTTGTAAAAAAAATGGCAAATCTAATTAAGAGAAAAAATTAAAAATTATAAATAATAATAGCAGATGAAAAAGAAGGTGTGCTACAAAAATTTTTGAAAATCTCTATAAAATTAGTGATGGGGGAAAAAATCTTTAGTTTCAAAATTCATTCAAGTAGAAAAATTTAAATGAACCAGCCTTAAAAAAATAATTGCAAATGTCATCAAAGAATCATTCTAGAAAGATTCAGGTAATTCTGTAGCATTTTAATATTTTAAAAGGTATTCATGGACTGTTATTTAGCCATAAAAAAGATGGAGCTGTTTCATCCTTTGTATTAAACTGAATGGAGCTGAAATAGTTTGTATCACGAGAATGGAGGAGCAAGAATCTAATGTACTCAATAATAATATGAAGCCAGTAGATGATCTAATACATGACCACATAAGAGAAAAACTCAAATCAATTCAAGGTGAAGGAGCAGGGGGAGAGGGATGGTTGTGCTGTCACTTCATGGGCACAATGTTAGGGTATATGGTACACTTCTTGGACATAATTACAAAGGGGACTCTACCTAACAAATGCAATCATTGTAACCTAATTCTTTGTACCCTCAAATTAACCTGAAACAATAAAAATAAATAAAAGTAAAGGTATTTACAAGTGTATGATGAATTTAAAAATTATAAATAAGTAATAGCAGATGAAAAAAAGTATACTACAGACATTTTTGAGAATCTCTGTAAAATTGGTGGTTTTAGAGGGGAAAAAACCCATTAGTTTCAAATTTCATTCAAGTAGAAAAATCTAAATAAGCCAACCCTAAAGAAAACAATTAACAAAAGTTATCAAAGAATCATTTCTAGAAAGACTTGGGTAATACTGTAGCATTTTAAGTTTTAAAAATAAAGGTGTTGGCTTGGCGCCTGTGGCTCAAGTGGCTAAGGCGCCAGCCACATACACCTAAGGTGGTGGGTTCGAATCCAGCC
>NW_003852618.1:1289967-1293845 GCF_000181295.1 Otolemur garnettii
GCCAGGCGTTGTGGCGGGCAGCTGTGGTCCCAGCTACTTGGGAGGCAGAGGCAGGAGACTCGATTGAGCCCAGGAGTTGGAGGTTGCTGTGAGCTATGCCACCGCACTCTACCCAGAGAGACAGCTTGAGGCTCTGTCTCAAATAAATAAATAAATAAGGTATTTACATGCATATGATGAATTCTTTCTAACTTTTCTATTTGGAATATAGAGAAAAGGAAGAAATTCATCATTCTATTTTTATTTTTTTCTTCTAACTTTCTTAAGTGCAGTCATGTTGACATTTTGTCATTTACTTCCAATGTTCAATATTTTAAATGTTTTACATAGCTGTGATTATATTCTAGAAACACTTTAATATACTGCTTTACACTTTAATGTAATAAAAACTTTTCATTTTATTAGGTATTTTTTATACATTGTTTGAGAAAATGTATAATATGTATCTAATAGGATTGAAAAGTTTACATGGATTTATAAGGTGCTTCTTAAAATGTCTGAGCCACAGTAGGTGCTCAACAAATGGCAGCTGTTATTGTTAACAGTTTCCAAAGGGCTTTTCCTTTTACATCTATCATTTGTTTAATTTATAATGGGTTTATTGTTACCTCACAAAATACTGATCCTGCTTTAGGAGGAATAGACAAGCTTCTCACAAAGGAGCATCTTGGATGCCTCTCAGAAGCCAAGAATATATTTTTGCTCCTTAGGAAAATCCTTCTGCTTTGTTAGTTTTACTGAGAAGTTGGAGTCCAGACTGAACAGGGTTCAACCAGGGCGTACAGCAGTAGAGAAAAGAAAAAGTCCTATGTCTGAACACTCAGAGATCCACAGAAGGCAGGATCCTAAGTGGCCCCAGGGAATAGTAGTGCACTTAGATTTGGATAAAGATCTTTTATATAAGGCATTTAGCCTACACGGGTTGATTATTACTCTGAAGTTACTGCATAGTCAATGATAAAAAGAATATCAAATGCTCTTCTACAAATCTTCAACCTCCACCTCAGCTTTCTTCCAAGTTGCTACTTTTTCACCTACTATGCTTTCATTAACTTTGCTTCGATTTCGTTTTTGCAGTTTGTTTTTGTGGTGCCCTTGTCCCTTTTTACCCTTTCACCCCTAATTTCTCTTCACTTTGTTCATAGAGTTTGTTCCCATCCTTTTATTCTTAGCTGTTTTTTGTTTTGGGTATTTCTCACTCTAACATTCTGGCCTTATCCTACTGCTTTCCCACAACTGCTTATATTATTAAATGTAGGAGACCAGGCACCAGGCTTGTGGAAGCGGTCACCGATTCTTGAAGAAGGCGCTAGGAGCGAGACAATCTCCTCACGGGCATGGAGATGTTTTACTGCCCTGAGACAAGCCCTCAAGCAGCTGCATGGGTTAATGAATTAAGATTGGTTGCTCATTAGCAAGCAGGTGTTATTGGACATTCATGGTGCAGCAGGGTGGGAGTCGAGCCCAGGGAGAAAAAGCACGTAGCTCCGGTATGTGGGCCCCCCATACCTGCTTCAATAAAAGGCCATGGCAGAGGTTGCTCGGGGCTCTCCCTAGAGATATGGGAACCCTACCCTTTGCAGGCATTTGTACCTTCAATCCGTGATCCCTGCTGTTTTTATTCATATGGCAACGGGGTGCCCACAGCGGGCATAGAACTAAATGCTTCGTTTTGATGATTCTTTCCTCAACTGAGTTCCTGCTGTTGGCTCTAGGTTTTCTCACTGTTACACTTAATATTGACTCCCTTCATGTGTGTTTTTTATCTCACCCAAAGAACCAGTCTCTAAGCATTAGCTATTACAGTTGACCTTCAGTAGATTACCTATAATAGACTACTTACAAAATTTTAAAGTGGCTTTCCTATACCTTCTAGGAATCAAAGAATACATTTAAAACTTATTTTTAATCTAAATCTTCCAACCTTATAGCAAAAAACCCATTCCTCATAGAAGATTCTAATTGCAAGGTAAATATATGGTAACTAATGAAAATGAAGCTGTTTGGATGGTGAAGGACCCAGCAGGCTTCCCCAAACTACTGCACGCGGGCCACATGCGGCCTGCGGGTGTTTTTAACCTCTGCTGCCTGTCATGCTTAGCAGCCGACTCGTCCTAGGGCCCACAGTCCGGCCCTCCAAAGGTCTGAGGGACAGTGAACTGGCCCTCTGTTTAAAAAGTTTGAGTACCCCTGAGTCCTAGAGCCCCTGAAGCCCCTCTAAGAAACCTCTATAGCACACAGATTAAATGGATGAATATTGAGGAAAGTTACACATGTAAGACAATAGGAAGCTGTGGCAGTGGAGTCCATGTCCAACTGGAAAGTAGTAATAATCAGCTCCAGTCAACTATTATGGGGAATATGCCCATGTTGCCTTCTCATGTACTTTTTGTAAGAGAATTTGGAAAGTCAGATTTTATGTGAAATCTCCATATTCTTAAATAGTGGTAATTTTAAATATAAAAGAAATACTGTATGCGAGGAAAAAACTCCTGTGTAGGCCAAACACAGCACATTTGGCCAGATTGCTGTCTCTGGTTTAAGATGTGAAAGGTCACTGGAAATTTGTGATAAATCTTGTTCCACCTTCACTGAACCATCCTACTTAAGTAAATAATAATTAATACTAATAGTACAAAATGGCTTTCATATTTCACAATGTATTTAGGGTAAGTAATTGTGGAAGTTTACTGTATTCATCAAGTTAACTAAAAATTCAGGGCTTTTTTTTCATGAGGATCAGAGGTTAATGCTAAATTCACACCCTAAACAAGATTATTTCTCCAACTCCAAAGAAAATAAATAAAAGAGGAGAAAAAGAGAAAAGTAAACAGCAGTAATTTAAACCTGTAGCATTTATTTTTTAATTTTTATTCATTTTTTTTTGAGATAGAGTCTCAAGCTGTCACTTTGGGTTGAGTGCCATGGCATCACAGCTCACAGCAGCCTCCAACTCTTGGGCTTAGGCGATTCTCTTGCCTCAGCCTCCCAAGTAGCTGGGACTATAGGTGCCCACCACAACACCGGCTATTTTTTGGTTGTAGTTGTTGTTTGGTGGGCCCAGGCTGAATTTGAACCCACCAGCTCCTGTGTATGTTGTTGGCGCCCTAGCTGCTTGAGCTATAGGCACTAAGTCACCTCTAGCATTTATATATCTAGTAGAACTTTTGGATTTCCTGAGCCACTTGCCTTAAAAAAGAAACGTTTGAGTATGAAATATGTCCTGTGTAAAGTCTAGTTTATCAAATGATGTGCCTAGTAGCAGAGAATCAAAAGCTTTATTTAAGCTTTCAGATACTTACCTAGTCTCATTCTCTGTTCAAATTTTTCAATGACTGCTGAAATTGCAATAGTGACTGCACAGTTCCCTATGTCATTGTATTGGTGGCATCCATTTCTAGTTGTGCTTTTCTGGTTGGTTGTTTTGTTTTTGAGACAAAGTCTGACTCTATCACCCTGGTATTCTAGAGTGCTATGGCATCATAGCTCACAGCAACCTCAAACTCTTGCGCTCAAGATATACTCTTGCCTCAGCCTCCCAAGTAGCTGGGACTACAGGTACCCTCCAAAAGACCTGGCTATTTTTAGTAGAGACAGGGTCTCACTCTCACTCAAGTTAGTCTTAAAACTTGTGAGCTTGGCTCGGCACCTGTGGCTCAAGTGGCTAAAGTGCCAGCCACATACAGCTAAGGTGGCAGGTTCAAATCCAGCCCAGCCCGCCAAACAATGATGGCTGCAACTGAAAAAAAATAGCCAGGCGTTGTGGAAGGTGCGTGTGGTCCCAGCTAATTGTGAGGTGGAGGCAGGAAACTTGCTTGAGCCCAGGAGTTGGAGGTTGCTGTGAGCTGTGATGCCATGGCACTCTACCCAGGGGGACA
>NW_003852618.1:1293865-1304409 GCF_000181295.1 Otolemur garnettii
AAAAAAAAAAACTCGTGAGCTCAAGCAATCCACCTGCCTCAGCTGCCCCGAGTGCTAGAATTATAGGCATGAGCTACCAGACCCTGCCTGCTACTCTGGTGTTTCACAGGAATAAGTGTAGATGAACAATGCTACACCACTCATGATATCACCAGTGTGGATTTGCTAATGTAAAATGAGGTGTGAAGTCCACCAGAAAGCTATTCCATATACATCACATTTGCAGGGCTTCTTTCTAATATGGGTTTTTCAGTGTTCAGAAGATGTGAGCGATAACAGAAGGAATTCTCTCCACTGTGGAGTTGCTAGTATCCCACAAGAGCTAAACTATAACTGAAAGCTTTTCCATACTCATCATATTCATATGGTTTCTCTCCACTATGGATGGATGAGGCCTGAGCATTGGCTAAATCTTTTCCCACACTGACCTCACTGGCATGTTTTCTATCCAGTATGAACTCTCTGATGTATCAGATGTGAGCTCAGTGGCAAGTACCTGGTTGGAGCCATTAGAGATTTCTGTGCAGGTTACCCTGAGGGCCTTTAGGCATACTGAAAAAATGAGGAATCAGAGCATAAGGAAGTGTCACATTTCCAAATGTGCAGAACAATGAGACTGAAATCTAGACAACTTGGACAAACTGGATGTTATTATATGGGGACAAATAGAAATTGCTTTGGCCTCTTAAGACTCACTACTTTTCTTTGCAAAGGAGAACACTGGTAATCTGTCAAGCCTGATGCTGTACTCTGTGGGTCATTTGAGACGTCTCAGACTAACAGTGATCAACAGAAGGCTCTTTATTTTTTTTTTTTTGTTTTGAGACAGAGTCTCACTATGTTGCCCTCGGTAGAGTGCCATGGCGTCACAGGTCACAGCAACCTGTAACTCTTCTCACACTTTTAATTAATAGTTATTTCGCTAGTCTACTCTCTAAGTGGTCTTGAGTAAGATACTTAACTTTGCTACAGAACAGTTTTCTCATCTATAAAATGATAAAAATAGTACCACTTGCAGAATCTTGAAATAGGATGTTTTAGCACTGTGCCTGTAAAAAACTATGGGTTCAATATTACGTTAAAAAACAAATCAGGCTCGGTGCCTGTGGCTCAAGTGGCTAAGGCGCCAGCCACATACACCTAAGGTGGCGGGTTCAAATCCAGCCCAGGCCTGCCAAACAACAATGACGGCTGCAACCAAAAAATAGCCGGGTGTTGTGGCCCCAGCTACTTGGGAAGCTGAGGCAGGAGACTCGCTTGAGACCAGGAGTTGGAGGTTGCTGTGAGCTATGATGCCATGGCACTCTACCCAGGGGGACAGCTTGAGGCTCTGCCTCAAAAAAAAAAAAAAATCAAATATTATCTTACTTAGATCCTGTTAGGACATTTTTAGTTCAAAGTTATAGAAAATAAGTACCAAGACATTTCTTTAAAGTTTCTTAGTGCTGTCCTGATGTGGTGGCTCATGCCTTTAATCTTACCACTTTGAGAAGCAAAGTGGAGAGGATGGCTTGAGGTCAAGAATTCAGGAGTTGAGACCAGCCTGAGCAAAAGCCGCACCCCCATGTCTACGAAAAATTACCCAGGTGTGGTGGCATATGCCTGTAGGCTCAGCTAGTGGGGAGACTGCAGAAGGAGGATCCCTTAAGCCCAGGAGTTTGAGGTTCCAGTAAACTATGATGATGCCACTGTACTCTCATCAGGGCAACAAAACAAGACTCTGTCTCAAGAAAAAGAAAAACAAAAAATATCCTCTTAATTGAAGATTCTGTACATTTCACATTATATTAGCATACTTCTAATATTAAGGTTCTTGTTTACATTTTATAATGTAAAAACATTACATACTCTGAACTATTTAAGCCTTATATAATTGCTTTTAATTTTCACATTAGCAAAGAAAGATGTGCCTCATGAAACAGGAAAAAAGCAGTAGAGAATTTATCTTTATATCCTGAAAACATTGGTGATGTTTTCATTATATGGCCTCTCATGTGAGAGGACAAAGACAGAAACAAAAGAAACATTAGAAAAAGCAATCTATGAAGTGGTTAGAGAGAGAGGAAACAGACATCTAAGGATTAATATATAAAAGAGGAAGGATTAGAAGGATCAGCAGCAGCAAGAATTGGGGAGGGAAGACAATGTAAAGAGAAAGAACTACACAGTGTGATCAAAGAGGACCTTGGGAACTTTGGGTCTATGACACATTTCTGGTATTAGGCTTAGAGGGAAAAAATGAAGTATCACCTCAAAGAAAAGCAGATGAGGACACAGGAGAGAACTCTGAGGTATGTGTGAGGAAACCTTCATCCATTATCCATTTTTCTTCATATTTCATAGTTAATCTTCTAGTTTCTATCATCACTTTCTGCTAAATGTCCCTTGCATACACCCCTACCTTTACATTTCTGTTACCATCACCAGTATGGAACCTCATCAATTCTTGTCCAGATGACCATAACTGCAGCCTTGCTGTTACTGACTTTGTGCTTTTCTCTTCCTAGTTATCCTAAATACACTTAGCAGACTAATTGTCATTACTGTCATCCTTTCACACCCTACTGAGAAACTTTTCATCTCTTCTCTTCTACAACAATTCTAAATTCCCAATCCTGGTTTCTAGGACCCATATATGAGCTGGTCTTCACAAATCTTACTTTCTAGCTCATGACTATACTGTGCTCATGACTTTATACTGTGGAGAAGTCAAGTAGCTCCTCTTTGTTAGAGGGTTTCCTTTGTCTAGAACATGCTAGGGTAGAAAAGGGGGTTAGGGAGTGCTGGTCTTGGGATAAGGGAAATTTACAATTTTATATGGAGATTTGCCAGAATAAACCTTAAGGGGCAGTATGTGCTAATTTATTAAAAATTAAGAGTAACTTATTCTTGTGTTTATTATTAGGACCATTCATACCTAAAGTGATAATATATCTGTTAACCTTTTAAACATATGAGTTTTAGAATAGAGATGAATGCAGGTTGTCTCTGCAAGTATGGGTAACTTTCCATTAAAACATAAAACAGCTTTATAAGATCAAGGGTGCAATATAGGATAGGCTTGGCACCTGTGGCTCAAGTGGCTAAGGTGCCAGCCACATACACCTGAGCTGGCAGGTTCAAATCCAACCCAGGCCCGCCAAACAACAATGGCAGCTGGAAGCAAAAAATAGCCAGGCGTTGTGGTGGGCACCTGTAGTCCCAGCTACTTGGGAGGCAGAGGCAGGAGAATCACTTGAGTCCAGGAGTTGAAGGTTACTGTGAATTGTGATATTGTGATGCCATGGCACTCTACCCAGGGCAACAGCTTCAGGCTCTATCTCAAAAAAAAAAAAAAAAGAAAGAAAGGAAAAGAATGCAATATAAAAGGCAAATATCATCATATTCTATGTACCTGCAAATTATATTATACTTGTAAGTATATCATCATGTATTTGTCCCTTTCTCTATCATTATATGTATTTCTCTATAAAATATTTTATTTTTATTTTTGTCCATATGTTTCTTCCTCTTTGCTTCTTTGTTCTATGACATTTTCTCAATTACTTCACTTTTATTTGCTTTAATTTGATCACCTCATAAAAATATCCCATGTTTTGGAAAATATTCTGGATAAGGAACAGAATTATCTTTTCCCTCATACTAGTCAAAGACTCACAGGAAAACATGTTCTCTACTTTTCATTGGATAATAAAGGAAAGGATCACCTATAGTTACCAAGACTAGTTTGATGAGGCAGATTGACTCTCATGTTTCTTCAGTGACATGTACCACATAGCATTCTCTCCCTTTCCACAGTGCAGTAGGAGGTGGGGTTCTGAAGAACCATAATGGGCCTTGGTCTCCACTGGCTGGAATTGGACACTAAGTGCTGGTCCAGAAGGTAACACCATTTTCCTAAATATTTTTTGTCCATGTCCGTGGACTGGAACCTGAGAAAAATAAAGTTTACAGGAGAACTTCTGTATAACACCCAAGGGACAGTAAAAATTGAACATACGGAGATGGTTAACATAAAGAACTAGACCTACTACACTGATATGTTTCACAGTTGACCTATGAAAATTAGATCAACTTAACAAGGTAATGAATATAGGCAGGTGGTCAGCTAGGGAGGTTCAACTGTATTTGGGCATATGAAAGAATCTTTGTTGGAGTAAAACATCTCCTAAAAACAAAGAGAACCTCCTGTAGGAATACAAAACTGAGGAAAGAAGAATCATGTCTAAATCAACTATAAAATGTAGAGTGGTACAAAACATACAGGAAAGGAGACATAAATCCACACTAAACACAGAGCCACTGCAAGTTTCATTACTCAATCTCAGGGCCTCTCCTCCCATTGTGGGACTCCATCCATTATGGAAGTCTTAGATAGCCCATCTACTACCTACCTGAAATACTGCTTCATTAGTGCCCCTCTCTAAATTTTCCAGTATGGTCACTGCCTCCTCTCCACTCTTTGGGTAATGTTTACACACCCAGGCCTGCAGATTCCCTGGAAGGATGCTCAGGAACTGCTCCAGCACCAGCAGTTCCAAGATCTTCTCCTTGGTATGGATTTCTGGCTTCAGCCACTGACAACAGAGATCCCAGAGCTGGCTCAGGGCCTCACGGGGACCAGGAGAATCCTGGTAGCAGAACAGCCTAAATAGTTGCCGGCAGAGTTCCTGCCTGAGGGGATCAATTCTCTGTACACAAGTGCCCTGCCTTGAGATAATCTCTTCCTCTTCTATCTTTACTATCACAAGTCCTTTGTCCTCTGGAAAGTTCTGAGCTGCCGCTTTCTTTGATTCTGTAGCCATCTCTGGATAGATTATATTATCAGAAAACTCACTTCTGCTTTGGGAAGGGTCTTCTTTAGCTTCAAGAGCTCTCCTAAAGGATCAAAAATTATTATTACTCTCTAGGAAGATGAAAGACCACATCATAGAAAGCATTATTCCCCATTACACAAAAATGTATTAGGCATTTATTGTATGTAAGAGCACTCATTCTGCCCTGTGGAATACAACTACTATGTGATTTCTACTTCAACACAACTTAAAATTTAAAAATAAAACAATTTAAATTAGAAATTTTAAGCTTAAATGTAATAATTTATTAGGCATTTACTGTATGTAAGAGCACTCATTCATGCCCTGTGGAATACAACTACTATGTGATTTCTATTTCAACACAACTTAAAATTTAAAAATAAAACAATTTAAATTAGAAATATTAAACTTAAATGTAATACTAAATATTAACAAGCTACATGTGATTACATTTTATAAGGAAAATCTATTTCAGGCTCGGCACCTGTGGCTCAAGTGGCTAAGGCACCAGCCACATACACCTAAGGTGGCGGGTTCGAATCCAGCCGAGGCCCGCCAAACAATAATGACCTGCAACCAAAAAAATAGCCAGGCACTGTGGCGGGCGCCAGTGGTCCCAGCTACTTGGGAGGCAGAGGCAGAAGACTCGGCTTGAGCCCAGGAGTTGGAGGTTGCTGTGAGCTGTCATGCCACGGTACTCTATCCCGGGGAATAGCTTGAGGCTCTGTCTCAAAAAAGAAAATCTATTTCAAAAGAGAAAAATGATAGAAGTGCTTTATAAAATAGGAGATGGGAAAAATGTAATTGATTGCAATGGTCAAGGGAAGCTTAATAAAAAAACAAAAATTCTAAAACAAAATTCTAAAGAATAGATAAGACTTGACTAGGAAGAGGAAGGGAGAAAAAATGGGAAATTACAAATGGGGAAACAGTTTGAACAATTGGTTAAGGATAAAAACAGAAGTAGGAAAGCAAAAAGTTTAGTAGATTTGTATATGAAAATTGTAGAGGTAATGTTGGAGCCATACTGTAGAAATGTATCAAATGTAAAGTTCATGAGTTTAGACTCAGCGCCTGTGGCTCAAGTGGCTAAGGCGCCAGCCACATACACCTAAGGTGACGGGTTCAAATCCAGCCCGGGCCCACCAAATAACAATAATGGCTACAACCAAAAAATAGCCTGGCGTTGTAGCTGTGGTCCCAGCTACTTGGGAGGCTGAGGCAGGAGACTCGCTTGAGCCCAGGAGTTGGAGGTTGCTGTGAGCAGTGAAGCCATGGCATTCTACCCAGGGGGACAGCTTGAGGCTCTGTCTCAAAAAAAAAAAAAAAAAAAGTTCATGAGTTTAGAGTTTATCTTTTAGGCACTGGGGAGCCAATGAAAACTTCTGAGCAGAATGACCTGCTGAATACTGTGGAGATGATTATGTTCTTCATTTCTAGAGTGGACTGCAATATAAAAACACAGAGGCCACTGTATTCATACAAGTGTGAGGAAAACACACGCTTGGATTGTTATATACTCAATTTGGAAACAGGATTACTTATAAATCTCTTATATATTAGAGAGGGCAACTTTTCTTGAGAGCCAGAGCTTAATTTCAAGCAGTGTAACTAGACTGGCTCTTTCCTCAAAGTCTCAGTAGGTTTCTTCTTATCCTATCTGTTCCTTCTCTTTCTTTCTAGTTTCATGGCTCAGTCTATGTTGTGGCCTCATCTCACTAATAAAATGAAATATAGTAGAGTCTCCATAGCTGATCACCTCCTTCAGTTGACCTAATTTTCATAAATTGGACATGCACCACATGTATGTAGCAGTTTAGTAGGTCTAGTTCCTGATGTTGATGACCTCTGTATTGGCCAGTTTGTTTCAATTCTTTGGGTGGTCAACTTTTTTTTTTTTTGAGACAGAGCCTCAAGGTGTCCCCCTGGGTAGAGTGCTGTGGCATCACAGCTCACAGCAACCTTCGATTCCTGGGCTCAAGCGAGTCTCCTGCCTCAGCCTCCCAAGTAGCTGGGACCACAGGCACCCACCACAACGCCCGGCTATTTTTTTTTTCATTGCAGTCGTCATTGTTTGGCAGGCCTGGGCTGGATTTGAACCTGCCATCTTAGATGTATGTGGCTGGCACCTTAGCCACTTGAGCCACAGGCACCGAGCCTGGGTGGTCAACTTACAAAGGTCCTACTGTACTACCAAGCTGTACCATGATTTGTTTATTAGCCTTCTGTGAGTCCTGTTATTGAATTTATCAGTTTGTCAGATATTATCAGTCTGTGGGAATGGTCAGTTTTGGATCTGAAAACAAAAATAAAGGATTTACAGGTGAAGGCTTACAGAACAAAAGCAAAATGGAAATAGCTATCTTTCAGGTTCTTTTACTAAACATTTCACTAAGGTGACTACTGACTAATGCACTGATATACTTTTTTAAGACTCTTATCACAAGCAAAGCATTGGGATGGAAGTTGCACAGCAGTACTTTACAAGACAGTCTGAGTGCAAGACTGTATCTGCTGCATGATCATATGAGAACTTTGTTAGAAATAGATTCTTGGGCTCTTCTCCTGGAAATGAGAACTTGGTCAATATGGCATATTCCTGAAAAAATCTATATTCTGACATAACTTGAGGGATTAAAAAAATGTATTTGAGTTTGCAAACTAGTTGGGAAGAAATGACAAAAAACACTTACGGACATAAAGCATTTAAATAAAAAAACATGTTTCGCATGACACATACATTGTAAGTGCTTAGTAAATATTGAATGAAGTACTAAATGAGTTGTATGATGGACAAACTGAATGTCCTAATGGTTCTGAGGTAGAGACTGTGAGTGGTAGCAAGTACTTCTTAGAGGTGATGTGGCTTAAATTGGACAGTAAAGAAAAAGATTCAGAAAGGAGAGGACAGGAAAAGAGTTGAGGAAGTAGGAATGAACAGTAGATTGATGGTGAAGTCAGTTTGCAGGGTATGATGACTGGAGTGATTAAGAATTCTAATAACCTCTGATAAGAAATTCCTTAACAACAGTCTGAGTTCCCACAATTCTTAACACATACATCTCCTAATACAGCACATACTACCTTGTATTATTTTGCTAGCCTGTTTTTTTTTTTTTTCTTTTCGAGACAAAGCCTCAAGCTATCCCCCTTGGTAGAGGACTGTGGCATCACAGCTCACAGCAACCTCCAACTCCTGGGCTCAAGTGAGTCTCCTGCCTCAGCCTCCCAAGTAGCTGGACCACAGGTGCCCGCCACAGCGCCTGGCTATTTTTCGGTTGCAGCCGTCATTGTTTTGGTGGACTGGGGCTGGATTCGAACCCGCCACCTTAGGTGTGTGTGGCTGGTGCCTTAGCTACTTGAGCCACAGGCACCAAGCTTTTTTTTTTTTTTTTTTTTTTGCCCCCCCCTTTTTTTTTTTTTTTTTTTTTTTAATCAATTGACTGCTGTTCCATTAGGTTAAGGACCATGAATCATTAATATATGTTCTGAAGCCTCCATATTTGTTGGTTAACTGAATGAAAGGGGAAATTAGTAAAGTTTGATATGACCTCTGTTTTGGATATTCTGTATTTAATATGATTCTAAGACATCTATTTGGAAATCATTTCCAACAGATAGTATAAGATTTTCATAATGGAAAGGTGCTCAGACGGGAACACAGATTCTAAGTAGCTGATTCTACAACATGTGGTATCTCCTCATATGGCTGACTGTCCTATCTCCTTGTGTCACGTCTCATCCATTTAAAACTGAGTATGCAACTCCAGATGGAATTATTTAGTTATCAGGATTTTGATATATCCCTCCTGAAGCCTTTTTAACGTCAAGCTTAGCTATGAAATAGTTTAGCATCTACTACTTTACAATTATTTTACTAGGGGAGACTTACAAAAATGGCTAAGCTGATGTGTATACAAACCGTATGAGAAAAGAAAGGAAGGAGTAATTAATCGTGATGAGAAAGGTGGAGGTTGAAGAACAGGGATTCTGATGAATGGGATCTTGGTGTGCACATTAGGGGTGGGGATGATGGGAGCGAGTTTTGTTGGTGGAGGAAGGGGAATCAGAGGAAATTCAGTAGAGACTACAGAGCAGAGCTTCAAAGTCCATGTTGGAGAAGCCTCCCACAGTTTCTGTGTTTCTCTCATTGAGGCACTTTCCATATTCTCGTAACTGCCTACTTTGCCGTTTCTAGTTCTACAAGGAAAGCAATGGGTTAGAGTTGGCATTACTGCATCCCCGATAAGCAAGAAATACTAACTACTACGTGAATAAATTTCAAGAGCCCAAGGTTGTCCCCACTTTTCCTGAAATAGGGCGGTTATTCCTCTCGAGCGACCCAGGCGTTTGGGAGTGGCTCCCCTGACAGTTTCTTTTGGCATACAGCAGCAGATCATAGACTTCTGCCATCTTTCCCCGCTCCACCCGGCTAAACCTGGCCACTCTCACTTTACCAGTTACCCGAAATTCAAGGTCAGTAGTGATACTGGAAAAGTGGCGCCCCAGCCAGCTCAGCCGAGCAGGGCCTGGGAGGGGACCTACCACCTTGTCTTGGTGACAGCAGCCGGCAAAGGAACCGGCAGGCTGGAGCAAGCGGGGGAGCTTTCCTCCTCCAGAGGCTCCAGTAGAGCGGTGCTAGAGGACCTGCCAATCAAGGGAAAACACTGGTGCCCATCCCTGATTGGTCCATTTTCAATCCTGCTCCTGATTGGTCCATTTTATAGACCAATCACAGTAAGCTATTACACCTATATAAGACGCCTGAGCAGCGATCCTGGGGGCAGATCTTCGCAGACCTTCAAGGAAGATAGAGCGGAAGAACAAGACTTCAGGAGGCTGTTGCAGACCTTCCAGGAAGAAGGACCGAGAGTTGTGTCACTTCTACTGCTGAGCGTGCTGTACAAAGAGGCTTGGCCCTTTGTAAGAGTTGTGACAACTCTACTGCTGATCCTGCTCTACGAAGAGGTTTGGCTCTTTGTAGGAGTTGTGACACTTCTACTGCTGATCCTGCTCTACAAAGCGGCTTGGTCCTTTGTAAGAGCTGTAGCACTTCTGCTGGTCCCTGCCCTGCAAAGAAGCTTGGTCCTTAGTAAGAAGCTGTAACACTTTAACTGCTGACCCTCCTCTGCAAAGAGGCTTGGTCCTTTGTAGGAGCTGTAACACTTCTGACTTTCCTCTGCAAAGAGGCTTGGTCCTTTGTAGGAGCTGTGACACATCTGCTGATCCTGCTCTACAAAGCGGCTTGGTCTTTTGTAAGAGCTGTAGCACTTCTGCTGGTCCCTGCCCTGCAAAGAAGCTTGGTCCTTAGTAAGAGGCTGTAGCACTTTTACTGCTGACCCTCCTCTGCAAAGAGGCTTGGTCCTTTGTAGGAGCTGTAACACTTGCTGACTTTCCTCTGCAAAGAGGCTTGGTCCTTTACAGGAGCTGTAACACTTCTGCTGACTTTCCTCTGCAACGAGGCATGGTCCTTTGTAAGAGCTGTAACACTTCTGACCTTCCTCTGCAAAGAGGCTTGGTCTTTTGTAAGAGCTGTAACACTTCTAATGCTGACCCTCCTCTGCAAAGAGGTTTGGTCCTTTGTAAGAGCTGTAACACTTCTGACCTTCCTCTGCAAAGAGGCTTGGTCTTCTATAAGAGCTGTAACACTTCTGCTGACCCTCTGCGAAGAGGCTTGGTCCTTTGTAGGAGCTGTTAACACTTCTGCTGACCCTCTGCAAAGAGGCT
>NW_003852618.1:1304472-1304698 GCF_000181295.1 Otolemur garnettii
GAGCTGTAACACTTCTGCTGACCCTCTGCGAAGAGGCTTGGTCCTTTGTAGGAGCTGTTAACACTTCTGCTGACCCTCTGCAAAGAGGCTTGGTCCGTCGTAGGGGCTGTAGCACCACTTCTGGTTCTGCCCTGCAAAGAGGCTTGGTCCTTTGTAAGAGGCTGTAACACTTCTACTGCTGACCCTCCTCTGCAAAGAGGCTTGGTCCTTTGTAAGAGGCTGTAAC
>NW_003852618.1:1305578-1309866 GCF_000181295.1 Otolemur garnettii
TGCAAGGAGGTTTGGTTCTTTGAGCTGTAAATAAAACCTCACTGTTCATTCTATGGTCTATCGATTTCATTCATCGAATCGTTGAGACCAAGAGCCTGGAAACCCAGTGTTAAAAATCTGGTATCAGATTTGGCGAGCCAGCCAGGAGGCCAGACGAGGTTCCAGGACAGAAAACATCTGTGGTAAGCAATGGGACCACTACCTCTTTACTGTTTTTCGCTATCCTTATCCTACTGGAGGTTGCCCACCAGCCTGTGAATATGCTTCATGTAGAAGCTGACTTTCAGGTCATGGGCAAGGGCAGCGAGCTTTCTGATTCCTTCTGGTATCAGAAAGAAGGTAAAAGGAACCTGACCCTGTCCTCTTGTTTATTCCTTTTGCCTGGTCGAGGGCCAAGTAATGAGGTAACACCTAGAGGCCCTGGGGTCCCCAGCAATGGTTCTGACCCCAGGACTTGGGAGAGCCTCTGAAAACTTGTGCTCTCCCAGCTCTCACTATCCTCTTTCCTTTTCAATGGTCCCAAATGTTTCCTAGTTATTTTTTTCCTAGATCTCTGTAGTCTCTCTCCCTCTCCTTGTAGTTTACATACTTTATGTTGATAAGGGATTACCTTATGTATATAGTTAGGTTTGTTACTGGTTAATTATGGTGTTCACATGTTCGAAGTGTTTCAAAGATCCTTTTTATCACCTTGCATTGCAGGACGAAATCTAGATTGGTTTATTATAAAAGTTGTGTAAGAAAAAACTGACCTTGTTAGAAAAAGCCTATGCCCCAAACCAAGGGCAAAATAACTCCCCTGCACAGTTTGTCTGGGCAACCAGACGCCGGTGAAGGGAAGCTCAGAATGTCTCCCCAAGGTAGGAGTGACGCTGGACTTTGACTATTGCTTGATCAGAAATTTAAAGTAACCCTTGGTTTCCCTAGGACTGCTAAGTATAACTAATTGTGATACAAGGTTTCAAAAGCGTCTCTCAAATCAGCCCTGATTTGTATATTAAGACAACACCAAGCCCTGCTCAGGCCAGAAAACCTATTTTCCTTTTTGTTACAGGGAGTTTAGTAAAGAACTTGCACAGATTTTATAGTGTTAAATGTGCCACATCGCACAACCATTTTTCTCCAGGATGGGGCTTATCCCCATTTTGATTGATACGCTGAGGCTAGTGGGGGGGGGGGCAGTTTGAGGGAAGCAGAATACATGTATCAGGAGGGACCAGGCTCCCCAGATCTGATTTCTCTGTGTGCTGCCGGCATGCAGTGAGCACAGGAGACCCAGTGGGTAAAGCGCTATACTGGTAAGAGTGGCTAATTCCAGACAAGTGTAGGGCTGAGGAGGCCACACACTCCTCAGGGTTTCTTCCCCCCCAAATTGGAGGGACGCTTCCTTTAGTTTGGCGGAAGGGTTCTTGGGTTGGTAAGGGGACGCCTTGGGTAACTCAAGAATAGGGGGTGGGATTGATTCAAACGATGGGCGTTTGTTATTTCCCACAGATGGGTAACATAGTCTTCTCTCCTTGAGAGAACACCCTGTTGGGCTGTATTCTGGAGCACTGCGATATGTTTGATCCCCAGGCGCTGAAAAAGGAATGTTTGATTTTCTTCTGCACCCAGGCCTGGCCTCAATATCAACTTTCCACTGGTGAAAAATGGACCCCAGGAGGTACACTTAATTATGACATCATTTCCCAATTAGATGCATTTTGTAAGCAAGAAGAAAAGTGGTCTACCCTATGTGCAAGTGTTCTTTATGCTCAGGAACAGATGCCCACAATTGTGTGAGGCCTGTCAAGAATTCTCAAGTGAGACACCCTTACCCCCTAGGTCAAACACACTATCTCCTACTCCCACACCACCTTCCGTGTGTTCAGAAGACACTGCAAGGAAGGCTGTCCCAAGAGGTTTTCCCGGTCCTGCAGGGGCCCCCAGAAAGCAACCATATCCTTCTTTGTGTCCCTTAGTTGAAACCGTTAGGGGTGAGAAGGGAACGGCACGAGTATACACACCATTCTCTTTAACAGACTTAAAACAAATCAAAGTCGATTTAGGAAAATTTTCTGATGACCCCGACAAATACATAGATGTTTTCCAGGGGTTAGGACAAAGCTTTGACCTCACTTGGAGGGACATAATGTTACTGCTTGATCAGACGCTAACATTTAATGAAAAGAATGAAGTTCTAGATGAGGCAAGGAAGTGGGGTGATTTATGGTTTATGTCTAATGCGGATGGTGGTATGTCTCTTGAAGAAAGGGACAGATACCCCACGGGAAGACAGCCAGTTCCTTTTCAGGATCCTGAATGGGACCCTAAAGTGGAAGGTGACTGGCTATGTAAACATTTCCTAACGTGTATTTTAGAAGGTTTGCGCAGGTCTAAGAAAAAGTCTGTGAATTATTCCAAGTTATCTACTATTTACCAAGAGCAAACTGAGAATCCCTCAAGTCTTTCTTGAGCGGCTTAGGGAGGCAATGAGAAAACACCCAATTGACACCTGATTCCGTAGAGGGCCAAATTGTTTTAAAAGACAAATTTATCACTCAAACAGCCCCAGACATTCAAAGAAAACTCCAGAAATTGGCTCTAGGCCCAGATCATAACCTGGAGGATCTTCTTAAAAACGGCCACTATGGTCTTTTATAACTGAGATCAGAAGGAGGAGAGAAAAGAAGGGATCAAAAAAGGACGGCAGCTCTAGTAATGGCCCTCCGACACACAGGCACATTTCCGGGGCAGAGGGAGGCTGGAGGAGTGAAGAACGAGTGCTATCAATGTGGTCAGACTGGCCACATGAAAAAGAATTGCCCCCAGCTGTACTGACAAATGGGCAAGCCACCAGGTCCCTGTCCAGACTGTAAGGGTAACCACTGGAGGGTGAACTGCCCCCAGGGGCGAAGGCCTCCAGGGACAGTGGTCCCATCCGCACCCAAACTGGACTGAGGATGCCCGGGGCAGATTCTTAGGGCTCCGGCTTGTGTCATCACCCCTCATGAGCCCCGGGTTTGCCTTGTAGTGGAGGGCCAGGAGACAGAATTTCTCTTGGACACTGGAGCAACCTTTTCTGTACTTGTCTCTAATCCTGGTCTTTTATCCCCCAAATCTGTAACTATACAGGGGGTGTCTGGAAAGCCGATTACCAAATTTTTCTCTCAGCCTTTGAGTTGCAATTGGGATAACTGGCTGTTCTCTCATGCTTTCCTAATCATGCCTGAAAGTCCTGCCCCACTTTTGGGAAGAGACATACTAACCAAGGCAGGAACAACCATCTATGTGAATATGGGACAGGAACCTATATTATGTCTCCCCCTATTAGAGGTGGAAACTAACCCTGAAATATGGGCTACTGAAGGACAGGAGGGAAGAGCAAAATATGCTCAACCAGTCCAAATTATGTTAAAAGATCCCACCATTTATCCCAATCAAAAACAATATCCGTTAAAAGCAGACATTAAAAATGGGCTTAAACCCATAATACAGAATCTAAAGCAACAGAACTTATTAATACCTTGCAATAGTCCATGTAATACTCCTATTCTAGGAGTGCCAAAACCAAATGGAACTTGGAGGCTAGTCCAAGATCTCCGTATTATAAACAAAGCAGTCATTCCTCTCCACCCTGTAGTTCCCAATCTATATACCTTATTGTCTCATATCCCTGAAACAGTTGCTTATTTTACAGTCTTAGACCTGAAAGATGCCTTCTTTTGCATTCCACTTCATGAAAATTCCTGATACATTTTTGCTTTTGAAGACCCATCTGACCCCAGTACCCAGCTTACTTGGACTGTGTTACCCCAAGGGTTTAGGGACAGTCCTCACTTGTTTGGACAAGCCCTAGCCAAAGACTTGAGTCGCTTTTCATATCCTGCAGCGACTCTTATTCAGTATGTAGATGACATTGTCTTGGGAACATCAGATGCAGAGGAATGTCGAAAGCTACGCAGGCTCTCTTCAACTATCTAGCTGATGGTGGGTACAAAGTTTCTAAGACTAAAGCTCAATTAGGTATTCCAGAGGTCCACTATTTGGGTCTTCAGCTTTCACAGGGAAAAAGAGCCTTGGGCAAAGACAGAATAGAATCCATATTGGCTCACCCTAAACCTCGAACTCTCAAACAACTTCGAGGCTTCTTAGGAATTACAGGCTTTTGTAGACTCTGGATCCCTGGATATAGTGAAATAGCTAAACCACTTTATTCTTTAATTAAAAATGCTCAAAAAGAGGGCCTAGTCACTTTAGAATGGGAACCAGAAGCAAGTAAAGCATTCCAAAAGTTAAAAGCTGCTCT
>NW_003852618.1:1310332-1311363 GCF_000181295.1 Otolemur garnettii
TTTATATACAGATGGGAGTTCTTTCATAGAACATGGAACTCGAAAAGCAGGCTATGCTGTAGTTACTCAATATGCTGTAATTGAGAGTGGGTCTCTTCCAGCAGGAACCAGTGCACAGTTAGCCAAGTTAATAGCTCTAACCCATGCGTTAGAAATCGGGAGAAACAAACGAGTCAATATATACACTGACTTGAAGTATGCTTTCCTCATTTTACATGCCCATGCTGCTATTTGGAAGGAAAGACAATATCTAACTTCCAATGGATCTCCCATAAAATACCATCATGAAATAGACAGGTTGTTACAAGCCGTTAATGCCCCACAAGAAATCGCAGTTATTAATTGTAAGGGACATCAATGAACCTTAGATGACACTTCTACGGGTAATCAACTTGCTGATAAAAAGGCTAAAATAGCAGCACGTAAAGGCAAAATTCCTACCATGGCACCCCTTATTTGAAAAATCATACACCTCAATATACCCAGAAGGAGAAGGAGTGGGCTTTATCCAGAGACTATTCACTACTTCCATCAGGCTGGTTACAAAATAAAAGTGGACTTTTGCTATTACATGCTGCAAGCCAATGGAAAATACTTAAAACTTTACACCAGTCCTTTCATTTTGGTATTGAAAGTAACTATCAAATGGCTAAAACTCTCTTTACGGGTAAAAACTTATTCAAAGTTATAAAACAGATAACAAGGACTTGTGAGGTATGTCAGAAAAACAATCCTTTAAATTATCATCTAGCTCCCCCAGGTATACAGAACCATGGTAGATACCCAGGCAAAGATTGGCAAATAGATTTCACTCACCTCCCTAAAGTGGCATACGATATCTATTAGTATTTGTAGATACTTTTTACCAATTGGGCTGAAGCATTCCCTTGTAGAACAGAAAAAGCCCAGGAAGTTGTAAAAGTATTAGTACATGAGATTATCCCCAGGTTTGGACTCCCTCGAAGTTTACAAAGTGATAATGGGCCAGCCTTCAAAGCAACAGTGACACAGGGAATATCTAAGGCACTAGG
>NW_003852618.1:1311698-1322955 GCF_000181295.1 Otolemur garnettii
TAAAGGAACTTTTCTCTCCTGGGGATCTAGTCTTGATCAAAACTCTTCCTTCTAACTCACCTTCTCTAACCCCAATTTGGGAAGGGCCCTTTCCTGTTATCTTGTCTTCCTCTACAGCTGTTAAAGTTATGGGCATAGATTCTTGGATACATCATTCACGAGTGAAAGCCTGGCACCCTGCCCCTTCTACGGAAAAAGACTCTGAAGAAAACCAACCACAGCCCACCTATTCTTGTGAGCCTAAGGAAAGCTTAAAGTTATTATTTAGAAAACAATAACATCACTACTGTAATGCCTCTAACCTAACATGGTCTTACCTTGCCCTTTAACTAATTAATTATCTGTTTTTCAGAAATCTCACCAAACCACACCACCCACAAAAAGATGGTTCCAGTCACAGATCCTAGTGTCACTCTTCCCTCCGGAGAAACCCTAACTGCCCCTTCCATCATCGCCCCAATTCAGCAGGAAGCAGTTAGATTGAGTCCTCGTTCTTTTCCCTAACAGCAGTTAGAGTTTCTACTCGGAGAGGGAGGAATGATACCAGAAAAGTGGCACCCCAGCCAGCTCAGCCGAGCAGGGCCTAGGGGATCTGCCACTTCTGTCTTGGTGGCAGCAGCCGGCCAAAAAAAACGGCAGGTTGGGTCAAGCTAGGGAGCTTTCTTCCCCCAGAGGCTCCAGTAGAGCTGTGTTAGAGGACCTGTCAATCAAGGGAAAACTGGTGCCCATCCCTGATTGGTCCATTTTCAATCCTGCTCCTGATTGGTCCATTGGACCAATCACAGCTAAGCTATTACACCTATATAAGGCCCTGAGCAGAGAGCCTGGGGGCAGATCATCGCAGACCTTTCAAGGAAGATAGAGAAGAAGAAGACTTCAGCTGACCATCGCAGACCATCCAGAGGAAGAAGCAAGAGCTGCGGCACTTCTAGTGCTGATCCTGCTCTACAAAGAGGCTTGGCTCTTTGTAGGAGTTGTAACACTTGAGCTGTAGATGTAACACCTCCGCTGCTGATCCTGCCTTACAAAGAGGCTTGGCCCTTTGCTGATCTCCGCCCTGCAAAGAGGCTTGGTCCTTTGTAAGAGCTGTAGCTGTAACACCTCCACCGCTGATCCTGCTCTACAAAGAGGCTTGGCCTTTTGTAAGAGTTCTTTTCATAAGAGTTGTAACACCTATCCTTCCCTGCAAGGAGGTTTGGTTCTTTGAGCTGTAAATAAAACCTCACTGTTCATTCTATGGTCTATCGATTTCATTCATCGAATCGTTGATACCAAGAGCCTGGAAATCCAGTGTTAAAAATCCGGTATCACTGTAACACTTCTATTGTTGACCCTCCTCTGCAAAGAGGCTTGGCTCTTTATAAGAGTTGTTTTCATAAGAGTTGTAGCACTTGCATCCTGCCCTGCAAGGAGGTTTGGCTCACCAAGAGCCTGGAAGTCCAGTGCTGGTAATGCGGGAACAGATTACAGCTCCACTCCTCCACCATCAGGCCCTCTCAATCCTCCACTATGACATCACACGCAGCGGAGGTAACTATGGAGACCGCCAAACCCTCAGGAAATACACGAATGCCCGATTTTCTCCAACGTCCAAGCTAGCTCCACCTTTCTCCAGGAATCCTCTGAGGTCCAGGGTCTGGTCGTCTTGAGGCTGCTGTAATCCCAAAAGGAACATGAGAGGGACTGGATGTTTAGAGGAGGACATAGGTCCGGAACTTGGTCTCCAAACCCGGACTCACCTCTTCCTAAGTCTGGTTCTGATCAGACACTTCCAGTGAAAGGACAGCTGCTCCACCCTACAAGGACTCCGGCCTCAGGGACTTATGAGTCTGCGCAGAAGACAAACCTGTGTTTGGACTACGGTTCCCAGAATCCTGGGTCACTTTAGGTGTTCAGACTTTATTCACTACCCATTTTTGCCAAAGTCCTCAAGTTCTGTGGGCTTGAAGGAGCAGGTGTGTTTTTTCTCCATTGTAGTATAGTGTCAGCCTATACCACACGAATAGAGAGGCTTTCTACAAGAACATGATTATTCGAGAATAGGACATCGCAGTGGGAATACCCATGCCGTAGCAAAACTGTATTTAGGGAGATAAAGACAAAGGTTTTTAAAGGAAAAATGAAGAGGATTACATAATTGTTTGGCAATAATTATTAACTACAAAGATTAATAAGGGTGACACTAGTCTTAAGTTGCACAGTTCTTGCAGAAGTATTTTTTTGTGTGAGGTTGCAAATGGCCTTTGTGCTGGGTCGTGGTTTTTGTAGTGTTTTTTTGTGTGTGTAATCAGGTCTACTAAGCCTGAGAGGTCCCTATAGCCTCCTTGGCTCTGTCAAGAGGGGTGTGTGTGTATGTTTGTGTGTGTGTGCGATATCCATTTTGATTTCGAGAAGTTTTACCATATAGTAAATTCAGCTCTGCTTTGTCCATGCGGCCTCACCACTGTTTCAATCTCATGCAGAGAAATTGAAGCACACGTGGCAGGGGTGCAACTCAAACTTCACAAACTCTTCTGCAAAACCTGTATTAGCATACAGTCTTTTTTAAGTCCTTGAGTCACATTTCCATTCCAATGGAACTTACATATACAAAACGGGGCGTTCATTATAACCCCTGGTTGTCATTGGTCGATGTGTGGCTCTAAAACACAAACATTTTTGAATTCATCATCTGACCTACGTGAACTAACATTAGTTTACATTTGTCACTAGTCCTCTTTGTAGTCCCTCTCCCTACATTTTCTCATACTGGGTATACACTATCAAAAAAAAATTTTTTTTTTAAAGATAGTTCTATCAGATACATTTTGTTTCATCTCATGGTGTGGGCTTCCAAAGAAAGCACACCAGGGTGATCAGTCCAAGGCATTTATTGAGGAAACTTCTTAACAGGGTGCAGTAGCAGGCCGTCACCCACCCACATCCAGCTCCAAACAGAGAAAAAGTGTTTTACCTAGTTACGTCTCCAGAGCAGAGTCAGGGTATGGAGTTTATATCAGGGCTTAATGCAGTTTCAGAGCCAGAGCTGGCTTCTTTCAGTGTTTGCAGCAACAACCTAGATATCTTTATCAGTGCCTGGGAATGTTCAAGACCCTGGTTTGAGTTCAAGCCTGCTGGGAAAAACCTGCAGTGGGTTGGATCACAGAGCAGTCAAGGTACTCTGTGATTTTTGGTCAGGATACAGAAAGTGGAGCGAACTGGCAGACCCTACAATCCACTCCTCCACCCTCCCCTGCTCTTACAATCTTATACCCACTTCTGAGATGTTTCCTGAGCTGTGGAAGCGTGTGGGCTTGCCTCAAGGCTCTTTTCCCAAAATTTATGAAACATCACAAAAGCCAACCACAACAGTAAAGGTCTGTGTGGCAACACCTAAAAATAGCAGTTCCCAAAAGGCTTACTAGCAGAGCTTTCCACCAAGGATTCTATTCGGGAAACCATAATTTTATTGTAGACTAATAGGAGTCTCCCCCACCCCGTGTGGTCAATTAGCTGCAGTTGCTTTTGTGAATAAAGAAAGGATTTATTGTCTTCAGTTTTTTTGTCTGGGATATATACACAACATCCTGTTTTTAAAAGTGAACAGGTTCTCCCTTGCCTACCCTTCAACATGTCTAGAGCCATTTGGTTCTATGGGACCACTTTCCCCATGGCAACGGTTTCATTTTTCTTTTTTGTTTTCGAGACAGAGCCTCAAGCTTTCCCCCTCAGTAGAGTGCTGTGGCATCACAGCTCACAGCAACCTCCAAGTCCTGGGCTCAAGCGAGTCTCCTGCCTCAGCCTCCCAAGTAGCTGTGACCACAGGTGCCCCCCACAACACCCGGCTATTTTTTGGTTGGAGCTGTTGTTGTTTGGTGGGCCTGGGCTGGATTCGAACCCACCACCTTAGGTGTATGTGGCTGGTGCCTTAGCCACTTGAGCCACTACTGTTTCATTTTTCAAGGCCTCTGAACTACATTTGATGTCATTCAAAGCTGGGGAGACAAATCTTGGAAGGGTTTTCACTGTCTACATCCGATATTCATAGAACTTCCTGGAGGCAAAAATATAGTCAATAAGTAATCATCCCACCAGGAAAAAAATCAGACCTCTCCAGATGGGCACATTGAGGGGGTGGTGTCAGAGATTTTGGAGTGCACCCATGGGAAGCCAAGGGAAGTCAGGGAAAGCCAGGGCCAGAGGTTAGTACCACAGAGCCACTAGGTGCCATTTGGAGCAATACATTGCTGGACTATGAGACCAGTCTGTGACAAACCAGTATGTGTCCTTTTGTATAATGTCATATTGGCATTGGGCATTTGGGAAGAACCCTAGAAACCTAGTATTGTTTACTTGAATGTCTTTAGAGTGATTATTTTGTCCCCCAAAGATCTTTGTAACCCAGGAGAGCATCCCTACTGTGGGAATGAATCACACAAAGCCATCCCACATTTGCCAGTCTGATCCCCATTGCCAGAATTTGGTGCTCTTCAGAGAAGCTCTGGTTTTAACGGCTGCCACCCTCTGGCACATGTTTAGGGATAAACTTACATTGTGTCCGGAGTTATTCAATGTTACATCCCAATCACTTGTGTTTATCTGTGTGATGTTAGAGGCATCTGAGGTACCCATTTCCATTCATTGTTCTGTTATCTAGGTTTGTAAAGTTATCTAGTCTTCACCCAATAGTGACTCAGTGGAGACTGTGGAGTGCCTACTTGCTTATTCAGGGGAATAAAACACACACCCAGCAGTTATATCAGCCTTTCATATTGGCTGTGTCATGGGCCCAGACCAGGAAAATATTCATGGAGGATATCTAAGTGCTAGTGGGAATGATATAAGAGCAAAGAAGAAGACAGCTCAAGCCAACAATGAAAACATAAAAATTTATTGAAACATACATGGGGTGTCATGTCGCTCCTATTTAATAAAAGTGGTATAGGACCCCTCCCCTCCACAGTAATGTTCCTAGGAATTGTCAACTCCACGATGATAGGGCTGGGTGAAATCCTTTGTACTAGTGTCACTTTGGTGCCCATCAGTATGGGGGCACTGCCTACCCAATGATATTGTGTCTCTTTGGATCTTCATGGAAAAGGAGAGAGGGGTCAGGTCCAGGATGGTGGTAGTTCTATGCTACGGGGAAAGAAGGATACCAATCCAGCCAATGGCACTTTTTACCTCTGGTTCCATCTTGAGGTTCCCTGACCAGGCTTTATGGAACAAGGATAGTGGAAAATCAGGGCATTCCATGTGGAACTGAATTCAAGGTAAGATAGCATCTGATTTTTTTCCATACCTGTGTGGCTCATACCAGGCTCTTCGTGTCTACTAGAAGTTCATAATCCAACTTTCCTCCCATAATGGGGGCCTCATTCAAGCACATACTGCTTCCATTAAAACCACAGCCCACAGACAGAACACAGTAAGTAAAGCAAGCAGACAGCCCTCAGAATGGGAGAAGATATTTGCAGGTTATGTTTCTGACAAAGGTTTGATAACCAGAATCCACAAAGTACTCAAATTTATTAACAAGAAAAGAACAAGTGATCCCATTTCATTGTGGCCAAAGAGACTTGAACAGAAGCTTCTCTGCAGAAGATAGGCACATGGCCTACAGACATGAAAAAATGCTCTTCATCTTTAATCATCAGAGAAATGCAAATCAAAACCACTTTGAGATATCCTCTAACTCCAGTAAGAATGGCCCACATAACAAAATCCCAAAGTTATAGATGTTAGCAGGGATCTGGAGAGAAGGGAATACTTCTGTGCTGCTGGTGGGATTGCAAACTAATACATCTCTCTGGAAAGAAGTTTGGAGAACACTTGGGGAACTAAAAGTAGACCTGCTGTTAGATCCTACAATTTCTCTACTAGGTTTATAGCCAAATGACCAAAAATTGCTCTGCAACAAAGACATTTGCACAAGAATGTTTATTGCAGCCCAATTCATAATTGCCAAATCTTGGGAGCAGCCCAAGTGCCTATTGACCCATGAATGGATTACCAAACTGTAGTATATGTATACCATGGAATATTATGCAGCCATAAAAAATGATGGACACTTTACCTCTTTTATGTTCACATGGATGGAGCTGGATCATATTCTTCTTAGTAAAGTATCTCAAGGATTAAAAAAAGAATACCCAATGTATTCAATACTATTATGAAATCAATATATAACCACCCACACTTTCATATGAAAGATGAAACACAATAGCCCTGAAGGAGAGAGGAGGAGGGTGAGGGGAGTGGAGAGGGGACACAGGTGGAGGGAGGGTAATTGGTGGGACCTTACCTACTGTGTATATTGCAAGTGTACATGTCAAATATATTAACAGTAGAGTATAAATGTTGAAACAATAATTGAATAGATGAGGTGAATAGTATGTTGACCAGTTTGATGTGAACATTCTAGATGTATATAGAGTCAGCACATTGTACCCTATAAATACAGTAATGTACACAGTTATGATCTAATAAAAAAGAAACCACAGCCCAATTTCTTAATGAGGGAAGTCCTGTCAAGAGCTTAATTTGTGGCTCAGCGCCTATAGCTCAACCGGCTAAGGCGCCAGCCACGTACACCTAAGGTGGCGGGTTCGAATCCCCAGCCCGGACCTGCCAAACAACAATGATGGCTGCAACCAAAAAATGGCCGGGTGTTGTGGCGGGTGCCTGTGGTCCCAGCTACTTGGGAGGCGGAGGCAGGAGACTTGCTTGAGCCCAGGAGTCGGAGGTTGCTGTGAGCTGTAATGCCACGACACTCTACCCAGGGGGACAGCTTGAGGCTCTGTCTCAAAAAAAAAAAAAAAAAAAAAAAGAGCTTAATTTGTTTCTTTAAAAGACCATTTTTGTTCTCCCTATAAGTCCTGGTCCCTGTGGATTATAGGGCAGATGAAATTGCCATGTAATGCCCTCCTTTTCTATCAAATCTTGGATTAGGGAGCCTGTGAAATGTGTTTCTTGATCACTGGTAATTGTTCCTGTGGTACCATACTTTAATTGCAAGTGCTACGACTCTGATTTGCTTTTTGACTGGGAAAAGCTTGCAAGAGGTCACTTAAAACTGTCTATCCTTTACTCTTAGGGAGTACACCAATTTACTCTTTTTGCCAGGTATCAGTGGCTTCCTCTCCTTTTTTTATGTTTTCAGTGGCCCCTTGCACTTGCCAAGGATGGGTCTAGCAACAGACAGGGTAATTTTGTATCATCTTTTCTATTTATTTTTATTATTATTGTTATTGTTATTATTTTACATATTCAGAGAAATTTCTCTGGTAATGAACTGTAGAAATGATCCCTGAAAGTACAGTTTTTTCTTTTTTCCTATTTCTTGTTGGAACACTGTTAAGCCAGCTTGTTGGGCCAGTTTTCAAGTAGCACGCATGACCTCCGTTGCCATGTACCAAATGTACAATCCACTTCTTCAGAGGTGATTTCTAACCAGGCTTAGGCCAGAGTATCCACTTCTTATTTACATTAGGGAATAATTGTTGGTGAGCTGCTATGTGGAACAACAGCCCCTAGTTGTTGTAATTGGCCTCAAATGTCTGCCATTGTTCTGTCTCCCGCAATGCCTTCTATTTATGGGCCATTGATATTTTTTCCAATGAGTTATCCACAGTATCAACCCTTTCATGACTGCTTAGGAATCAGTATGCAGAGTTACTGAGTGTGGCTCTTTCACAGTCACTAACCAGGAAGCTCATAGTTCTGCTTATTGGATGCTATATCTTGTTCCAGATTCCATACATACGGGCTTGGTGGTGGCTGGTTGAATAGTAGCCACAGTAGTTTACCTGCAGGTTGACCCACACTTGAGCCATCTGTATACCAAGCATCCTGGATAGGTTCCCATCTCCTTCTTTTATTTGATGGTGTTTCACTGGGGTGGCATTGGGGGTGATTTTTTTTTTTTTTTGAGACAGAGCCTCAAGCTGTCCACCTGGGTAGAGTGCTGTGGCATCACAGCTCACAGCAACCTCCAACTCCTGGGCTCAAGTGAGTCTCCTGCCTCAGCCTCCCAAGTAGCTGAGACTACAGGTGCCCACCACAATGCCTGGCTATTATTTGGTTGCAGCCGTCATTGTTGTTTGGTGGGCCGGGGCTGGATTTTAACCCGCCACCTTAGGTGTATGTGGCTGGTGCCTTAGCCACTTGAGCCATAGGCACCGAGCCAGGGGTGATTTTAAATCTACAATATTCTGTACAGGTTTTGGCAGGGCCCATAGTTCTGTAGACAGAGGGTTGCATATAAGGTGTCTTCTCTGCTGGAGATATGAATATCACCTAATCAGAGTACTGTTTTGTGATACAGCTGATGTGGTAAATAAGCCGTCCACCCAACCCTCAATCGGGTAAGCTGATTTTACTTCCACTGTTATATTTACAGTTAGGTTTTCTGTTTGCAAGAGGACCTGGTAAACTGCAAGGAAATGTTTTTCCAACAGGTTATAGCATTGCTGGTCCTGTCACTCCCTGAATAGTTGTGACTGGAGGTCAATGGGCTTTCATTGGTTATTCTTCCTCTGCCAGAGAGCTCATCCCATTTCTTCCTTAGTCACAGAAACATCTAATTCAAACAGTTTTCCTGTGGTGACTTAAAAAACAGCAACAACAACAAAAAAAAACTTGTGCTTTTGTCACTAAGGCCTTAGAAACACTTTCTCTTTAATCCCCAGGCCCAACGTGTCCTGTTCTTTATCAGGTGGTATAATGGCCTGAGACCTTAGGCCAAGGGGGAATGGAAGTCCTTCAATATCCTAGCAGACTTACAAAGATTTGAAATTTTTTAACAGTCTGGAGCTGCAGCCATGCTTGTCAATCATGGCTGTTGGCAAAACCCAAGTCATACTTGACCAGACTGGGCCCATGAAGTTTATGGTGCCCCTGGGCTTTCTGAGGGTTGATGGTCCATCCTCTGGTTTGCAGGTGCTGCAGAGACTTTTATGTAGCTGTGGAGGCTATAGCAACTCTATTTTGGATTCTAATCCAACATATTGACTTCTGATTAACCTCTGTTTGGGGAATGCTTTTAGACTTGCTTTTAGGTCAAAATGACCTTGACCTTAAGCCCTGCCTTTCAGCAGATTGCCATTCTCTGAGAGGTTGACTTCAATTGTCCTACAAATTCCTTCCCTATGGTATATAGTGTGGACCTGGTAGGTAATGGCTTATGGATCCACCATATTTTCTTCTCCTGTATCAGTACAGAAGACATGACTTCTGTTTTTAAAAGGTCCCTATTAAATTTTTCTATCTGAGAAACTGGATTTGTCAGCCTCTTTCATCAGCTTCTCAGCTTCCTTGGGCCTTGGGGATAGGGTTGTTTAGACCTGCTCACTGCAGAACAGTAGCTTTAGGTAAAAGACTCAAACGTGTAGGAGTTAGCAAAATGTCATTCCACGTAATGCTTCTGGTGAATGTAGGGCAAATCACCAAAATGACTAGGTTTCTGGGCACCAAACCATGGCAGATACTGGGGCTATGTAAGTACCCCTGGAAACAAACACTTGAAAGGGCCGTTATTCACCCTCCCAGGTGAATGCAAACTTGTTCTGGGACTTTGAGTCTAAGGGTATACTAAAGAAAGCTTTGCTAAATCTAGGAAAGTATGCTGTGTACCTAAATGAGTGTTGACCCTTCCAATTTTGAGCCACATTTGGGACACCATCAGGTGTGGCCAGAGCCACCTTATTCAGTCATAAGTAATCAACCTTCATCCTTCAGGTGGGATCAGGCTTGGGTACCAGCCACATCCACTCCTGTATGGGGCTCTGTGCAGGATGCGTGATCCCCACCCTCTCCAGTTCTGAATAGTAGATGTTATCTATTTGTACTCTTCTAGGAGACAAAAGAGGTGACAGTGCCCACCTCCACAGTCCCTGCTCTCAGCCGGAAAAAGCCACCAGTGAGTTTGAGAACGTGATGTCCCTCCCCCCGCCACACACTTTTTTCTTCTTTCCCTCTGTCTTTCCACAGCCAGTAGTGGGGCTGCTGCCAACAGGCGGCTCAAAAATCCCCAGGAGCTAGGAATGAATCTGCAAGTTCCCCAGGGCCTCTCGGCAGAAACTCACTCCATTCCATTTTTTCCAGCCTCCAGGATAACTAAGAGAAAGGTAACAGTGCCCTTCTTTCCAATTGTTAATTCCTCCACCAACTTGCACACCCTGCTTTCTGTTGCCAACTAAGCCTCTGTTGCCAGGCGGTCTACCCACAACTGGTCCAGCCTATCCCAGTCCTCCGAAGTCTTTTCTGTCTGTTTTCAATTGCAAATCCTCCATCAGGCTATTTAAACCTGCTAGAGCTTCTGGAGCATCTCCAGGGGCAGTCTGCAAGCACCAAGCAAACAGGCCACCTATGCTTCACATAGATCCTTGCACTCATCCAGAATCTCCCAAGTCAGTTCCTCTTTCCCTTAACCCATTTCTTTGGAATCCTACAGATTATGCCACTAGCCCAGGGGAGCTGGAATCACCCCCAAAGTAGAAGCAGGGAAGTTCCCACAAAGAAGTGCTCTAAAATCATCTTTAATTTTCCACTTACTGCTCATGTCCATGACCTCAGGTTTGATTCTTGCCCATACGCTTTCATTTTTATCTCTGATTTTTGTCTCAGTTTGAGAGGCTATTTAGATGAATAAATGAAATTGGAGGTTAAAACAGAATATATATAATCTAGAGAATAAAAGCAATTTAAGTCTAAAACAAACAAGAAAAGAAATACATACTACAAAATAAAACTAAATCAATAAAAACGAAAATAGAAATCAATAAAACTAAAAATAGAAAAGCAAATATCTGCAAAGATTGATAAAATTGATAAATCTCTACTCAATTTAACCAAGATAATGCACATATGCACACAAACACACACATTACCACAGTCAGAAAATTTTAAAAGGTCATAACTTTTGATCTAAGATTTTAAGAGATAATAAAGGCTATGAACAAATCTGTGTTCATAAATTTGATCACTCAGCTGTATGGACAAATTCCCTGACAAGCCACCAAAATTCAAAAGAAATAAACAACTGAATATCCTTGCATCTATTAAAGAAGTTTAAACAATAATAACCTTCTGAAAAAGAAAGTATCAGAACCACTAGGTAGTTTCATTGGTCATTTTTTTTTATTATTACATTAATACAAACATGGGGTACAGTGTAGTGTTTTCATATACATTTTGAAATACTTTCATCAAGCTGGTTCATATAAATTTCATGTCATTTGCATAGTCATTGTGTCAAAACATTTACATTCTAGTTTTA
>NW_003852618.1:1323251-1331881 GCF_000181295.1 Otolemur garnettii
TGACCCATTCATGGATTGATGGGCACTTGGGCTTCTTCCATGACCTGACAATTATGAATTGGGCTGCAATAAACATTCTGATACAAATATCTTTATTGTAATGTGATTTTTTATCTTCTGGGTATATACCTAATAGTGGAATTGTAGGATCAATGGCAGGTCTATTTTTAGCTCTCTAAGTGTTCTCCAGATGTCTTTCCAAAAGGAATGTATTAAATTGCATTCCCACCAGCAATGTAGAAGAGTTCCCTTTTCTCCACATCCACGCCAGCAACTCTGGTTTTGGGATTTTGTGATATGGTCATTTGTATTAATCATTTCAGGAAGAAATAATACCAGTTCTCCATAATCTCTAGATTACACACCTAAATATTAGATTTTTGGTTTTAGAGTATGCACACCTTCAACTTTGCTAGATATTGCTAAACTGTTCTCAAAAGTTGTATCAATTTATGTTCCCAGTAACAGTACTTAATAGTTAAAATTGCCCCATATCCTAAGCAATAGTTGATATTTTGTGTTGTTAATTTTTGCCACCTAATAGGTATAAATGGCATTGTCTGATAAATCTTTCTGTAGGCTGCTTTTACAAAGATTTTCTTATTTGGGTCCTAAATTTGTCTGCGTTGAATTTTTTGTGTGCGTGCATGTAGAATAAAGGAAGGTGCATGTAATTGTGTATATTTTACATGTGGATTATCAGCAGCAGTTATTGAATAGACAATGTTTCCTACTTATCTACTAAATCACCTTAGTTATATCAAATTTCATATATATGTAGCTCTGGTTTGTGTCTTTGCTTTGCCTCATGGTCAATTTGCCTATCCGACAGTCAATATCACCATCCTCAAGTCAATACCAAGTCAAAATTACTTACCTTCTTTCTAAAATAGAAGAAGCAACCCCTAAGCCCCTCCCTCCTACCTCCATGTTTTTTCTTTAACATTGTCTCAACTATTCTTGGTCTTTTGCTTACTCCTCTTATATTTTAGAATTAGCTTTGCAAATCCAATGGAAAGCTGTATGTGAGTTTTTGTTGGGATTATGCTAAAGTCACAGGTAATTTGAAAAGAATGGAGACCTTTTCCATATTGATTCTTTCTGTTTTCGAACATGGTATAGTCTTTCTTTTTTTTGATAGGTTTTATTACTAAAGTAAAAGAAAAGTGGGAAACAAAACTAGTAAGATATTTCACATTGTATTTAAGAAACTAATGCATCAATATCTGGTTCTGTGGAAGTGGTTGCAATACTTAGTGAGTTCTCAAAGGGCTCATCAGATATTTTGGTTCTAATTTTACTCTTAATGTGCTTCATTCTTAAAAATGGTTGCTTGCAAATGTAAGTAATTCTAAAAAGTGATGATATGAATAAGGTGTGACTGTGAAGTGAGGGATATTTGTCTCTGGAAGTTAGGACCTACAAAAATCCAGTAAATAAACATGATCAAATTCTTCTTTAAGTTGAATGTTAGATTGAATCTCTATGTTTTTTAAAAGTTGAATGTTAAAATGAATCCCTGTACATTCTATTTGAAAATTGGCAGGTAACATTTATGTTGACTGAAATTAAGTGACAAGTGCACCAAAATATAGATTATTTTCCCAGAAAACTTGAAATCTGTTTTTGAATTCTTTTATCAAATTGAAAAAATATGGTGTAGTTTTATTTTATTTATTTATATATTATTTCATGGTCTTTGATGAAGTTTTATTATTTTTACCATTAAAAACTTAGAAATGGGGCAGCGCCTGTGCCACAATGAGTAGGGCGCTGGCCCCATATACCAAGGGTGGTAGGTTCCAACCCAGTCCCAGCCAAACTGCAACAAAAAAATAGCCAGGCATTGTGGCAGGCACCTGTAGTCTCAGCTTGAGAGGCTGAGGCAAGAGAATCGCCTAAGCCTAAGAGCTGGAGGTAGCTGTGACCTGTGATGCCATGGCACTCTACCAAGGGCAACAAAGTGAGATAGGAATTGCTTTTTTCCATGTGTTAAAAAAAAAAACAAAACTTATAAATGTTTTGTTGTATTTATTTCTAGGTACCTTGTTTTTTGGTTGCTATTATAAAATATTTTATTTTGAATTAATTTTTAGTGTGTAAGTAAATATATTTACATGTCTCATAAAATGAGAAGGCATAAGTTAAAATTTTTTCTTTTTCCTTTTGCTTTTCTTTCACTCAATTCTCAGTTTTTGTCCAGGTTACTGTTATTACCTTGTTGAATATCTCTCCAGTGTTATTTTGTGCACATAGAACCAAGTTTAATGATATATTTTTGTTTTACTGCAAATATAGTATGCAAATGGGCCGGGTGTGATGGCTGACCCCTGTAATTCCAGCACTCTGGAAGGCTGAGGCGGGTGCACTGCTTGAGCTCACCAGTTTGAGACTAGCCTAAGCAAAAGTGAGACCCCCACCTCTACTAAAAATAGAAAAACTGAGGCAAGAGGATAACTGGAGCCTGAGTTGTAGGTTGCTGTGAGCTATAACGCCATAGCACTCTACCCAATGCGACAGCTTAAGATTCTGTCTCCAAAAAAAAAAAATAGTATGCAAATGCTGTTTTTCACCTTACCCCCCACCCCATTACATTCTGGATTTCTGTCAGTACAAAAAGAGTTGCTGCATTTGTCATTATAACTGCACAGTTGCATTGTACAAATTGTATAAGGTCTGATAATTAAGTTCACGAACTCATCACTATGGTCACTTTTGAAGTACTTCCCCGGGGAGGTTATGCACTGATGCCAGTGCCTTTTTCACCCTTCAGAGCAATTTTGGAACTCTTTTTCTGGAATGACCAGCACATCCCATAGCACAGAAAAACATGCAATAATAATAATGAATATCACTTAGCAAGATACTGCCACTTGTCAACACAAGGTGTAAGACATTGATATAGCAAGGTTATGAAACCTTACCAAGTTATTTGTACAGTACTGCCAATGTAAGTGCAATGTGGCAAGTTTGAGGAGTTAACTGTAAGACCCTTTTGTATGACAACAGCTCTGATGATCATTACAGATAAGGAATTCCAAAACTGCTTTGAAAGGTGGACCTGACACTGGTATGGGTGCATGGCTTCCTAAGAGGAATACTTCAAAGATAACCATAATGATATTCAGCAATGAGATATGTAACACTTTTTCTAGGATGAGTTTGTGGATTTGTCAAATCTCATATGTTATACAGATAAACCATAATTTTCTAAACTATTAAGGGTCCTTCTTCTTATTTATTTATTTCTTTATTTATTGTTAAGTAAGCTTGGGCCAGTTCACATCTGCCACCCTCAGTGCATAGTGCCAGTGCTCTAACCACTGAGCAACAGGCACCCAGCCTAATAGTTTGTATTGTGCATGAACATATGGGTTTTGCTTTAATTATTCCAAATACACATACTTGACTATGCAACATTCCAAATACATACATGAATGTGACATTCCACACATAACCATTATAGCTGAAGAGCAAATTCTCAAAAGAGAAATTGCTGAATTAAAGAGTATATGCATTTATATTTAGTATGTATCCTTTATCTACCTATTTATTTACATACTAATTTGCCAACAACAGTAATTGTATTGCCAGTTTACACTCTGATGATATTGCATGATATCCCTGTTAACCAATGTCTCATTAACAGAAAGTATCACGAAATTCATAAATTAAAACAATCTTATAGGATTTTCACTGTAAGTTTAATTTGCCTTACTAGTCATAAATTATTTACTCATGTATTAAGGAGTCATTTCTATATTAATATTTGTTGTCTTTTTTCTATTATGTATTTTTCTTATCTATTATTCTTTTGAAGTGCTACTGGATTCCTTTTGCTGATATTTATATTTTTGAATCAGTAATCATAATTAGATTTATTGAGTTCGATTTTGTCTAATCTTTGCCAATTTTTGATATCAATATTAATCATTTTGTATACATTTTGTAAGTTTTTCATGTTTTGACAATTATTTAAGGTTTAGTAGAAATCCCCTGTGAAATCTTCACATCTAGTTCTTTTTGGGTGTTAATGCTTTGAAGATTTTATTAGCTCTATGGAAATCAATCTGTTGAGATTGTCTATCTATGGTCAGTTTTGGTAGATTTCCAAACTGCATAGATTTTACTAAATTAAATCTAGTTTTATGTTCTTCCAAATTTTCCGCTTTTTTAGATACTTCCTCTTATTTTTTACTCATATAACTCAATTATTTTTTATTGTGTATGTTTGTGCTCTTCTCACTTGTTATTAGTTTAAATATTGATATCTCTGTTTAATTTCTTTTAAAATATTCATCTCTTAGATTAATTTTTTGTTTTCTGATTTATTCATTTCTTCTTTTCTCTTAATTTGTTTTGCATCCATTCAGTTTATTTTGTTGAATTTTCCTAACCTCTCCGTTGGATCCTTAATTCATTAAAAAGATTTTTATGTATTTCGTATAGTGTTTACAGCTAATAATTCTCCTTTGCACACTGGTATGGCTCTTCTCATACTTCTTTTATGTAGTGTTTTGATTATCATAATTTTCCAGATATTGTCAAGTGGTTATATTTCCTCCTTGAATCAATAGTTACTTAAGAGAGAATTAAAAACTTCTCTGTTGCTGAATGTGTCATGGCTTTTTAATGTTATTGAATTATATTCACAGAGAGGTTGTCTTAACCATTTCATTGTAGATGGTGTTGCAGGTTGGGTTCCAAGAGAAGTGTGCTCTAAGATACAGATAACGTTCAGAAGTTTACAGGTAGTGATCTTGGGATTAACACTTGTGACAGAGCAAAGGCAGGAGGGAGAAGTTGAGTTGTGATGTAATCACAACAAACACTTTGTCTACTCCCATGGAACCAAGATGACAATTTCAGAGTTGTCCTGAGGGAGGTTAGACCTTTATACACTCTCAAGAGACCACTTTCTAGATGCAGTTTGCCTTAGTGAAGCCAGGCTGTTCTTTACAGCTGAGAGCAATTCCTGGAGAGGAGCTAAGAGTGAATGAGAGCTGTCAGAGAGGGCTATGAGCCAGCAATGCTCCCAGCAACTGAGGGAATAAGTCCTTCAGTCCTGGGAGACATAGCATGGTGTTCAGTATGGGTGAACATCTGAGATATTCTCTTCCTCAGGCTTCCTTGTATTTAGGGCAAACGCTTGTAATCTGTGTTTGATTAATCATACAGCCTTCCTTTAATTTGAATCCGGATAGGTGGTACAAAGAACTAGAGGCAGTGGAAAATCTCTCTGATGGTACTGGCAGTGATAGAAATATCAGGTTTACAGAGCAGCTATGGCAGCAAGCTAGCATAGGCATCCAGTGTCCAGGCAAACAGCATTAATTGCAGAAACTTGGTCAACTCCTAAGATGGTTTCGTGTGTTGTTTTGGCTGTGGTGTTGTTATGGACCCTATTCTCTGGCCATCTTAGCAGTTTTATGAACTACCCAACTCTATTTCTTTTATCTCTTTCTACCTGTCAATTGTTATGTCACATGAAAATGACATATTGAGCATATTTTTACCAAGTTAGGAGAGATATCTTGGATAGTATGACTTCAAATATGGATATATGGCATATGGAAAAACATATTTTTTAGGGCTCTGGGGAACAGTGTGGACACTTAAAACAACCAGTAGCATAAGCTCCAAATTAAAAGCCATGAAGGCATAAGCTTGCAGTGTAGGTATAGTCTGCTTGTCACATAGGCAACTCTATGCATAGTCCATAGTAAATGACAAATGGGGAGTTTTTAATGTTAAAATTATGATGAATAGAATGCCAGGCAATTTTTTGCAGACCAGCATGAAGGTTTATAGGTATAGTCATGGACATAGACATAAATTTTACTTCTTACACAAGAGAATACAAACAGGTTACAAGAAATGCATATAATATAACAAAATGTGAATAACTACAAAAAATCAGAGTGACCAAAGCTATCCATATCTCACTCTCATCAGTCCTTAATATGGCCTTTTTACTACATTCAGATTAATTTGTTCAAAGTTTACTCATATTGAGTAACACACCATACTCCTTCTCACGTACAAGTCCTCATGTGTTTTGAATATTCTCATCATTCATTTGTAAAACTCACTCATGTTCAAGACCCAGATTAAGTGTCATCTTTATCCTGAAACTGTGCTTAACCTTTTAAGCCCTCACCAATATCTTCTCCCTTTGATCTCACATTGTAGTTATGGTTTGAACTTTTTACTACATAGCAATTTTATTCTCTAATGTTTCTCAGACCCAAAGATATGGTTACATACTCAAGGACACTCTAGTAGGAAGACAAACCTGGGAAAATTCTTCATTTTGTGTTTTCTGCGGCATATTCACATGTTAATCTGGGCTGTATGTGATGTCTTAATGATACATTCAAATGTTGATTTCATATTTATTGCAGTTTTCAGGGACTATATATATATATATATTTTTTTCCACATCCGTAATATCTTGAGCTCAAATGGGTAAGACCTGTGACTATGTTCCTCTGAGAGTTTGTAGCAAACATAGCTCAGTAACAAATTTAATTGGGCATCTAAAAACAGATTTGTAATTGTGATGAGAATGAAAATGGTGATCTCATTAGGATTTGCCTCTTGTTGAACTCCTTTCAGCCCGTATAAATCACTGGAAGAAGATTTTACTTCGGCTTAGCATCTTTTTAAAAGCCCCCTTCAGTTCATTGTTCCTTAGGCTGTAAATGAAGGGATTCAACACAGGGGCTATGATCATGAAAATCACTGATGCAGCTGAGTCTTTTTCAGTTGAGTGATTGGATGAGGGGCTCATATAAACCCCTGTGATGGCTCCATAGAAAAGAATGACCAAGGCAAGGTGAGATCCACAGGTAGAGAAAGCCTTAAGTTTTCCTTGGGCAGAAGGGACTTTCATAACAGCAGAGACAATGAGGCTATAGGATACCAGGATACACACTGAAGGTACCACAAAAATCAGCCCCACCACGGCCAGAACCATCAACTGATTAAGACTGGTGTCAGAACAAGATAGAGGCAGGAGAGAGTTGATATCACAGAAGAAATGGTGGATGATATTGTCAGAGCAGAAGTGCAGACGAGCCATCATAAGTGTGTGCAAGAGAGGGTTTAAAATGGCAATGACCCAAGGTACAGACACCAGAGAGGTACAGAGGCGCTGAGTCATCATGGTGGAGTAATGCAAAGGGTGACAGATGGCCACATAACGGTCATATGCCATCACTGTGAGAAGAAAATTATCCATGTTGGCAAACATCATACAGAAATACATTTGAGCCAGGCAGCCAGGATAGGAGATGGTTTGAGTCTGGGTTTGGATGTTCAGTAGCATCTTGGGCACTGTAGCTGAAGGAAGACAGAGGTCTACCAAAGACAGATTGGCAAGGAAGAAATACATGGGTGTGTGTAGACGATGGTCTGAGCCAATGACCAGCAAGATGAGTAAGTTTCCAAAGATTCCTGTGAGATAGAGACACAGGATAAGTGCAAAGAGTAGAACCTGCTGCCCTGGCCAACTCGAGAAGCCCAGGAGAAGAAATTCAGAGACATTGGTTTCATTTTCCTTTTCCATTGCTAGAATATATCTGTACAAAAAATCAAAGAATGAAATATCTTTGTCAGTAAAAAACTTTTCCTTTGCTATTTTTTGTATACTCACTTGGGTTTGTCCCACTTACTAAATTCTCTTCTACTTTCTCTCTATGCTCCCTCTCAAGCCTCACTGAACCTTGAGTATGTCCTTCCACTTCACTGGTTGTCTTTACATCTATCATCCCTTACTGGACTCTCACTGGATCCAAGATTTCCATGGAATTTGTATACATCTCCCCTCAGTATGCAGAGATTCTTTTCCCACTTGCGATGTTGATACTAACTCTTGCATGTTCTGCATTGTGTGTGTTTGCCTGATTGCTGCATGTTGGAATGCATTCATGAGTCTGGCCTCCTAAATGGCTTCATACCAAACACTGTGATTTAAACAAGGAAAATTTTCCAAATATTTGTCTGACATCATATGAACCATCTTTCCTGAAAACCAGTCAGACACCTACCATATGGGATTTATACAATATGGATAAATGATTGTTATTTCTTTAAGATTCAAAAGAAAAATACATTAATTTACTTGATAAGTGTAAAAAGTTAAATATCCAAAAATATTTTCCATGAACAAAGAACAACATAAGAAAATATTTGCAAATAATTTAAAAGTTATATAACACATGTAGTTATATAATACATGTAGATAAGACTAAGGGAGGCCAAGTATGGTGGTTTATCCCTGTAATCTTAGCACTCTGGGAGGACAAGGCAGAAGGATTGCTTGAGCTCAGGAGTTTGAGACCAGCCTGGCAAGCGCAAGACCCCCTTCTCTACTGAAAGGTGGCACACATCTGTATTCCAAGTTACTGGGGAGGCTGAGCTAGGAGGATCACTTGAGTGCAGGGGTTTGAGGTTGCTGTGAGCTATGATAATGCCACTGCATTCTAACCAGGGCAAACAGAATGAGAATCTGTCTTAAAAAAAAAAATACTAAAAGGGGCAGTGCCTGTGGCTCAAAGGAGTAGGGCACTGGCCCCATATACCTGAGGTGGCAGGTTCAAATCTGGCCCCCCGGCCAAAAACTGCAA
>NW_003852618.1:1332482-1338138 GCF_000181295.1 Otolemur garnettii
AGCCTCCCAAGTAGCTGGGACCACAGGCGCCTGCCACAATGCCTGGCTATTTTTTGGTTGCAGCCATCATTGTTGTTTGGCAGGCCCGGGCTGGATTTGAACCCGCCACCTTAGGTGTATGTGGCTGGCGCCTTAGCCACTTGAGCCACAGGCGCTGAGCCACAATTATCTTCTAAAGCAAGAATTTCCCTACTTTACCTCTGTGGGGTCAAGAGAGACTTTATTTTCAAATGCTAATCCACCTGACTAACCCAGAGTCTGGGAATGCCTCCAAAATATCTAGCTGATACATTATTGCTCTTCGTGTAGAAACACTTGTTCATTGTAAGTTTCATCTTTCCTCCAAACACCCCTTAATGTTGCTGTATACATCACAGGGTACGCCAGGAGCATTTTCTAAGCCACCAACAGAGTCTTTCCAAAGCATGTATTCTTTTCTCCCAAGATAAAAATGTTGGGTTGTGGCGGGGGTGGTGGTGGTGGTGGTGGTGGTGGTAGGGGTGGTGGTGTTACTGTGCAGAGATGTCTTGCAGCTGCCTGAGACCCTGCTTCTATCTGGAAGTCCCCCTAATAAATCATCACATACTGACAAACTGGATTTGTCTGTCTCATTCTTTGGTTCTCTACTTCTTGGGCACTTTGAGGGTCACTTTGCATACATGGCCTGTTCATGGAACAATTTAAAAAATTCTAATGGTTCTTAATTGACTTCAACCCAAATTCCAAATTACTTGTCATAGCATACAGTTTTTCATGATCTCTTTTTTACCTCTCTAGCTTTGTCTTGTTATGATCAATTTCTTACAATTAGAATTTTCTGACACACACTGAAATTTTATGTATGTATGGCTTTTCTCATTTTGGAACTCTCTGACCACCCTATGTATTATAAAACATCCCTCACACTTACAACATTGATCCATTTTTGTCTTTACATCACTTACCATTATTTGAACTTTTCTTGTCCTCTTCCACATATTTGTTATATATTTCTCATTTCCAACAGTAAAATGTAAAGTCTATCAGAAAAGAAAAATTGTCTTTGTCTTTTTTTTTTTATTAAATTACGGCATGTATAGAATAGTGCTGGCTTACAGTAGGTACTCAGTATGTATTTGTTGATTGAATGAATGAATATACTTATTAAAAAGTCAGGAAGCTTTTTCTGATACTATCAGATAGAAATATGTGTCTTCAATGTACATTTTATAGTGAATTTTATTCCAGGCCATGTAGTATACAGCTATTGTTTTGTTTTGATGACTCATTGCTTGTAGGATTTTGGAGAGCACATGGAATGAATCTTATTCATCTTTGTGTAAAAAAAAAAAAACATGTTTTTTTTTGTTTGTTTGTTTTTGAGACAGTGTCTCATTCTGTCATCTTGGGTAGAGTGCTATGCTGTCATCATAGCTCACAGCAACCTCAAACTCTTTGGCTCAAGTGAGTGGCCTCCCAAAGTGTTGGGATTACAAGTGTGAGCCACTGTGCTCAGCCAAAAAATCCAGTTTTATAAACAGTGATTTATATTTGCCTATGAATGCAGACAGATTTTTTTGGTGGAATGAACTGCAGGCCAGGGGATGCAAGATAACACTATGTATGATTCTATTATTGGTTCTATACCAGCCTCATTGCCCTGTTCTTTTAGCCAAAGGGATGGAGAGTCTGGAGGACTAAACTAAAGGAAATTGAAGGACTTGGTGGGACAACTTTTTCATTGATTAGATAATAAAGTGTGAAACTAAATGAAAGAGAGAAGCATTCTATACACTTCTATGCAAAATGGAGGTAAACATTGGCACTTTGTACTTTAGAAACAGAGTTCATGTGACAATTTCTTTGGCATAAGAAATAATTAAAGCAGCTTTCCATAGGCTACAGGACTTATAATAGTAGATAAAATAGTAGCCTCCAATTTATATCAGGTCTTCAGGCTGACTGGTTCCAGGAAACACAAGTTAGAGCTGTGTCATATTGCTTGGCACAGCTCCTGCCAGGTAATATGCACTTAAAAATGTTAGTGGAATAATGTTCTCTAGCAGCTGTGGAGACTGCTAGAGACAGGATTTTTCACTATAAAATATTAAGGGAGCATAGGTGAAGGGGAGGGTAAGCTATGAGCTTTGCAGGAAGCAGGAGAAATAAAAATATTTAAAGTCTTTTTTGGAAGGTTTCTTCTCACTGTACCCTTTCTTCTTCACTTCCCTATCTTGTCCTGGCAGAACAGAAATCTCTGCTATTATCACTTACTACAATTCCTATTTAGAGTCCCCAGAAAGTTCCTACACCAGTTCTCTGCCCTCTCCCTGATGGACAGAATATTCCATTTTTTCCTCTTTAGATCTGGGCTGCTTATCTCTACTGTTCTGCTAGTGTCTGCTTTGACAGGACTGATGCTAATGTCAGGGCACTGATAATCTCCAAGCTGCTGTTGACAGGCAGCCCTGTGTTCTCTGGAGTCCAAAGTGCCAACACTTTTCTTCATCTTGCGTATGCTTCGTAGAATTCCTCTCCACCTTGACAGAACTGATTTTAGTATGTGGATCCTTTGCTTATGCTTAAAAGAGAAACTTCCAAGAAAAAAACAGCTCTTGTCTCTCTTCTTTCATAAAATCTCTGCTCTTTCACACAGGGGACTTTGAGGAAGGCAGGGCATGGCCAGGTAAAGTGATATTTGTTCTTGAATAGAGGAGATGTGACAGTTTAGGATTTGAGCTATGGTCACGTTATGCTGTGTGGATTGAATAATAGAGGAAATCTGCCTTCAGAAAAGGAAGAGTAAAGTAGATTTAAAGAAAGAAGTAAGATAGTCAGAGTGCTCCTTCAATTATGGCCCATTTCTTAATCTTTCTTTCTCTTCTTATTTTCTTTTTTTGAGACAGGGTCTTACTCTGTCTGCCCAGGCTAGAGTGCAGTAGCACGATGATAGATGATCGTGGCCTCAAACGCCTGTGCTCAAGTAAGCCTTTTGCCATGGCCTCCCAAACTGCTAGGTGCATGAGCCATCATGCCTAACCTGTATTTCTTAATCTATGTGACCATGCAAACTGATTTTCCTTTACTCATTTTTCTTCTCACCCTTGCACCTACAACTTTCCTGCCTTACCAAATTGGATTCTTTCTAAACTCTGTTCTGAAGACCTAGCTTCCTTTTTTTTTTTTTTTTTTGGTTCAAAGCTTGGGCCAAGTTCATACTTATTGTTATGTCAGGCCTTGTTTACCCAAGTTTTTCAGCTTACAGGTAAATTATTTTTGAGTATTTTTTTTTCTGTTATTTGTACCCATGCTTACTGTTATCCATACCTGTTTGTATGATTCTGTTAAATAACATATTTGGATATTGAAATTCATTTACAGAGATTGTGAAGGGAATATTTTAGCAAACAAATGTCCTGGAAGGTAGAAAGGGGGCTTTCCAACAATTTATAGAACACATTAAAGGAGTATAGGCATGTGGAAATATTTTTGTTGCAGAATTAAGAATATTTATTGATCTCATCAGTGTATGCAGTGGTAGCAATTTGGATGACAGTAAAGACATTATCTCCCTCTCAATATTCCATAGGGCAAACATTTTCACTGTTGGAAATGTGATAAAACAAAGAGAAATGCATAAAATGAGATGAGTAGATCCATGATGGTGTAAAAAATTGTAAAATTTCCACCAAGGCAGAAAAAATGAGTTACCACATCAAGTACTTTATATGACACTAAATAATTTCAGTTTGTCAGTCTTCACAATCCTATGATATATATCACATATTTTCATTATTTAGACACTGACTTTTAGAAGAATCAGAATCTGAATTAAGATTTCTTGATTTAAATTAACCCACCTTTCACTAAGGCACTACTAAGCGTAGAATTTCACACTCTCATGAGGTGGGATCCCATTAATTAATCAATTCATTCATTTATTCCACAAGTAGTTATTAGGCACCTCTTATGTGTTAGTAATGCCCAGTGACCTTGAGTGGAGCCTGAATTTGTCTTGCTTGTCTAAGGAAGGACGTGCTTTCTCCCCGTTTTTCCAAATTTGTTCATTTCCCTTGTACTTACCAGGTGTTCATATCAGAGCCTTTGAGGTAATGGGAAATATGTGGATATAAAAAGGCAAGACGTTGCCCTTTCCCCAGTTGTACAAGGGTGAGGAATGGGATGTTTCTTGGGCAAGGTATATGAGGTGACATGAGAGCTAGAATGATCAAAGGACTCCCTCACACTGAAATTTATAGCTTCTTTACAGCCCCTGGGAACCCAATCTTGACAAGCTCCCTCAATTCCGGTAATGATTATTTCATCCCTCTTGTGGCTTTCCCAATTGCAATGGTAGGGATAATGTACCTGGTAAATAATCCCCCAGGGAAATTCAAAGATTTCACTGGTCTGGAACTTGATCATAAGCTTCCAGGAAGGATTGTGACACACCTCTCCACCCCCAAGAGACTCCCAAACAATAGCATTATAACCTTACATCAATAACAAATTTTTCCAACTTGAGTTATTTCTTCCATAGAATTGACTTATTCTCTAAATATAAGGTTTGCTTTCCCTGCCTAAAGCATTCTGTTAGCAACATCATCCTCGGATTTACAAATGCCTAATCTATCAGTGTTGCATAAGATCAAAGAACTCATTTTATGGCAAAGAAGATAAGACAAGGAACACAGGATCAGAATTTACTAGTTTTACTGTATACTACATCTTTTGGAAGCAATCAGCCTATTATAACAATGGAATGATCCTTTATAGCAGTAGTTCTCAACCTTCCTAATGCTGCCACCCTTTAATACAGTTCCTCGTGTTGTGGTGATCCCCAACCATAAAATTATTTTCATTGCTTAGCAACAAAATAATTGGGGGCTGGGGGGGGTCACCACAACAGAAGGAACTGTATTAAAGGGTCGCGGCATTAGGAAGATTGAGAATCACTGCTTTATAGGCTCAGTTAATGTGTTGGCATGGGGATAACACCCAGGAGTGTGCCGGATGGGTCCTTGGTTTCCTGCAAGAAAGAATTCAGGAGCAACTGACAATATAAAGTGAAAGGAATTTTTATTTAGAAAATATGAAAAATCTCTCCACAGACAAGAGTAGAGGCTAGTTCTTCCTGTGGAGGATAACTTACCCCATGGTCCCTTTAATCCCTCTGTTTAAGCAACAGCTTAAGTATAGGCTAAAAAGGGAAAGGAATAGTTATGTTATTTCTTGGAAAGGGTCTATGTTTTCCTGGAATTAGGATGATGTCCTCCTTTTGACTAAATATGGTCAGACCGAAAGTTTCCGTGCCAGGTACATGATGGGAGTAGGAGATTTCATTAGAAACCTTTATAGTGGCTGAGTGTGGTGGCTCAGGTCTGCAATCTTAGCACTCTGGGAGGCTAATGTAGATAGATTTCTTGAGCTCAGAAGTTCAAGACGAAGCAAGAGTGAGACCCCTGTCACTACTAAAAACAGAAAATAGCTGGGCATTGTGGAACTTCCCTGTAGTCTCAGCTACTTGGGTGGCTGAGGCAAGGGGATTGCTCAAACCTAAGAGTTTGAGGTTGCTATGTGATCTGCTTTTGAAATTTGTGCTTCTTTCTCACCTTGTAAACTTAACCTCTGCTAGATTTGATATCCTAATTCTTTCTTTCTTTTTTTTTTTTTTGAG
>NW_003852618.1:1338930-1342546 GCF_000181295.1 Otolemur garnettii
TTGATGATAAGCTGTAATCTACTGGCTAGGATTTGCCAGCCATTTTTTGGTTGCAGCCATCATTGTTGTTTGGCGGGCCGGGGCTGGGGATTCGAACCTGCCACCTTAGGTGTATGTGGCTGGTGCCTTATCCGCTTGAGCCACAGGCTCCGAGCCAGAATTGAAGAGAGTTAAGACCTTGCACTGGATTAGGTTTTGGTTGAAGGGAATTTTTGTGACTGGTTTAATCTTCTATCCAGACCACTCAAACTTCCTTTGTATTAAAAAGAAGGCCATTTCCCTTTCCTGTCTTTCATGTGTTCACTAGAGTAACACTTCCAATTCTTTCCAGAATTTTTCCTTGTATTCACAACATAACTGGCACAAGAGGCCTAGCTTTAGGCCTGTCTTGGCTTTCAACATGCCTTCCTCACTAACCTTAAGCATTTCTAACTTTTAATTAAAAGTGAGAGTCAGCCAGGCGTAGAGGCTCACACCTATAATCCCAGCAGTCTAGGAGGCCAAAGTGACTGGATTGCTTGAGCTCAGGAGTTCCAAACCAGACTGAGCAAGAGCAGGACCCAGTCTTTAAAAATTATCAGACCTTGTGGTGGGCATCTGTAGTCCCAGGAAGTAGGGAGGATGAGCCAAGAGTTTCTCTTGAACCCAAGAATTTGAGATTGCTGTGAGCTATGACACCAGGGCATGTTAGCCTGGAACAACAGAGTCAGACTCTGTCTCAAAAAAAAAAAAAAAAAAAGTGAGAGATGTACAACTTTTCCTTTCACTTGAATACTTGTGAAATTACTAATTGGTCTAATTTTAATATTGCATTGTCTCAAGGCGTAGAGAGGCCCAAAGAGAGGGAGACAGATGGGGAATAAAAGGTTGGTGGAGCAGTCAGAACACACATTTATTGATTAAGTTAGCCATCTTAATATGAATGCACAGTATCATCAAAGATCACTGATTATAGATCACCAAAACAAATACAATAACAATGAAAAAGTTTGATATATTGTGAGAATTACCAAAATGTGACACAGAGACTCAAAGTGAGCACACATTGGAAGAATACCACATACAGACTTGCTCAACACAAAGTTGCCACAAAGCTTCAGTTTGTAAAACATGCAATATCTGTAAAGTACAATAAAAAGAATTATATCAAGTATTGCATGTTCTTGCTTATAAGTGGGAGATAAATAATGTGCATACATAAACATAGAAAGTGGAGAAACAGGCTCAGCACCTGTGGCTCAAGTGGCTAAGGCGCCAGCCACATACACCTAAGGTGGCAGGTTTGAATCCAGCCAGGGCCGCCAAACAACAATGATGACTGCAACCAAAAAATAGCCAGGCGTTGTGGCGGGCACCTGTGGTCTCAGCTACTTGGGAGGCTGAGGCAGGAGACTCGCTTGAGCCCAGGAGTTGGAGGTTGCTGTGAGCTGTGATGCCATGGCACTCTACCCAGGGGGACAGCTTGAGGCTTCTGTCTCAAAAAAAAAAAAAATCCTATTCTCTTCCTTAAGGCCTTTGGGAATATATGCCCCACTGAAGCAATTACAGAAATTTGCTGATCTGTCCATAAAGGAAGGCCAATGGGACATGTCTAAGAAAACTTCTAACATTTGTGCTTCCTTTAGACTTCGAGGAAGGGGCAGGAGTGTTGATTCCTGAACTTACTTTATTTTGAATAAAATATCCACCTTCTTTAGCTCAACTTTGAGGCTGAAGAGACTAAGCCAGGCCTGGGACCATTTCAAAAGTGCTTTTATGCACTTTAAATTTTGTGATGATTTCAAACTTACAGTAAGATGAATACAAATAACTTTTTTTCCTAGAATCATGTAAGAGCAGTTTGCTCCACCATGCCCAAATACCTCAGCACAGATTTCAGTGAGATGAAATCAAACTCTTGGTGGGTACATTCCCTTTTGGAGGTCCTAGGGAAGAATTAATTTCCTTCCTTTATCCATGTTCTGGAGCTACAGTCCCCAACCTCCTGGTTACCTACCAGTACCAGTCCATGACCTGTTAGGAACTAGGCTGCACTGCAGGAGGTGAGCCCATCAAGCAAAGCTTCATCTGTATTTACATAACAATATAACTATAAAAATTCTCTCCTATTTTGGCATCACTTCTGGAGCTCTACCTGTGCTTTTAGATTGGGCCCATTGGATAAAACACTATCTCTTTCTTGAGTTCCAGCTCCATATCCCTAATCACATCTGTAAAGTATCTTTTGTCAAATAAGGTAACCATATTCACAGGTTGTGGTGACATCTTTGGGAGCATCTTTGGGTACCATTGTTAGGCCTACAACAGAGTTCAGTGAGTCCATGGACCCACTCAGGGATCATTTTCTCTGACCTGTGGAGTATAGCAGAGTATAAATTAGCAGTTAGAACAACTTTCCCATTAGTTCTTGACCTGTGGACTAGGAGACATTGTGTATATAATTATTCTTCATTTTAATTTTTACTGTCTTTATTTTTACTTTTGTTTTATTAATTTCTTTTTTCTTTCTTTCTTTTCCTTTTTTTTTTTTTTTGCAGTTTTTGGCCAGGGCTGGGTTTGAACCTGCCACCTCTGGCATATAGGACTGGCACCCTACTCCTTTGAGCCACAGGCACTGCCCCTGTTTTATTAATTTCTTTTTTCATCTTTTTTGACCTAATCTATCTTTCTTTCTTTTTTTCTTTCTTTCTTTCTTTCTTTTTTTTTTTTAGAGAGACAGAGTCTAACTTTATCACCTTCGGTAGAGTGGCATGGCATGACAGCTCACAGCAACCTCAAACTCTTGGGCTTAAGTGAATCTTTTGCCTCAGCCTCCTGAGTAGCTGGGACTACAGGGGCCTGCCACAATGCCCAGCTATTTTCTGTTGCAGTTTGGCCAGGGCCAGGTTTGAACTAGCCACCCTCAGTATATGGGACCGGTGCCCTACTCACTGAGCCACAGGCGCCGCCTTACAGATGCTCTTTGCCTTAAAAAATATCATAAATCAAAAAGGCTTTTAATACACTTAATCTACTTAGCACAGCCTACCTTAAACGCTCAGAACACTTACATTAGTCTATAGTTGGGGAAAATCATCTCATACAAGCCTATTTAACAACTAAGTATGTTGAATACTGTACAGGAAAGTGAAAACCAAAATGGTTATACAGGTAACTGAAGTATAGTTTCTACTAGATGTGTATCATTCTTGCACCATTTTGAAGTTGAAAACTGGAAAAGTGGAAAATTATAATTTAAACCATTGTAAGTTAGAGATCATCTATAATGCCTCAATTTTTTTCCGAGTTTCTATACAGTAGTTTTGCATATGTAATGACTTCTTTGTTTACAATGAGTTCTATTGTAATGTCAATTTTTATTTTCACTCAAAATTTTCACGTGTGCTTTCCATTTTTTCAGGTACATAGATTCAGCAACAGCAAAAGCCAGCTAAACCCTGGTGATATGGAGCCCCTATTGGGCTCATGCATGGTGATTTTTATTGCTTCATCTGAAGTTGATTCTTTTTTTTTTTGAGACAGAGCCTCAAGCTATCCCCCTGGGTAGAGAGCCATGGCATCACACTCACAGCAACCTCCAACTCCTGGGCTCAAGCGAGTCTCCTGCCTCAGCCTC
>NW_003852618.1:1342854-1352187 GCF_000181295.1 Otolemur garnettii
GATTAGGAGAATTTTCTCTCACCAGTGTCCTTCTGGAATATCGCTAAGTATTTCACCAACATAGCAAGGTGACTCATCTGTTAACCAAGCCTGTGTTTTTCTTTTTATTTCAGGGGGTCCTAATGAACCTCCCATAAGTTTATTGATGTTAGCTCTGAGAAAGTCATTGGCAAAATAAAGACAAAGGACAAAGAAATCTGACCAACCAATCTGACCAACCTATTTGCCCCAGAGAAAAATAGTAAAGTGCATATGTTCTAAAGCTGTGGTCCTGACCCCCAGCCCCAGGCCAGGGACCAGTACTAGTCCTTGGCCTATTAGGAGCTACGTTTCACAACAGAAGGTGAGCAGCAGGTAAGCAAGCAAAGCTTCATTTCTGTTTATAGCTGCGCCCTATTGCTTCCATCATCACCTGAGCTCCACCTCCTATGAGATAAAAGGCAGCATTAGATTCCCATAGAAGTGAGAACCCTACTGTAAACTGTACGTGTGAAAGATCTAGGTTGTGTGCTCCTTATGAGAATCTAATGCCCAATGACCCTACGTGGAGATGTAACGAGCTTCAGTCACCTTGAAACCATCCCTCCATCCCAGTCCTTGGAAAAATTGTCTTCCGTGAAACCCGTCCCAGTGCCAAAAAGATTGGGGACTGAAGTTTAAACTGCATCTACAGTAATTGCCACTTCCTGTGCATCAAACCAATTAACATAATATCATGAATATAGTGAGCAGCATGATGGTCTTCAGAATGTCCAAATAATCAAGGTGCCTTTGTGCTCTATCCAAAAGTTAACATAGCCCTAAAACAAATCAAAAATGTATGCTGTTGTTTACACCAAGTGAATGTAAATGACTTCTGATTGTTTTTATTGTTGGTTGTTGACAAGAATGCATTCTTATTGATAAGATCAATAAGTACACAGTAAGTGTCAGAGTTTATATGGATCTGTTTTATTAATGATACCCTGCCTGACACAGCAACAGAAATGGTGACGTTTGCAGTAATCTGCCATCATCCATAACAATTCATTCATTTTTTCTTTTTTCTTTTAGAGACAGAGTCTCACTTTCTTGCCTTTAGTAGAGTGCTATGTCATCACAGCTCACAGTAACCTCCAACTCTTGGGCTTAGGCAATTCTCTTGCCTCAGCCTCCCAGGAGCTGGGACTATGGGCACCAACAACAACACCCGCCTATTTTTTAATTCATTCAATTTTTGTGGGAGTCAGATTGTTGAATGAAATGGAAATATAATGAGTATAACCATCCTTGTCTCTGTAAATTTTTGAGAGTGATGTTAATCTGCTATTTCACGTGTTATGTGGTATTGATTCTGATATACTAACTTGGCTGGGCATTAGTGGCAATTTAATGAACCTCCTTTTGGGCTTTAATGTAGTACTGTAGTACATACAACTAATTTTTTTTCTGTTGAAAGAATGAATGAAATAGGCAGTTTGTCGGTATGATCTTTAAAAGAATTAACAAATTAGAATGAATGAAAATTAGAATTAAGGTAAAAGGTACATAAAGATTGTAAACAAGTAGTCATTCACAAATGAAACAGACAAAAAATAAGTCAAAAGTGAGAATAACTAGTATTTTTAAAAGTAGATATAATTTATAGTTTTAAATATTTATTAGTTAAAACAAGCAGAAGAAAAGAAACGATAAAAATTAGATCACAAATCAAGGCACTTGAAAACAGGAGAATAAAAGAAATTGATGAAATTAAAACTTGGACCAATAAAATTGATAAACTTTTAGCTGAGAAAGAGAGAAAGAGAAACAAAGAGAAGACACAAATTCCCAGTATCAGGAATGAAAGGCAGGTCCAAATTGTAGGCAAATAATAAAAACTCAAAAGCAATTGACGTGTTAGACTCTTAGTAACAGACGTACTAGAATTTTCTTTTGAAATCTAATTTTTCTCTCTAGTTTCTCATTTTTACCAAAGAAAAACTATAGTAAGATCAATTTATTTGCAAAATAAGCTTAGTCTTATTTGTTGTATTTGGCCTAAATATTTGCATAAGGCCATGTAGGCTCCTTTAAATTGGCTTTGCTGAAACTTTTCAAAATAAAGACTCTCAGATTAGACTTTCAAAAGCCTCTCAACACTAGAAAAAGAAAGACTTCTAAACTTGTTTTATGAGGCCAAGATTACCCTAATCACAAAATGAGACAAAGACATAAAGAAAAGGGGAACTACAGACTAATACTTCTCATAAATACCAGTTTCTAATAACTTTGGAGATAATACCACTGACTAATGAAAAATCTTCCAGGGCTATAACTAAAATGCTAATATTTAGCTTGTGAAGACTGCAACTCAGTATCAAGCAGAACAACCATTAATTTCATGGACGGGAACTAATAGAGGACTGGAATAATTTTTTTTTTTTTTTTGAGACAGAGTCTCAAGCTGTCACCCTGGGTAGAGTGCTGTGGCATCACAGCTCACAGCAACCTCCAACTCCTGGGCTCAAGCAATTCTTCTGCCTCCGCCTCCCAAGTAGCTGGGACTACAGGCAGCTACCACAATGCCCAGCTATTTTTTGGTTGCAGCTGTCATTGTTTGGCAGCCGGGGCTGGATTTGAACCTGCCAGCTCAGGTGTATGTGGCTGGCACCTCAGCCACTTGAGCACCAGGTGCTGAGCCTGGAATAATTTTTTTTTTAACAGTTTTTTGTTTGTTTGTTTGAAATACTGCTGATTCGTTTTATGTTGTGTTTTCCAGAATCAAGAACACTTTTTTCTTTTGAGCTATTAATAGCTTACAACAAATTGGGTAAACTATACTTAGACTTTTGTGAACAAAAAATGTAAAGCGTTTATCTTTTTCTCTACCTGAATTCTCCAGAATTTGGAAACTATTTGTGAGTTTTTTTTAATTTCATATTGATATGAGGGTACAGGCTATTAGGTTACATTGTTTATGTTTGTTAGGTTGTATTCTTAGTTTATATCTGTATAGTTATTTGCATGAGTTCAGGAAGAATCCGCTTTCTTTTGTAATAGGACACAACCAGAGATTTTGGTTATTTTGCTAAGGCTTTGACTGGAATGGCATATTTTGAGATATGACCACACTGTTTTAGAGAATTAGGGCTGACTGTTCACCTGTAACTACAAAGGAACAGACAGAGAGAGAAGGAGGGAGGGGGTGGGGGAAAGGAAAAGAATAAAAGAAAATAGTGACTAATTCTCACATAAATTGGATTTAATTTTGACTCAAGTATATTATTTGAACAATAATTTTTAATTAAACTTGTTACTATGTTGTTAAGGATATTGCATCCTCATTTATAAGGGAAATATATTTGTAATTTTCCTTTATAATAATATGTTTTTTCCAATTTTAATATCAGGTATATCCAGATGAAGTAGAATGAATTTGAAGTATTTCTTCTTTTCTTCTTTTTCTATTGTCTATAAGATTTGGCATGATCTGTTTTTTGAAATTATCTTCTATTTTTATTTACAAATATTAGTTGTCTATTTTTTGAGACTTTGGAAAAAAGTTAAAAAAAAGAATTAAGGTTGACTTTATAGAGCCAATCAAAAGCTTGTTGGAAAGACTGGCTTTTTACCTTGTCTGTGTGGTTCCTTTATATGTTTCCCGACCTACCTTAAGTAAAGAATGTCACTTTCTCCAGAAGCTCAAATTATTTTGGGACCTCAAGAAAAGAGAAATTAATCCAATTCATGCAGGTATTATAGACAGGCTGGAAAATCCTTGGCTTGGTTAACCTTTCTGTTTTCTGGAAGATATTGTGCAGAGTTGGTGTAATCTCTTCCTTAAATGTTTGATAGACTTCACCAGTGAAAACATCTGGATTGCGTTTTTTTTTTTTTTTTAAGGCTTTAAAGTAAAAACTCAATTTCTTTATAAATGTAAGAGTATTAGTCTTTCTTCTTGACTGACCTTTGGTAATTTATGTCTTTGAAGCAATTGGTCTGAGTGGTCAAATGTATTGTTCTATTCGATTGGACGGTATTCACCAAAATCTTGTGTTCACCTGAAATCTTGAAATGTGACTTGTATAAAAATATGAGTATTTGCAGATGTAATTAGTTTAGTTAAATGGGGGTCACGCTGAATTAAGCTGAGCCCTAATACAAAAACTAGTGTCCATATTAAGAGGAGAAAACACAAAACAAAACAACACACACACACACACACACACATACACACACACACACAAAGAGGGGAAAACAGAGACATAAAAACAGAGGGAGAATGCTATGTGTAATAAATATAGAGGCAGAGACTGGAGTGCATGTCTATAAGACAAAGAATGCCAAGAAGTGCTGGCAACTATTCGAAGCTCAGAGGCAAGGAAGTATCTTTTCCTAGTGCTAGAAAGGAAGTATGACACTGCTCTAATATCTTGATTTTGGACTTCATGCCACCAGAATTGTAAAAGAATAGATTTCTGCTTTTTTAAACTACCTAGTTTGTGGTAATTTGTTACTAAGCAACAATCCAAAGTAAGTGAAGCAAAGGCCTCATTCAGTCAGTGAACATTTATTAAAGCCAAAGTTTTGATACAGGGAGGTGCACCCTGGTTTGGTCAGCACCACCCAGCCTGGAGGACCTGCCGTGCTTCTGCATCTCCACCCTGGCGGTGTTGGTGCAGAGGATGAGGGGAGGTAGAGCTGGGGAACCAAGCGGAGGAGAGAGGGCGAGCGCGGCAGAAGCCTGTGTATTCCCTAGTTAGTTAAGGGAGACCAGGGCACAGCCCGCGCTGCTGCCTGTGTCAACCCCAGAACCACCTTTGGACCTAGAGGGCCCTCCTCAGGCTGCTACTCCATTGAGAGGATTTTTACAGTCTGAAGGGTGATACCGAGTTCCCAGGTTCAGGGAGACCCCTTGTTTCCTGGGCCTGGTCAATTTCATGTAGGTTTCCTAGGCCTGGCCAATTTTATGAATGGACTGTATCCATTCAACTTACCCCAGCAGAAGGGATTGTATCCATTCATTTGTTATGGAATCCTGGCCAGACGTATCTACAAAGGACCAATGCGTCTGTATATACCCTTAGACAAAGAACTCAAGCAGAGAGATTTTCTGATTTAAGTCTTTTCCTCTTCCAGGAGCTATGGTGCTTTTTATGTATTCTTTACTGTGAAATAAATTCTGTCTTACCAGTGATCTATGGTCCATGGATTCATTCTTTGAATCTATGAGACCAAGGACCTACTGAAGAAGAAGTTCCAGTATCAGTTTGAGGATACAAGTGGGAAAACCACAAACCACAGGCAAAAAAATGTGTGACTTTTTCTAATGGGTGATTTGGGAACTTCAGAAGGAAAATGGGACGGAACATACAGAAAGAAAAGGGAGCAGGAGTGGGCAGGGAGGCAAAATGGTTACATTCTTGTGAGGCCCGGGAAATCTACATTTTACATGAGATAAAAATGTATGTTTGGGGATGCGCCTGTGGCTCAGTGGGTAGAGCGCAGGCTTATATACCAAAGGTGGCAGGTTCCAACTCGGGCCCCAAAACTGCAACAGCAACAACAAAAATAGCTGGGCGTTGTGGCGGACGCCCGTAGTCCCAGCTACTCAGGAGGCTGAGGCAAGAGAATCACTCACTTGAGCCCAAGAGTTAGAGGTTGCTGTGAGCTATGATGCCCCCAACACTCTACTGAGGGTGACAAAGTGAGACACTGTCTCCAAAAAAAAAAAAAAACAGATTTAGCTCCATGAGGACAATGACCTCCTCTGTTTCAATCACTGGCATATACTGTATTTCAAATAGTAGGTGCTTTATGAGGATTTGCTGAAATGTGTTAAAACTAATTTTTACCTGCTAAGCAGTATTCAGTGTACAAGTGTTTGGAATTGCAAGCCCTGCATTAACTCTCTCTCAAGTTTCTCCCCACCAGTCTTCTTAGTGCCCCTTTGACTTCCTTGTTCCTCAGAGTATAAATCAGAGGATTCAGCAGAGGAGTTACTAGCGTGTAGAAGAGTGCAATACTTTTGTTCACATCCTGTGAATAACTGGAGGGAGGCTGGAGGTACATGGAGATGAGTGTACCAAAGAAAATGATCACTACCAAGAGGTGTGAACCACAGGTTCCAAAAGCCTTCTGCCTTCCCTGGGCTGACTTTATTTTCAGAACGGCATGAGTAATGTGACCATAGGACACTAAGATGAGTGACAGAGGAATGACCAAGAAGAGGACACTGACAGCAAAGAGTTCAGCCTCGTTGATGGAGGTGTTGGCGCAGGCCAGTTTTAGCATCACTGGAACTTCACAGAAGAAATGATCCACTCGGTTTTTACCACAGAAGGGAAGAGTCATGGTCAATGCTGTCTGAACCACAGAATTGCCAAATCCTGTAAGCCAGGCAGTTACCACCAGCTGCAAGCAAAGTTGGGGATGTACGATCAGCATATAGTGGAGAGGGCGGCAAACAGCAGCATAGCGGTCATAGGCCATGACAGACAAGAGGACACACTCCACTCCCCCAAGTCCCAAGGCAATGAAGAGCTGAGTCACACAGCCACCATAGGTGATGGTCTTGTCCTTCTCCTTGAAGTTGACAAGTGTTTGAGGGACAGTGCAAGTAGTCAAACAAAGATCCATAAAAGAGAGATTGGAGAGGAAGAAATACATAGGGGTATGGAGGCAAGGATCTGCAATTGACAAGAGAATAATGGTGCCATTGCCTAGAAAGCTCAAAAAGTAGATGATCAGGATAACCACAAAGAGACCTGTTTCTAGCTGAGGTCTGTTGGAGAAGCCTAGTAGAATAAATCCAGAGAAGGTGCTGTCATTAACTCTTTCCATTGTACCCTATGTATTGGAATTAAGAGGCCTTTTAACTTTTATCTTGTATGTTTAATCCATGTCCTTTTTCCTAAAGTGAGTAAATGGAGCTTGCCTGGAAGCTTGAAGTGTTTTTACAGTTACTTCCTTGTTACAGTTATTTCCTTGTTACTTTCTTGTTACAAGAGAGGGGGTGATAAACCGGTACTATATATGAGTGTCTTCCATGTTACAGGCATTGGCCTAAGTACTTTGTGTGCATTTTCTTACAACTCCACAAGATTAGTATTATTATTATTGCTGTTGAATGCATAAAGGAACTAAAGGTTAAAGAGATTCAGTAAATTGCCTAGGGTAATTCACCTAATAAATGGCAGAGGCAAGATTTAAACTGACTCTTGTGAACTAAAACAAAATCTTAAGCTCCCCAACCAACTGAAAGAACCCCTTCTTGGCCACCCCCCCCAAAACAAACAAACAAACAAACAAAACACTTAAAGTTGAGTAGGGAGATCAGACATAGCTAGTTATTCCTTGTCCATTTTGGAGTTATTATTTGTAATAATAAAATACAAAATCATTAACAAGCCTAAGGCCATTTAAGGCAAAAGTTAAACCAATCTGATGCAGGTCATCAATTTACTTAACAGATTATTGGAGTCTTGGTATGTGTCAGGTATATGTCTAGTGGCTTGTAGCTAATTAATAGACATCCTTATCTTAAAACATTCCAAGAATTCCTTTAACCAATTATAAATCAAAGAACTTTTTTCTTTTGTTTGTTTATCCTTGGTTTCATCCTTTCTTTTGAAATCAAAGAATCTTTTTTTTTTTTTTGGGCAGGGCTGGGTTTGAACCCACCACCTCTGGCATATGGGGCCAACTCCCTACTCCTTTGAGCTACAGCCGCTGCCCGAAATCAAAGAATCTTTCACCCCCCTCCCCCCATAACCTACAATTCTCCACTTTGAGATGTCCTGTCTTTCCAGGCCAAACCAAACAATGTATACCTTCCATATATTGGTTTATGACTGTATGCATAATTCCTCTCTTCCTAAAATGTATAAAACTAAACTGTAACCCAACCACAATGAGACCACTTGCTTACAACTCCTTGGGTGTAGCTCATTCGGTCATGGTCACAAATATTCAGCTCAGAATAGCCTCTTACAAGTATTTTACAGAGTTTGGGTTCTTTTCCATTGACACTTTCAACATGGTTTCTTCACTGCTAGTGATCCTACTTTTTTATAATTGCATAAATTTTAAAGGTAACTTGAATTTCTCTAAAAATTAGATATAATTTTCTTGAATAAGTTGTAAATTTTCTACTCCCCTGATCAATCTATTTTGATTTTCCATCAAGAATTGAAATACTTCAGGCTCAGCACCTATAGCACAGTGGTGCCAGCCACACCCACAGAGGTTGATGGGTTCAAACCTGGCCTGGGCCAGCTAAACAACAATGACAACTACAACAACAATAACAGCAAAAAAAAAAAAAAAAAAGCTGGTGCTGTAGCAGGTGCCTGTAGTCCCAGCTACTTGGGAGGCTGAGGCAAGAGAATCGCTTAAGCCCAAGAGTTTGAGGTTGCTGTGAGCAGTGACCCCATGGCACTCTACCAAGGGTGACTTAATGAGACTCTGTCTCAAAAAAAAAAAAAAAGAATTGAAATATTTCAGATTGGCTTTCCTCTTTCTGTTCTGTGCAGAGAAACATGTATTTTTTAAAGATACATGTAAAACTTACCATTTACCCATTTTATTCAAAGAGGAGTAATATACTTTAGTGCATAAACCAATGGAATATTTGAGTACTGGAGCATGGAATTATGTTTATTGATCAATAAATAGGTTTCTATTGGAAATGACTTTAGAATTCATTGTCTTCAAACCTTACATCATAGGAGAACCAATCATAGGTAACGGTCATTAATACTATTTTCATCAAAACAACAGGAATCACCAGTCTAATAGTCTTTCCTTTTCTTTCACTTTGTAATTTTTAAAATTTCTTCAATGTAATAGAGTAATTTATTTTTTCAACTTCTCACTCCGCACTTTCTAAAATACCAACCTCACACAAATAATCCTCTTTTCCATTAAAATCATTGGAGCTATTCTGAGAAATTTCTCTCTCTCTCTTTCTCTCTCTCACACACACACATAGATACAACACACACAGACACACACACACACACAATGATGCAAGTTTAAGAGTAAATGATACCTGAATAAGAGTTACAGCTTATAATTTTACTATAGCCTGTAAAATAGCCTGGCATATGGTAGACTCACACAAACATTTATAGGGTAAATATAAATAGGGAAAAAAACCTAAAAACTGTAATAGCCTATAGATAAAGAATTCAGGGGTTATAGAAATTTATAAATGTACAAAGAAGAGTCTTGGTATGTGTCAGGTATATGTCTAGTGGCTTGTAGCTAATTTATTGACATCCTTATCTTAAAACATTCCAAGAATTCCTTTAACCAATTATAAATCAAAGAACTTTTTTCTTTTGTTTGTTTATCCTTGGTTTCATCCTT
>NW_003852618.1:1352375-1358402 GCF_000181295.1 Otolemur garnettii
CCCAGCTACTTGGGAGGCCGAGGCAGGAGACTCACTTGAGCCCAGGAGTTGGAGGTTGCTGTGAGCTGTAATGCCATGGCACTTGACCCAGGGAGACAGCTTGAGGCTCTGTCTCAAAAAAAAAAAAAAAAGAAAAACTTTTGCAGCTCCAGTGCCTGTAACACAGTGGTTACAGCAGCAGCCACATATAGCAAGGGAGTCAGGTTTGAACCTCGCACAGGCTAGCTAAACAATGATAACTGCAACAAAAAATAGCTGGGTGTTGTGGCGGGCACCTGTAGTCCCAACTATCTGGGAGACTGAGGCAAGAGAATCGCTTAAGCCCAAGAGTTTGAGGTTGCTGTGAGCTGTGATGCTACCAAGGACAAAATAGTAAGATTCTGTCTCAAAGAAAAACTTTTGCTGCCTAAAAAATGTAGATTCTTTGGAAAGATAGAATATAATTTCAAATTCCTCTCATACATCAGAGAAACACAATAATAAATTAACAGCCATGAATATTTAAACTTTAAGTTGTTTTTTAATGCTGTGTTCCATAGAAACTTGTAGGCTGCTAACTTGTTGTAAATATCACTTTTCTACGTGATTAGAACAATTTCATGATTAATAAAGGGCAGAGGCAAGATTTAAACTGAAGATAATTTGCCTTCTTTTGGGTTGGCCTTTCCTTTTGGATTCTTCGTGTCCCTAATCCTTCATATTCCTAAATACTCTTAGTGATTGCTTTGATGGCAGCTGTTACTGTGGTGCCAAGGAATGTGATTAACTTGGAATAATAACCTCTAAAACATAATAAAATGAGAATCAGAATACTTATATTCTACGTATAAATCTGCCATTAATAAACTTTGAGATTCTAAAGTCTATACCCTTTACTTCCTAACCTTTTCTCCTTACAAATAAAAGAAATAATGTTATTAACTTTTAGGTCATTACTAAAACCTGGTAGGTTCCATCAGATTTAGTATCATGTTTTAAATAAGCATTCCTCAGCCTTAGCACATTCTTCAATGACAACATGGTTCTTGATAATTATAATTATCTTGATAATCCAGAAGATACCGAGAATCATAAAACTGATATTAACCCCTAGAATTGGTTTTATCAAATATTGTTAATGCTTACCTTTGCTTTTTTCCTATCCTTGTGCCTTAAGGGTCATAAAGAAGGAGCTTCTCCAGCACAGTATGGTGCCTAGTTGAAGCCTCTTTGAATGTTTTAGAATAGTCTATTACTTCTCACAGATCACTTAAATGCCTTATAACTTAGTGTATACGATGATTTTATTCTTTTCACTGATGCACAGAAGGTGATCTCAACCAAGAAAAGCAAATATTCTTATAAGAGATATATATAATTCACTATAATCACAAAAATAGAATGAAATTAACTTAGGCTATTTAAACACAAATTTCAATATGCTCATATTAGTTTCCTAAAACTACCATAAAGAGTACCACAACTTGACAGTTTAAGACCTCAGAAATTTATAGCTGGGCATAGTGGCGGGTGCCTGTAATCCCAGCTCCTCAGAAGGCTGAGGCAAGGGAATTGCTTGAGCCCAGGAGTTTGAGATTGCTGTGAGCTATGATGCCATGGTGCTCTACCAAGGGCAACAAAGTGAGACGCTGTCTCAAAAAAATTAAAATAAATAAGACTACAGAAATTTATCGTCTCAAAATTCTCAAGGGTAAAGTCTAAAACAAGGTGTCAGCAGGGCCAAATTCCCTTCTGAAATCCATACGGATAATATTTCCTTGAATCTTCCTAGCATATGGTGGTTTACTGGTAATTCTTGGGTTCCTTGGCTTGTACCTGCAGCACTTCAATTTCTGTCTCCATAATGACACGTCATTCTCCTCTCTCATGTCTGTCTCTTCTACTCTTCTTTTATGGCTACTAGTCATATTGGATTAGGGACCATCCACATTGAGTATAGTAATTCCATCTTAAATTGATTACATATACAAAGACTTTTTTTTCAAAATAAGGTCACATTTACAGGAACTAGGAGTTACAATATCAACATGTTTTTTGAAGGGTAATGGTTCAACCCACAACAATAGTATAATGTAATTATGCCTACCAAATTGTAATGATTCTTCATTATAAATGCCTGTCACACAGTGTTAAGCCTAGAATGCAGGTATTAGTTCTATCCTATTCCAAGTTCATAAATGAGGGATGTTGTGATCATGATAAGCCTTAAGATTATTACTGAAAATGTTGCTATTTCTCTCATTTGTATTGGTATATGCATAGCATAAGTCTACAGTAACAGAAAAAACTGATTCTTCTTACTTGGCAGGAAGTAAGCTGGTGATGGCTTTTCTCTTACACACACCCTTGTTTCTCTTTGCAGATCTAAAACATCAATACAGATCATGTTTATAAGAACTTTTATGTAGAATTTGAATGGAAAAGAAAAGACTTACATCCTCTTCTCTAGTGCAGAGATATTCAGCTAATCTAGACATCAGATTCCTCTTCCAGTCTAAAACTTACTCAAAGTAAATAGCAAAGTAAATGCATAGACAATAATTCTGCAGGTAATACCATTATCTTTTGGGGTCTCAGGAATCAGGAGTGAAACAAACAACCTCAGCCGGTTTGGGGATAGTTAAATGAGTGTTGAGTATTCTTTCCATGGAAGAATAACAGATTATACACGTAGACATCCAACCATCTTCTAGAAGAAGATGGTCTTAGAAGAACCACTGTAGTTCTACAAAACTAGAAGATTGATATGTTATTGAGAAAATTAATATATCCATCATATCAGGCAGATGAAACCACATGAACTTTGGTCTCCCAAATATGGGACGTTCAGTGATTACCAAGTGATAAGTTTGATCATGATACGATACTGGAGGTGGGGTTAGGGGATAATGTAGATGGAATAAAATCATTAAAATAAATGCAGATTTACAATATGCTTTAAAAGATACCACCCTCAGGATAATACCTGAAAGTGATTAGTCATCAAAGGCAAGGAAAATGTAAATTGCTACTCACTCAGGATCTGTTAAAGATAGTACTAATTCTTTTTAAAATTGTTATCATAACTTGTGTCATCCTCAGGGTTTTCCCAGGAAGACCGTCCAATCATTTCATAGGTTGTTTCAGTGCATAAGAGAGAGTGTAAAGGAGCATGAATAATGGAGCCTATGACCAAACAGAAGTTGGAATCTTTGAATTTTAAGTAATCTGCCCATGAATAAAGAGTCTGTTGTTACATCTGAGGGATATTTTTATAAGTCATGAAAGTTAAGGTACCTGCTTAAGGGACTGAGATACTTCAGAATGTGTTTATTTCTAGGGCCCCAAGAGTGCTCTGCCCCATGTAACTCATTAACCTGAGTTCAGGTATCCAGAGTTTGGCTGCCTCTGGAGAGCAGACAAAGAGGAAGGCTCTGGAGAGGGGACATCAATAGTCAATCTTTTCCTGCCAAACTGACTAGGAATGAACCTATTGCCTCTAGGGCCATGTCCCATACTTAGTACTTCAATTGCCTCTTTTTCTTTGTCTTTGCCAATCACTCAATTCTTAAATCCTTATTTTCAGAAATATTTCTTGTTATTTAAAAGAGAAAGAAGAGCTTATTAGGTAAAGTTTTGGTGCCTTTTCTCATTCATATTAATTATATGTTTGTGCTTGCTAAAAAATTAAGTTTTCCAATAGCTCTATCAACTCTATTAACATCCTTCTTTTTTGAGATCCTGTCAGTCAATCATATCTGATCTATTTTATCTTCAGTTTCTGATAAGCCATTAGCTCTTTATCCATAGCCTAAACATATATCCAAGTCTATTCTAATCAGGAAAATAAAAATATAAGTTATACATTCCTCCCTCTCATGTTTTCCTAGTTCTCCTCTTCCATTAAGTTAGAATATTTTCAACAGGACACAAAAATCCTGTGTTCTTTTCTCCTCTCATCAACACTTCTCAATGCTATTACTTGCCCTTTTCCCTACCACTCTGGTAAAGCTGCTTTCGGTATAATCTCCAATACCCTTCCAATCATGGCATTGTGAATTTTCTCCTCCTTTAAGAAATTATGTTATTTGTTGAATTCTCTCTTTCTGTTTTTCTGTGATTCCTTTCACTCCTGATTCCTAGGGTTTTTTCCCCCACAGTGGGGAAGTTTTATCCTTGGGTTTCTTCTCTTCTCTCTCTACACTGTCTCTGGATACTTTGCTATTTGCATGGCTCCAACTAACATCTATCTATGTGATAAATATTCAGTACATAATTACAGTTTATACCCTCTTCTTGAGTTTCTTACTAAATCAAAAGGAATTTTGGCTACATATGCATGGTTTATTTGTGAACTCTAAAAATGGTTTTATTGGCTAGATGTGGTGGCTTATACCTGAAATCCTGGCACTATGGGAGGCTGAAGTGGGAGGATCCCTTGAGCTCAGTAATGTAAGACCAGCCTGAATAAAAATAGAAAAACTAGTTGGGAGTTTTGGCCAGCACCTGTAGTCCCAGCTACTTGGGAGGCTGAAGCAGGAGGATTACTTGAACCCAGGAGTTTGAGGTTTCTGTGAGCTAGGCTGATGCAATGAGACTGTAGCCTGGGGCAACAGAGACTCTGTCTCAAAAATTAAAAAAAGTAGGAAAAAAATGGTTTTACAATCCAACTCATCATCTTCATCATCCCCCTCCTATCTTTGTACGTCAAATATCCAGAATCTCAAGGCCAAACCCAGTGAGAATCCCCTGAATTATTCTTGATTCTTCCTTTTGTTTTAGTTCCAACAGTCAACCTAAGCTTTGTAGATTCTCTTTCTGACATGGTTTTAGACTAGATTCACTCTTTTCCAGCACATACTTTCTATTTGCTATCAATACATTACATTACCTTTCTGTGAGTGAACTATTTTCTTCATCTCCTAAGAGATTTGTCAACCAAACAGACTCTAAGTTTCCACAGTCTTATTTGAGTTATTCTCCGTAAAGCTGACATAATCACATTACTTACTTGCTTAAAGTAGCTCAACCACCATTGTCTACAAGATTAAGTAAAACATACACATTTAATGTGTGGAACTATATTTATTTTGTGGACTCTGCAGTTGTGGAAACAAATCCACAATTTACTAATTCCCAAATCCACCATTCCAGTTTGGGGCCAGCATTCAATTATGCATTCTATTATTCTATTACATTGTTTCATTTGAGAAGTAGAATACTGCATTGTTTTCTTATTCAACATACTCCATTCCTAATTCAAGAATTTGCTCAAGGATCATGTTTTTTATGAAGACCATAAAACCTCCATTTATTCTCTCTCCCTCTCTTTTTTTTTTTGGCCAGGGCCAGGTTTGAACCTACCACCTTCGGTATATGGGGCCCACGCCCTACTCCTTTGAGCCACAGGCGCCACCCCATTCTCTTTTTTGAAGTCCTAAACCACTTCCTAAGTTATTATTATTGTTATTATTATTATTATTACTAATCAATGCCCATGGTAATTCATTTTTGGCTGCCTATCTTCTACAGTAGAATGAGAACTCCCCCCAGGGCATAACCTATTTTTTTTTTCATCTTTTTATCCCTAAAGTTTAACTAAATGTCCCATGTATTCTAGATCCCTAAAACTTAAAACTTTACAGTTAATAAATATTAAATCAGTGAGCCGAGATTCTAGAAATATAAATACAGTGTCAAAGTAGATTATAATGGTGGTGGGTTGAGAGAAAATGACTCAAAGTACTTTATCTTATCCTCTCTAGGTATGTTGAAGGTTATGTGTACATTTCCAAAAGTGAAAATTGTTTTAAGAAGTGAGATCATGGGCTTGGCGCCTGTGGCTCAAACGGCTAAGGCGCCAGCCACATACACCTAAGGTGGCAGGTTTGAATCCAGCCCGGACCTGCCAAACAACAATAATGGCTGCAACCAAAAAATAGCTGGGCGTTGTGGTGGGTGCCTGTGGTCCCAGCTACTTGGGAGGCTGAGGCAGGAGACTCGCTTGAGCCCAGGAGTTGGAGGTTGCTGTCAGCAGTGAAGCCATGG
>NW_003852618.1:1359401-1397798 GCF_000181295.1 Otolemur garnettii
CGTCATTGTTGTTTGGCGGGTCCGGGCTGGATTCGAACCCACCACCTTAGGTGTATGTGGCTGGTGCCTTAGCCACTTGAGCCACAGGTGCCGAGTCTCAACATGAAATTTTTAAAGCCCAATTCTCTTTGGTCACTTGATATGATTGCTTGATTTAATTAGCTATTGGGCTTCCATTTTATTTGTTTCACCATTGGAGATTATCAACTAGTGCTTAGTGTTTATCACATAGCCACTGCTTATTCTGGGGTTAGCTGTCTAATTGCAACGATTTCTTGCTTATATAAAAAATGTGCATATGTATATGTATATTTTACATATAAGCACATACTTAGTATTCCCATTTGCAGGAATATTCCCTTGCTTACAAAATCAATTTAAAAAGTAAATACATTAGTCTTACTAGAAACAAACTCCTATATGTTAGAAACATGAAAATGTTATTAGTCTGTGAATTTAATAATCTTGTTCTGTTAGCATTAACCAATAAAATTAAACAGACATAGAAACTAAATGCTTTGAACGCTGGAAAAAAGGAAATAAAATGTTAATATTTGTACCAAATATTATTATACACCTAAAAAATCAGTCATAAATGCTTTTTATCCATAGCAATATGATCAGCAAGTTTATGAATTACCAAATTGTTATTTAAAATTAGTAATTTTAACATATTCAAAGACAATCTGTTAAAAACATTCTGTGATAAAAAGGTCCTACTTAATAATACTAACAAAATAGAATCTGACATATATAGGAAGTTTGAGTTGCATCTGACAATTATAAGATGTCCCTCTAAAACCTCTTGTCTAATAAATTTACTATCTTATTAAGTATAAATGTCACCTTTTGTTTAGTAATAAAGGAGACTTTTTCACAAAGAGGCCACTTTTTATTGATAATTCACTCTCTACGTACATAATAGTACTACAAAAATGATAAGTGAAACAACAATTATATTAATGACACAAACTAGGGAGCATTTACGTAAAACTACCACTCTAGGTTTTGGTACATTTTGTGCCAGGTACTTTAGTAAATAAAAACAAACATAAAAGAATTCAGCTACTCAAATTCATGAGAATCAGATTTCAAGAAAAATATACATGTCATTTCACAGAATACTTAACATGTCCAAACTTTAAATAAATTGTAATTAATCTAAATGAATTTTATAATTCAAATTGATCAACAGAACTTTTTTGTTAAATTTTGAGCCAAAAACATGTGTTTTCTTCTCCACAGTGATATCAGGAACTATATTTAATTTTACAACACTGCATTTCAGAATGTAGCCTGGTGTGATAGTTTTGTCAGATTCAAGATATTAAACAGAAATAAATATCTCAAATTGAAAAGCTGAGTTTCCATATTTAAAGAATTTTTATGAAACAAACTTATTGAAAAGATAAATTTATATGCCAAAAAGGACATTTAAACAAGTGGATCCAAGCCAAAATCCAGCTAGTTTGGGGGTTGATGTTACTAAATATTAATTGATTGCAAATGTACATGCAAATGCAAAGAATAAGAAGAAAGTTGGATGATTTGAACTAGCTTCTTCAAGACATATATAAAGTTACCATAATCCAAGCAGTATGGAATTGTGAAAAGAGTGGACAAATAGGTCAATGAATCAAAGTAGAGTCCAGAAATAGTCCCACACCTGTGTCAACTGAATTTGGTAAAAGCATGAGGATAATTCAGTGAGAAAAGAACTTTTCAACTGAAACATCTATAAACATGTATTTTAACAATGAACCATGACTTATACCTCATACTAGATTCAAAATTAATTAGAGGTGGATCAAAAACTTAAACAGAAAAGGTAAAATTATGAAGCATACAGAAAAAACCACAGGAGAATATCTCTAATTTGAAATAGAGAACTATTTCTTAGGTCATCATAAGCCCTAATTATAAAAAATTACAAATTAGGCTCTGTACCTGTAGCTCAAGTGGCTAGGGCACCAGCCACGTACACCAGGGGTGGCAGGTTCAAATCCAGCCTGGGCCAGCCAAACAACAATGACAACTATAACCAAAAAAAAAAGAAAAAAGAAAGCCAGGTGTGTGGTGGACGCCTGTAGTCCCACCTACTTGGGGGGCTGAGGCAAGAGAATTGCTTAAGCCCAAGAGTTTGAGGTTGCTGTGAGCTGTGATGCCATAGCGCTCTACACAGGGCAACAGCTTGAGACTGTCTCAAAAAAAAATTACAAATTAGACTTCATAAAATTACAAATTTCTGTTCCTCAGAAGACAACATTAAGAAAACAAATTAATAGACCATCTACAACTTGGAAAAATATGTGCAGTTTGTATCCAGAATCTATACAAATTTGCATCTAGAATATATAAAGAATGTATGTGAATCAATAATTAAAAGGCAAACAATTGAATGAATAGTAGTCACAAGGTTTAATAAGATAGAAATGGTAAATTAAAAAAAACCTACATGAAAATGTGCTTAACATCTTGAGGGAAATATAAATTAAAATCACACAAAGCCACTTCACAATCACTATAAGAATGTATAAAAAGTGTTAATTCATGTAATGTAGTACTATTAATAAGTCATTCTATTGACATATTCAACAATATGAAATGTTATCAAATGTTATCAATATATCAAAATGTTCTGTTGTTTGAAAGTAGGCAAACACAAAAGAATGTTTACTGTATGATTCTAATTTTACGAACATCTAGAATATTCAAAAGACTAATCTAAGATGAAAATATGCAGAACAATGATTACCTTTGGGGATTTGACAGGAAGGGACAGGAACAAATTTTTAGGACCATGTAAATGTTCTACATCTTAAGCTATATTCTGGTTAAACAGGTATACATGTTCATTTAAGGAAAACTACAGATTGATATCTATAAACATAGATGCAAAAATTCAAAACACTTCTGGCAAAATGAATCCAACAATATATAACAAAAGTAATGCATCAAGTAGGGTTTACCCAGTAATGAAATGTTAGTTTAGAATTTGAAAAATCAATTCACCATATTAACAAAGTAAAAAAAGGAAAGCCATGCGATCATCTCAATAGATGCAGAAAGAGTATTGATGATGTTCAACATCCAACAAACTAGGCATAGTCATGAATTCCCTCAGCTTGATAAAAAGTATCTATAAAAAAAATGAAGATAAGAGAACATGAAGTTCATGAAAACATGAACTTTCTATGTCAAAACTCATGAAGGTTTATACTTTAAATATGTGCTATTATCATATATCAATTATACATCAATAACAACGGAAAGAAATAAAGACTTAGGCTACTGCTGATTCTACCATCTTTCAACATATGTTATAGTATCTTAAAAATATTTAAAAATTGGGTGGCACCTGTAGCTCAAAGGAGTAGGGCACCAGCCCCATATGCTTGAGGTGGCAGGTTCAAACCCAGCCCCGGCCAAAAACTGCAAAAAAAAAAAAAGAAGGAAGTTCTAAAAGAAATTTAAAATTAAAAATTGAAATAATTTAAATTTTTGAAATAAAAAATGTGTTCTTTTAAATTTTTGATGCAGAATTATATAATATCTCCTTAGATCAATCTTGTTAATTTTGTTTATAGTGTTAAAAGATAAAGATTAAGTAAGGCACATTACCATATTAAAGAGTTTATTTGAGTATTCAGTAATTCATGAACTGGGGAGTGCCAGATTTCAAGCAGTTCAGGGCACCACAAAGGGGTGTCCAACTTCTGTAAGGTGCATAGAAACGAGGTGTAATATAGCCTCATTTGGGAAATATTATTTTTAACAATTTAATTCTCTATATGCATGCTTATTTGTATTTTGTCTTTTTATAAATAATATAAAGTCATAGGCTTGGTGCCTGTGGCTCAAGCAGCTAAGGTGCCAGCCACATACACCTGAGCTGGCGGGTTCGAATCCAGCCTGGGCCCACCAAACAACAATGACGACTGCAACCAAAAAATAGCCAGGCATTGTGGCAGGTGCCTGTAGTCCCAGCTACTTGGGAGGCAGAGGCGGAAGACTCACTTGAGCCCAGGAGTTGGAGGCTGCTGTGAGCTGTGATGCTATGGCACTCTACCTAGGGCGACAGCTTGAGGCTCTGTCTCAAAATAAATAAATAAATAAATAAAAAGATAAAGTCATGTGTTGACATCTTATACTATGATAGTGGACTTTTTCTCCATTTATTTCTGCTTATTTATGCTTTATATATTTTAAGGCTGTGTTAGTAGGCACATTTCTGTTTTAAATTCATAGTAAATTGAGCCTCTGAACTTTTATCATTAGTTAGTAGATCTCTGTATACCTAATAATGCCTTTTTTGGTCTTAAATTCTCTTTTTTTAGATATTGATATAGCAAGACCAATCTGGAATTTTTTCTAATTTTTTACTTTTTATCTTTTTCATGTCCCCCTATTTTGTGTGTCTTATAAACACTATGTAGTTGACTTTTTTCCCCAGTCAGTCAATCTTTATTTTTAAATATGGAGTTAGGAGAGGCAGTGTTTAGTTCATTTAAAGGTATTGTAATTACTGAGATATCTAAATTAATCATAACTTATTATTTCAGTTTGTTCTACTTTTTCATTTTATTTTTTAATCCTTTCCTGCTTTGAAGAAAATGATGTTGGTATCTCCTCTTCCTCTAACAAAAATTTTTTTTTTTTATAATCAGGTGTTCAAACTTTTATTTTCTTACAAAATACTATAGAAATGAACTCAAACTAAACAGATATATATATACATGTACATATGTACAAAATTTAGTTCTGAAAAAGAATCTAGAAAAGTGGATGGTAAAAAACAAAACAAAATAAAACAAAAAATCTCAAGAAGATTTAAAACCAGTACTATGAAATCGATTTTCTTAAAGGAAAGTAATAGTTTTATAATAGTTTTTTAAATCGCTGGTTGTAGTTAGTTTTCTAGGCTTATTTATACATTTGATTGTGGTCAGATATATACGATCCTGAGAGAGGACAAACTACATTGCCTTTCAGACCTCTTATCCAAGGAGAAGATGACGACTAAAGTTGATGTGTAATTTAACATGCTCTGTCCTCACATTGAAAGATTTGTGAAGGGAAAAAGATCTTAGACTTTTTGACATAATAAAATGAGACTGGAGATATTCTAAAATTAAAGAAACTCCTCTAACAAAATTTAACACACTTTCACATCCCATGAATTCCCCATCCCTAACCTCAAAAGTTTGACATTATATAGTTTAAAAAAAAAAAAAACACTTTAGTGTTATTGTGGAAATATTTTATGTATCACTTTGCTTTTAACTATGTGTTAAATCGTAATAAAATCTACCAAAGTATTTGATCTGTTTTGCCCTGGGGTATTTCTTACAGTAGCTACTTTATTCTCCTACTCAAGTATTTAAACTTTTTTACTGTAAGTACTTGTGTCACTAACTTCTGAGGCTTTACACACCTGAGATGTTTTATAACATCCTTATATTTAAATTACCATTTTACTGGGTAAAAAGTCTAGGTTTGAAGCTTTTTCCTTCAATTTTTTTGGAAGTAATACTCTATTGCCCTTTTGTATTCAGTGTTGCTTTGAAAGAATTTGATAGTGCATCTAAGTGACTTAGACAATCAAAATGCAAATTCTATATGGATGAACATAACTGTATAGGCTTCAAACAATCCCACAGGTGAAGTTTCAAGGGAATGAGCAATTCAGAGTCCAAAATCACAGCAACATAAAAGGAAATAAAGGTACTACAAGGAAGAAAAAGGGAGAAACAAAAGGGATCCGAATCAGATTCATAAAGACTTTAGATCGTCCAAGTTTTATATGTGGAATATCAAATAAATGATTAATATGCTTTGTTTCAACACTTAAAAGAAAGTCCTGAAAATTTGAGTAAGAAACAAATTTGGAAATTTAAGTAGGAGCAACAACAACAAAAAACAGAGGCTAGTCCTGAGCAAGATGCTGAATTATGATGCATGCTGACTCTCTCCCTCAAGTTAAACTCCAGAAAAACTAGAAAGGGTAACTAGAGAAAACTGTAAGAAATCCAGAGGTATTTTCTGTAGATGTGTGGGATGATGGTTTAACCCTGCGTATAGAACTTCCCAGCACAATTGATATTTGGAGCTATCTGCAGGGGAGGAAAACATGAAGCAATAAGAATTGTTGCTATGAGTTATTACAGAAATGAAATTGAAGCACTCAGAAGACAGAAAGTTGCTAAATTAAAAAATAAACTGACCACATCCAGTTTTGCTGCAGGAAATCTTTTTATTCTTTTAAATGTCCTTTACTACTTTTATATGTTGGACACAAAAGGTTATTATAATTTCTTTTCCCCTTGAGAAGGGTCTTGCTCTGTCACTCAGGCTGGAGTTCAGTGGCTTGATCATGGGTCCTTGTAACCTTGAACTCTTGGGTTCAAGTGATCCTTTTATCTTACCCTCTCAAGTATCTGGGATGGTAGGTGTATGCTACCACATACACCTAGTTTTCTAATTTAGAAATTTTTTTTTTTGTAGAGATGGGGTCTTGCTATGTTGTCCCAGGCTGGTCTCGAACATCTGGGCCCAAATGATCCCCTTGCTTTAGCCTCCCAAAGTGCTGGGATTACAGGCCTGAGCCATTATATCTAATGATTAATATGCTTTTAAAGAAGATAAATACAAATAAATACTTCTAATAAAAAGAGAAAAAATGTTGGCTTGGTTCCTATAGCTTAAGTGGCTGGGGTGCCAGCCACATACACTGGAGCTGGAGGGTTTGATACAGCTTAGGCCTGCAAAACAACAACTACAACCAAAAAATAGCTGGGCGTTTTGGTGAGCGCCTGGCTCACAGTAGTCCCAGTTACTTGGGAGGGTGAGGCAAGTGAACCACTTAAGCCCAAGGTTGCTGTGAACTGTGATGCCATGGCATTCTACCCAGGGCAGCAGCTTGAGACACTCTCTCAAAAAAAAAGAAAAAAGAAAAGAAAAGAAATAATGCAATATAATTATGTCAGGGCTTTTTTTTGGGGGGGGGACATTGTATCAAAACTATGTTTATCAATGTTTATTGGAAAATTTTAATGAAAAAGTAGCTATTTATAGGGCTCACCAGGATAGACTCTTGTTCTTAATATGAATCACAGTGGAAAGACAATATTGAATAATTTTTTTTTTTTTTTTTTTTTGAGACAGAGCCTCAAGCTGTCCCCCTGGGTAGAGTGCCGTGGCATCACAGCTCACAACAGTCTCCAACTCCTGGGCTCAAGTGAGTCTCCTGACTCAGCCTCTCGAGTAACTGGGACCACAGGCACCTGCCACAATGTCTGGCTATTTTTTGGTTGCAGCCGTCATTGTTATTTGGCGGGCTCAGGGTGGATTCAAACCCGCCACCTTAGGTGTATGTGGCTGGTGCCTTAGCCACTTGAGCCACAGGCACCAAGCCAAATAATTTCTTTTTTTTTCTTATCACTAGGAAAACATAGGATTATAAATCCTAATTCTTCCATATAGTTTATAAATTAATCATGTAGGTTCAGCACCTGTAGCTCAGCAGCTAGGGAGCCAGCCACATATACCTTGAGCTGGTGAGTTTCAATCCAGCCCGGACCTGCCAAACAACAATGACAACCACAACCAAAAAAAATAGCCTGGTGTTGTGGCAGGCACCTGTAGTCCCAGCTACGTGGGAGGCTGAGGCAAGAGAGTCGCTTAAGCCTAAGAGTTTGAGGTTGCTGTGAGCTGTGATGCCACAGTGCTCTACCAGGGCCACATAAGTGACTGTCTCAAAAAAAATAATTAATTAGGGAGGGGAAAATGGGTGGAGGGAGAGGGATTGAGGGATCACGTCTGAGGTTTATCTTACAAGAGTACAAGTGAATCTTTCTAAGAGTAGAATGTGAACGTTTTAAAATAATAACTAAGAAAATGACATGAAGGCTATGTTAACCAGTTTGATGAAAGTGTTTCGGATTGTGCATGAAAACCCCACACTGTATACCAGAAGTGCATTAATGTACATAGTTACTATTCAATAAAAAATAAATAAATAATAATTAATTAATCAATCAATCATGTATAACTTTGCACAAGCACCATCATGCTATTGGGTGTACATGAAGTACACTTGTAAACACACAGCTTTCATATTCACTTTTATTATTGCCACTTTTAACTGCCCCTTGAATAAAATTAATATCTAAAAAGTGAGGGCTCAGTGCCTATTGCTCAAGTGGCTAAGGCGCCAGCCATATACACCAGAGCTGGTAGGTTCAAATCCAGCACACGCCTCCCAAACAACGACAACTACAACCAAAAAATGGCTGGGCACTGTGGCAGGCGCCTGTAGTCCCAGCTACTTGGGAGCTGAGGCAAGAGAATTTGTTTAAGCCCAGGAGTTGGAGGTTGCTGTGAGCTGTGACGCCACAGTATTTTACCCAGGGCAAATAGCTTGAGGCTCTGTCTCAAAATAAATAAATAAATGTGAGAACATTTATATTTATCCTGATAAAATTAGACACATGTTAAATTCTTAGCTCTACTATTTGTGGTTTTTTGGATGATGTTTTCTAACTTATTTAATGAAAGGATTCAAAATTGATCATTTGTTTTCAAATATAAAATCATGTCAGAATCTCACAAGGAGCTTTTCCAGTACAAATATTTCTAGACTCACTGAACTTCACAATTTCTGGGAAAGGAACTTGAAAAAAATATTTATTTATGTCTCCAGGTAATTTTACTGGAGCTGATCAGTGAAGCAGTATTGAACTCAAAAATTTAAATGATATTATTGACCATGTTTAGGCTAATGCTCTACTGTTTCCATATAATGAAATTTATAGATGTCAGAAGATAAAAGCAGTGTAAATATTAACTTTTGGCACTCCACTGGCTGAATTCCAAAAAAAAATAACAATTAGACAAACTACCAATGAGAAAGAAGATCATCATGTGATTTTTGCTAGGGCAGAGCTTCTGACAATTAATCTGCTGTATTGAAACAGTTACTTAGGGTTTTGTTGAATTTTAATTAGATGTGGTTAAGTTGGAAAGAAGAAAAGATGATTTGATGTGTCAGATACAAAATGTTATAAAAATTAAATTTTAACCTCTGGGTTACCTAATCATCAACATCATCTTTGGAGCTTTATAATACGTAGTCTCAAGCTCTACCTTTGGGGGTTTTTATTGGGTAGGTAGGTATATTCAGATGTATTTGAAGATTTCACCTCAAGAATTATTTAATTCTTGGCTTGGTGCCAATAGCTCAGTGAGTAGGGCGTTGGCTACACACACTGAGGCTGGTGGGTTCGAGTCCAGCTAAACAACAATGACAACTGAAACCCAAAATAACTGGGCACAATGTGGCAGGTGCCTGTAGTCCCAGCTCCTCAGGCGGCTGAGGCAAGAGAATCACTTAAGCCCAAAAGTTTGAGGTCACTGTGAGCTGTGACGCCACGGCACTCTACCAAGGATGACAGAGTGATACTCTGTCTCAAAAAGAAAAAGAATTCTTTAATTCTATTAAGGGAGTAAAAGCACAACCTTAGGAAAAGTCAGTGTCACCTTGCTTTCTCCGTACAAGCCTCTTCAGTGCACCCTTTACATCCTTGTTTCTCAGTGTGTAGATGACAGGGTTTAACATAGGAGTCACCAAGTTGTAGAAGAGCGTCAGGAATTTCCCTTGGTCTTGAGAAGAATTCTTTCCTGGTTGCATATACATATAGATAATATTCCCATAAAACAAGGAGACTACAGTAAGATGGGACCCACACGTGTTGAAAGCCTTTCTTCTTCCTGCAGCTGACTTGATTCTCAGCACTGCTAAGGCAATGCGGCTGTAAGAGATGAGGATAAGAGACAAGGGCACCAAGACGATTATAACTGACAAGACAAAAACAGTGCTCTCTACAGCTACTGTGTCCACACAGGCAATTTTTATCAGAGCTGGCATCTCACATAGGAAATGTTTCACCTTACATCTCCCACATCGTGGTAACTTCATAGTCACTGGAGACATAACTAAGGAGTTGAGGAGCCCAACCCCCCAGGCCACAGATACCAACTGCCAGCAGAGCTGAGGGTGCATAATGACAGAATAGTGAAGGGGCTTGCAGATTGCAGTGAACCGGTCGTAAGCCATGACTGCTAAGAGAACACATTCTGTGCCACCCAGTCCTAGGAACATGAAGAGCTGGATGGCACAGCCCATGTGGCTGATGGTTTTATCCAGGCCACCTAGGTTGAAAAGTAGCTGGGGGATGGAACTGGTGGTGAAGCAGAGATCTAGGAAGGACAAGTTAGTGAGGAAGAAGTACATGGGTGTGTGGAGACAAGGGTCCAGGCGGGAGATCAAGATAATGACGATGTTGCCCACTAAGGTCACCAGGTAAAAGATGAGGACAAACACAAAGAGGATATGCTCCAGCTTGGGTTTGTCTGAGAAACCCAATAGGATGAACTGTTCCTGGCAGCTCTGGTTGGTCATGACAGCAGATAATCAAGAAGGAAGGATGCCTGCAAGGAAGTGATAGGAACATAATGTGCTCTTTATGAAGCAGGCTAAAAACCAGACAGAATTATGCAGAATAGTTACATACAATTTCAATACTCTATCGAGACATAAGTGTTATGTTTTGGGAAGCATATCTCTTCTTATTGGTCTTTTTTTCTTTTTGAATACCAAAGTATAGGTTATTATAGAATATTTGGAAAATACATACATATATGAGGTTTGACAATTAAATTTGCAAACTCATCCAAAAACAGCACTATCTACCTCATTGCTGATTATCACGATGGTCACCTTCGAAGTACTCCCGTTGGAAAGCTATGTACCAATGCCAGTGCCTAGTTTACCTTTCAAAGCATATTATTCTCAGACGAGTTCATGAACTTAATTGTCCAACCTCATATACTGATGTAAATGTAAATATATATAATAGGGAAAAGATTGCTTACATTCCAGAAACAATCACTATTGCACTATTGATTTCAGTCTTTTCTCATAAGTACATATAACTTAACACAACTTAAATCATAGTGTTTAAAATTTTATATTCTAGATTTTCTTTCATTAAATAATATAGCATGAGAATTTGCTTTGGTCTTAAAATTCTACAAAAAATAATCATTATTGTCTGTGTGATTTATTTAAACTTTTCTCTGTAGCTTGTTATTAAGGATACTTTCCATATTTTAAAGGTCACAATAGTGAGATTATAGAAGTACCCATTTTACTATGCTCTAACCAGCGTGCTTTCCCCGAATCATTGGCAATTGTTTTGTCCAAAGTGACACCTAATATTGTTCAAATTTGAAATTATTAGCAGTGAGGTTGATTAATTACTGATGCTTCTTTTTCTTTCTTTCTTTCTCTTTTTTTTTTTTTTTTTTGGCAGTTTTTGGCCGGGGCTGGTTTCGAACCCGCCACCCCTGGTATATGGGGCTGGTGCCCTACTCCTAGAGCCACAGGCGCTGCCCTTAATTATTGATGCTTCTAACCTTTTTGCATGTGGGAAAACATTATTTTTATCACTGAGCTAACATCATAGAAAAGTCTATCAATAGAACCCAAACATGACTTTTAACGGAACAATGAAAACAGGAATAATGGCTTAATTTCTTTTTACTCCCTGAGATAAAAGTTACAACCTTTCCACTTTTATTAAACAATTTAATACATAAAAACATATACTTTATTTTGTAAATGATGAAATCTCCCATTCCCCTTTATTTTTTATATAAAGTTCACATTTTTCCTGCCTACAAATACATGCTTACCTATTTTATAAAATCACAATTTTATAAAAGACATTATTATGCAGTTTTCAGTGAATATTTATTTTATGAATTGTGTTTGTAATTATTCTTTTTAACTGGATACATCTAAAGAGAAGACCTATAGTTCTTCGTATATCACATTTTCAAAAGATATAAATTATAAAAATAAGCTTGATTTAGAAATTTTAATACATGAACAGAGAATGCTACCATGTTGCTTTTAAAAATGGTTGCCCTGGCTCAGCGCCTATGGCTCAACTGGCTAAGGTGCCAGCCACATACACCTGAGCTGGCGGGTTCGAATCCAGCCCGGACCTGCCAAACAACGACAGCTGCAACTAAAAAATAGTCGGGCGTTGTGGGGGGCACCTGTGGTCCCAGCTACTTGGGAGGCTGAGGGGGGAGAGTCGTTTGAGTCCAGGAGTTGGAGGTTGCTGTTAGCTGTGATGCCATGGCACTCTACTCAGGACGACAGCTTGAGGCTCTGTCTCAAAAAAAAAAAAAAATGGTTGCCCTCTCCCAAGAAAGAGCTAATTGTTAAATAAAAAAAAAAAAAAATCTAGCTAATTATTAACTAAGAAAAAATCCAGGCAAACCAATTTTTCATATTTTAGTCTGATGAGTCAATTCAAAAATCATAGATGTAGACTTTTTATAAATATTTCTATGTACAAGAAAAATCTTGAAATCTGTTCAGTACTTCCTGGAACAAAAGATTCCCCAAATTGTATTGTGTAATTGAACAAGTAAAAAATTGAGACTCCTTTGAATATGTCAGTCATCCAAGCAAGATAATTGAAAATACTCAAAGATAAATTCATGACCTTCTATGTAACAGGCTATTCCCAACACTTTAAATTTAAAAAGATCCTTTTTTGTATACTATTTATGGAATAAGGTGCTTGAGTCAGAAGACCTTGGCTCAGTACTCTGTTTACCATCTTGTTAGAGAGTAATTTCATTATCTCACAGCATTGATGTGAAGTTTCACCTCTCCCTCAGGATAATAGAGAGCTTTATGACTCTGGCAGTTATCATTTTAAGTAGTTACTAGTTCCTAGTAGAATTAGTGATCTTTTCTAGTAGTGTAATATTGAAATCTGGGGAGAGGCAGATGAAAATGAAGGAGCAACATCTCCATCTTCACCTCTATGTCCGTACCTACCTCGGACATGTTGACATCTTCACACACTATTATATACATTTGTAAAATGCCTTGCACATGATAAACTATGTTACAGATATTGGTGATTACTATTATAAATAGGAAAGACAGATCTTGTGTTGTACATGAATAAGAGGGGAAACTTTTTCATGCTATTTTGAGTATAACTATTAGCAGTGTTAATAACAAAGACTAAGCAATTTGAGCCAATTTAAACTAATTATACTTGGTTAGATGAGCTGACAAGAAAAACTTTTGACAGAAAGTTATATTCTAAATGACTTGAGGTGTGGCGTCTGTAGCACATTGGTTATGGCATCAGCCACATACACTGAAGTTGGTGGGTTCGAACCCGGCCTAGGCCAGCCAAACAACAGTGACAACTGCAACAAAAGATAGCCGGGCATTGTGGTGGGCATCTGTGGTTCCAGCTACTTAGGAGGCTCAGGCAAGAGATTCCCTTAAGCCCAAGAGTTTGAGGTTGCTGTGAGCTGTGATGCCACAGCATTCTACCAAGGGTGACAAAGTGAGAGTCTGTCTCAAAAAATAAATAAATAAATAAATTTAAATAAATAAATAAATGACTTGAAAAGGGTTCTTCTGATGAAATGGTCTTAGGTGAGAGAAGATAATATTATCATCTTTGAAATGAAAATTACTGAAAATATTTATTTTGATAAATAATTCCATATCCAGCAAGTATTTATTGAGTTCTGTTGTATGAAAAACATTATGTTACATGCTACAGACACAATGTTTACTAAATTATGTAGTAATTGACCTTATTGATTTAAAATGGGAGAAAAGCATTCACCAAAACTCACAAAAATAAATGTAGAATGACTATCAATATTATTGAGGCCTCACATAGAAGTGATAACTTTGCTACCTACATGTTTTTCTGGACTGCTTTATTTAGTCCTCACACCTGAATTTAAAGGATAAAGGCATTAAGTAACTTACCAACACGTACACAGCTAGAAGTTATAGATGTGGGATTTGGACCCAGGCCTGTTTGACTCTCAAGCCAAACTTCTAAACACTAGAGGACTAAAGTAGAAAGACAATATATGAACCCATGACCACAGACTCTCCCTTTGAATTCATTTAAGGTGAATTGAATGCCTTGAGTCTTTTAATCACTGGTTCGGTCCCAATTGAAGGAAATGTCAAAGATGTCTATGTAAGATAAATCAAGTGAAGAAAATGCATCCAATAAAAGTTTTTTACAGTTTAAAAGTTTTTTTAAGCCAATAAAAGATACATGGTTACTCATTAGTTCAAAAATTGCTCTATTTTAAGTTAAAAAAAAAGTCCAAACAGAATAACATTGACTAAAATTGTGAAAAATAACCTTTGGGGGGGGTCGGGAATTGGACATTGCAAATATAGCAGTCCCTCCTTATCTATGAGGGATATGTTTCAAGACCCTGGTGGATGCCTGAAACCATGGATAGTACCAAGCCGTATAATGCTATGTTTTTTTCCTATACAAAAATAGCTATGATAAAGTTTAGTTTATTAATTAAATAATTAATTTATAAATTAGACACAATAAGAGGTTAAACAATAACTTAATAGAAAAATCATTACAATACACTATAAATAAAAGTTACACAAATGTTGTCTCTGTCTTTTTCAAAAAGAAGAAAAACTGAGCTCCACTCACTATTCTTGTGATGATGTGAGATGAGTGTACTTGCTGGACAAAGGGATGACTCACAACCTGGAGGGGATGGAGTAGGTCCCTGTGAGATTTCATCAATCTACTTAGAATGATGTGAATCATAAACTTAAAAATTTTTTAGTTCTGAAATTTTCCATTTAATATCTTCAGACCGGGGTTGACTACAGGTAACTAAAAGGTGATATTTTGGGTTCAGTTCCAGATCATCTCAATAAATGGAGTCACACAAAGTTTTTAGTTTCCCAGTGCATATAAAAAATAAGTTCATCCTATACTATTCAGTCTATTAAATGTGCAATGGCATTAGGCCTAAAAAGTATATATACCTTAATTAAAAATACTTTATTGCTAAAAAATGCTAGCAATCACCTAAGCCTTCAGTAAGTCACAATCTTTTCATTGCTGGAGGATCTTGCCTCAGTGTTGATGACTGATCAGGATGCTGGTTGCTGAAGGTTGGGGTACCAACAAATATGAAGTTTGGTGCACTGATTGACTCTTCCTTTCACTAAAGATTTCTCTGTACCGAGGCGGCGGTTGTGACTCAAAGGAGTAGGGCGCCAGCTCCATATGCCGGAGGTGGCAGGTTCAAACCCAGCCCTGGCCAAAAGCTGCAAAAAAAAAAAAAAAAAAAAGAAGAAGAAGAAAAGAAGAAGAAAAAAAGATTTCTCTGTAGCATGTGGTGCTCTTTGATAACAGTTTCCTCATGGTAGAATGTCTTTCAGTCCTCTCAAATCCTGCTGCTGCTTTATCATCAACGTTTATGTCATATTCTAAATTCTTTATTGTCGTTTCAATAATGTTCACAGCATCTTTAGGAGAAGTAGATTCCATCTTAAGAAACCACTTTAGTCACATGTTCAGGCTCTACTTCTGATTCTAGTTCTCTTGCTATTTCCACCACATCTGCAGTTACTTCCTTCACTGCCCTGGAAGTCATTCATGAGGACTGGAATGAAATTCTTTCAAGCTCATGTTAATGTTGATATTTTTACCTCCTTTCATGAGTCATGAGTGTTCTTTTTTTTTTTTTTTTTTGAGACAGAGCCTCAAGCTGTCCCCCTGGGTAGAGTGCCGTGGCATTACAGCTCACAGCAACCTCCAACTCCTGGGCTCAAGCGAGTCTCCTGCCTCCACCTCCCAAGTAGCTGGGACCACAGGCGCCCGCCACAACGCCTGGCTATTTTTTGGCTGCAGCCGTCATTGCTGTTTGGCGGGTCCGGGCTGGGGATTCGAACCCGCCACCTTAGGTGTACGTGGCTGGCGCCTTAGCTGGTTGAGCTATAGGCGCCGAGCCAGTCATGAGTGTTCTTAATGGCATCTTTATCTGAGCAGTAAGTCCTAACAGCATGCTGAAAATATTTGTTAAACCCTGTTGTGAACATATAATGCTGTCAATCAAGGCTTTGTCACTCCATTTACAGAGCACAGGTAGAGTAGATTTAGCATAATTCTTAAGGGTCCTACTCTTTTGTAATAATAAACAAGCACACTGGCATCAACTTAAAATCACCAATTGCATTATCTCCTAACAAGAGAGTCCTTTGAAACTTTGAAGTCAAGCACTGACATTTCCTCCTATCTATGAATGTCTAGGCATTTTCTTCTAATAGAAAGCTGTTTCATCTTTATTGAACATCTGTTGTTTAGTGTAGCCATCTTCATTAATGATCCTAGCTAGATCTTCTGGATAACTTGTTTCTACATTAGCACTTCCTGCGAGCACTTTTATGGTATGAGGACAACTTCTTTCCTTAATCCTCATGAATCAAACTCTGCTAGTTTTAAACTTTTTTTCTGTGGTTTCTTCACATCTGCCTGGCTTCATAGAATTAAAGAGAGTTAAGACCTTGCGCTGGATTAGGCTTTCGTTGAAGGGAATTTTTGTGGCTAGTTTAATCTTCTATCCAGACCACTCAAACTTCCTTTGTATTAAAAAGAAGGCCATTTCCCTTTCCTGTCTTTCATGTATTCACTGGAGTAACACTTCCAATTCTTTCCAGAATTTTTCCTTGTATTCACAACATAACTGGCACAAGAGGCCTAGCTTTAGGCCTGTCTTGGCTTTCAACATGCCTTCCTCACTAACCCTAAGCATTTCTAACTTTTAATTAAAAGTGAGAGTCAGCCAGGCATAGAGGCTCACACCTATAATCCCAGCAGTCTAGGAGGCCAAGGTGACTGGATTGCTTGAGGTCAGGACTTCCAAACCAGCCTGAGCAAGAGCAAGACTCGGTCTCTAAAAATCATCAGACTTTGTGGTGGGCGTCTGTAGTCCCAGGTAGTAGGGAGGATGAGCCAAGAGTTTCTCTTGAACCTAAGAGTTTGAGGTTGCTATGAGCTATGACACCAGAGCACACTAGTCTGAGACAACAGAGTGAAACTCTTCTCAAAAAATAAAAAAGGGCAGCACCTGTGGCTCACAGGAGTAGGGCTCCAGCCCCACATACTGGAGGTGGTGGGTTCAAACCTAGCCCTGGCCAAAAACTGCAAAAAAAAAAGACCATACATGGTGCATACATGGGATACTATTGATCACTCCTACTCTTTCCTTAGTTAATGAATATCAATTTTCTTTAGGCGTCAGATGGGTGGAAATATGCTCAAACACAAGGAAAGAACCATAACTGTCTCTACGTCAATTTTGCTAAGTTGGGCCAAGAGAAATTGGAGAGCTCAGGTCAATCTTGACAAGGCAAGTGTTAACTTCTGGCAAGAGCTGAGAGGTATGAGGAGGAAATGTGGAAGGAAGGTAAGAAAGACAAATAGTTCTAAGTGTGGTGAAACAAAGTAGAAAAGTTTGAATATATAATAAAAGTTACACAATCAACAGAAGAAGAGCAATAATAATAAAATAGCTAATAGTATCCTTTAGAGCCCTATCAATAGGTACTGAGATTGGAAGATCAAGAAATCAAGATATAAGTATTTATTTAGAATCATTAAAATAAACAAAAATCAAAAAGTTAAAAATTTATCCTCTGTGCATTTCAGAGTTGGGAGGTACTATATAAAATTATATTTACCCCCCCCCCTTTTTTTGTTTTTGAGACAGAGTCTCACTATGTTGCCCTCGGTTGAGTGCTCTGACATCACAGCTCAGTGATTCTCTTGCCTCAGCCTCCCAAGTAGCTGAGACTATAGGTGCCCACCACAATGCCTGGCTATTTTTTGTTGCAGTTGTCATTTTTGTTTAGCTGGCTTGGGCAGGGTTCGAACCCGCCAGCCTCAGTGTATGTGGCTGGTGCTGAAACCACTGTGCTATGGGCACTGAGGCTATACTTACTTTTTATGATAGATCTTTCTGTACTCTTATTGCTTTAACTTTTGTATATACTATTTTGAGAAAAATTCATATTTAAAAGTGAAAATTACAATCTAGTTGCTTAAAAAAACATATACATCTGTTTATACAAAATATGTGACTCAAAGCAGTCTATTACAACAATTATTGCAAAATGCAAACACAGCTTTCAAATCAAATGTGGTTTCAAATTATGGCTCTACCCTTAACAGTTGTATCACCTTGCTCAAGATATTTAACTGTTGTGTTCTCACTTTCCTTACCTGTGAAATGGAAATGATAAAGTACATGTAGGATTATTGTAAGAATGAAATTGTATATGTAATTATTTTGGATATAATATTGAGCTATGTAAATATAGCCACAATGTTATAAAGACTAATTATTGTTTTGTTTCTACTATATTATTCTCATTAAATTGTTCTCTCTTTCCGTTGATAAAAGTATCAAATGCTGTCATTATTTACAAAAGAAAATAACAACATTAATAACATCTTACATTGCTCAGTACAAATCTTAAGTATTAATACTTCTCGTACTTTGGACTCAATTTGCTTGAATCATTATTTTGAGTGATGTTATCCTTTGCACAACTCCAATAAATACTATTCATGTGCAGATGATAACTAAATCAATATATTTTTATTCTGAAATATAGCATGAAACTTTTTCTGAATACCTTTGAGTGAACAACAGATAATTGAGAAAGGGGCAGCATAATGGTAAGTAGCCCAGACTCTGTGGCATGACTTCAGATCCCAGTAATGCTATTAAGTAACCCAGAGATCTTGGACAAATTCTTTAAATAGACTATGCCTCAATTTTTTCATCCACATAATGGTCATGATACTAGTTTTTGGAAGAGTTGTTTGGATGATTGAATAAATTAGTATGTGATATGCTTATAGTTTGGTTAAGAAGATGTATATCAAACAAAACAAAAGTATATGTTTATACAGCTGGATGAGCCACGCTGGAGGCATTGGGAGATTTAGTTATCAGGTGACAGGCAGAAGAGTGGTGAGGCAGGGCCTTCAAGTTTCTATCTAGCTGGTGCACAGATATTTGATGAAGTGGATACACAACAGGAAAGGAACAGGTATGGGTGATGGAGATAATGAATTTAATTTGGGCCAAGTAAGTATGAAGTTTCCACATGACCTCTTAGTGAACAAGTCTATTAAGGCAAATGGACATCTACAATCATTCCAACTTTCCAAAACTCTGATATTTAATTTCCTCTGTGTGTGTATAAATAATTCATTTATATTGAGAACAAAAGGAACTCTTAGGAAAATTTTCAATTTTTAAAAAATATGTAAGTGATTAAACCATTTAGGCACAAATTAAAAGTTCCACAGATTATTATAAAGATTTGGAAAACAATTCGTTTTATTAATTGGTTTAGAATTTTATGTTTCATTTTTTAAAGATTAGAGTCACTAGATCAAATGAAGTACATGAACTGTTAATCTGTTTAAGAAGTTTAAGATAGGCTGGTCAACTTAGTGAGACCATCTCTATTAAAAAAAAATTAATCTGGGTGCTCCTGGAGTCCCTGCTACTTGGGAGGCTGAGGCAAGAGGACCCACATGAACCCAGCAGTTTGAGGTTACAGTGAGCTATGATTGAGCCACTGTACTCCAGGCTGGGTAATAGAGCACAAGGAGGAAAAAAGATTAAGATAGTCAATTTGTTCTCAGAACTGAGACATATTAATATAGAGAAATGACCATATCAGCCCAGGTTTAAAGATAAAAATAATGGCATCCAATAAAATCAAGGCTTTTCTCACTATTGGCATAAGAACTTGATTTCACTTTAGCTTGAATTAGATGAATTGAGATTATTACTGATGAATTTTTATGAATGTCTGACAAATTTTGTCTTTTAAACAAGTTTTCTTACAGTTATAGTTTTCCTAGCCAAAAGAAATATTTTGAAAGATATTTTATCCATATAATTTATGTGTATATATGTATTTTCATACAATTTCTATTAAAGCTTAGATCTTTTATGAATGAGTTTTTAACATTATTTAAACATGGTGCCAAAATGAAAGCTGAAGAATTTTAGTATAGCTTTATGTTTCTGACATCATAATTCACAACTGGTGAATACACAGGATTCTTGAAGTTAGAAGTTCTGTGTGGAAATCAAGGAGTTTGAACTTTGACAGTCTAAAATTTCATCAGCATGAGTTTTAGTACTTCATTTGTCTACATGAATTCTATTTCTATGATTATCTGGCTTATTTCTGTTATCAACTATATTTAAAGTTATATTCCAGTTCAACATTTCCTTCTTTAAATAATTGTCTCTATTACCCTCTTTTGTCTTAAATACTTGAAAGAAAATATAGCCCTTCAATATTACTAAGTATAGCTATCAATCATATAATTGTGGAAAGAGATAAGTAAACTGAGGTAAGAAAAGCAATTTATTGTTAGAAAATAAATAATTAAAATATTACTTGCCTCCTGTTAAAGTGTCCATGAGGAGATGTCATCAGGATTTACCTCTGTTGTAATTTTTCTCTCTTTTTTTCCTTTTTCTCTCATCAGAAAATTAGTTTTCATCTTAGGAAGCTGATCAGCAGTCTCTATTCTTGAGGATAACTTCTAAGTTGCTTGCTTAAATAAATTGTACAAGGGGGCTGGTGAGAGAAAGCAACCACTAACCAAATAGGTAATTAATTCACATGTACAACCTTGACTTCAGATCACTTTGACCCTTTAACTTGTATTAAGCTGAAACGCAGCTGCAGCATTCCTGTTAAACTGCTACATTTTCAGTTTGTAAAGTTATCTAGAGGCCCCTAGTCCACACCCACACACAGGAATCTGAGATCTGATCCTCAGACTCCTAAAGAACTATTCTGATGTAATTAAGGTACTTTATACTTTCTTTAAGATTTCACTAAACATCTCAGATTGGAGAGCTAAAAATATCCTGTTCTTTTCCTTAAGGCCTTTGGGAATATATGCTCCATTGAAGCAATTAGAGAAATTTCTGGTCTGTCCATAAAGGAAGGCCAATGGGACATGTCTAAGAAAACTTCTAGCATTTGTGCTTCCTTTAGACTTTGAGGAAGTAGTGGGGGTGTTGATTCCTGGACTTATTTTATTTTGAATAAAATATCCACCTGCTTTAGCTCAACTTTGAGGCTGAAGAGATTTAGCCAGGCCTGAGACCATTTCAAAAGTGCTCTTAGACCCCTTAAATTTTGTGATGATGTCAAACTTACAGTAAGATGAATACAAATAGCTTTTTTTCCTAGAATCATGTAAGAGTAGTTTGCTCCAACAAGCTCAAATACCTCAGCACAGATTTCAGTGAGATGAAATCAAAGTTTTGGTGGTTGCCTTCGTTTTTGGAGGTCCTAGGGAAGAATTTATTTCCTTCCCTTTTCCATGTTCTAGAGCTGCAGTCCATGGTTGCCTACCAGTACCAGTCCATGACCGTTAGGAACTAGGCTGCACTGCAGGAGGTAAGCCCATCAAGCTTCATCTGTATTTACATAACAATATAACTATAAAAATTCTCTCCTATCCCTGGCATCATTTCTGGAGCTCTACCTGCACTTTTAGATTGGGCCCGTTGGATAATTTAAGTCAGTATCTCTTTCTTGAGTTCCAGCTCCATATCCCTAATCACATCTATAAAGTACCTTTTGTCAAATAAGGTAACCATATTCACAGGTTCTGGTGACATCTTGGGGGCATATCTCTGGGTACCATTGTTAGGCCTACAACAGAGTTCAGTGAGTCCATGGACCCACTCAGGGATCATTTTCTCTGACCTGTGGAGTATAGCAGAGTATAAATTAGCAACTAGAACAACTTTCCCATTAGTTCTTGACTCGTGGACTAGGAGACATTGTGTTATAAAAGCCCAAAAGGAGGTTCATTAAATTGCCACTAATGCCCAGCCAAGTTAGTATATCAGAATCAATACCACATAACACGTGGAATGGCAGATTAACATCACTCTCAAAAATTTACAGGGACAAGGATGGTTATTCTCATTATATTTCCATTTCATTCAACAATCTGACTCCCACAATAATTGAATGAATTGGCTCGGCGCCTGTGGCTCAAGTGGCTAAGGCGCCAGCCACATACACCTAAGCTGGCGGGTTCGAATCCAGCCCGGGCCCGCCAAACAACAATAATGGCTGCAACCAAAAAATAGCCGGGTGTTATGACGGGCACCTGTAATCCCAGCTACTTGGGAGGCTGAGGCAGGAGACTCGCTTGAGCCCAGGAGTTGGAGGTTGCTGTGAGCAGTGAAGCCAGGGCACTCTACCCAGGGGCTCAACTTGAGGCTTTGTCTCAAAAAAAAAAAAAAAAATTGAATGAATTAAAAAATAGCCGGGCATTGTTGTGGGTGCCCATAGTCCCAGCTCCTTGGGAGGCTCAGGCAAAAGAATCACCTAAGCCCAGGAGTTGGAAGTTGCTGTGAGCTGTGATGTCATAGCATTCTACCGAGGGCGAGAAAGTGAGACTGTCTCTAAAAGAAAAAAGAAAAATTGAATGAATTGTTATGGATGATGGCAGATTACTGCAAATGTCACCATTTCTGTTGCTATGTCAGGCAGGGTATCGTTAATAAAACAGATCCATATAAACTCTGACACTTACTGTGTATTTATTGATCTTACCAATAAGAATGCATTTTTGTCAACAACCAACAATAAAAACAATCAGAAGTCATTTACATTCACTTGGTATAGATAACAGCATACATTTACAATTTGTTTTAGGGCTATGTTAACTTTTGGGTAGAGCACAAAGGGACCTTGATTATTTGGACATTCTGAAGACCATCATGCTGCTCACTATATTCATGATATTATGTTAATTGGTTTGATGCACAGGAAGTGGCCATTACTGTAGATGCCATTTAAACCTCAGTCTCCAATCTTTTTGGCACCAGGGACAGGTTTCACGGAAGACAATTTTTCCAAGGACCAGGATGGAGGGATGGTTTCAGGATGACTGAAGCTCGTTACATATCCATCTCAGATCACTGGTCATTAGATAAGGAACACACAACCTAGATCTTTCATAGTAGGGTTCTCACTTCAATGGGAATCTAATGCTGCCTTTATCTCATAGGAGGTGGAGCTCAGGTGATGATGCAAGCAATAGGGCTCAGCTATAAACAGAGATGAAGCTTTGCTTGCTTACCTGCTGCTCACCTTCTGTTGTGCAACCTAGCTCCTAATAGGCCAAGGACTAGTACTGGTCCCTGGCCTGGGGGAGGTCAGGACTACAGCTTTAGAATGTATGTACTTTACTTTTTCTCTGGGGCTTTAGAACATATGTACTTTACTTTTTCTCTGGGGAAATTTGTGGGTCAGATTGCTTTGCCCTTTGCTTTTATCTTGTCAGTTACTTTCTCAGAGCTAACATCCATAAACTTATGGGAGGTTCACTAGGACCCCCTGAAATAAAAAGAAAAACACAGGCTTGGTTAACAGATGAGTCACCTTGCTATGTTGGTGAAATACTTAGCGATATTCCAGAAGGACACTGGTGAGAGAAAATTCTCCTAATCGTGAGAGCTTCGGTCAGTCGATCTAGTCATAACTTCATATAGAGGAAAACCATGTCTAACGTGTGTGTGTGCGCGTATGTGCATGTGTGTGTGTGTGTGTGTGTGTGTTTGTATTCCTGACAGTGGTGAATGGGTTTGGTTGGTTTATCAGGGACCTGGAAGGAGCAAGATCAGAAGTCTGAAGACAAGGAAGTCTGAGGAATGGGAATATGGATGGACCTGTAAGAGTGGCTATGGTATATGCATCTTTGTATGACACGTCAATAACCAAGCAAGAAAGAATCAACTTCAGATGAAGCAATAAAAATCACCATGCATGAGCCCAATAGGGGCTCCATATCACCAGGGTTTAGCTAGCTTTTGCTGTTGCTGAATCTATGTACCTAAAAAAATTGGAAGCACACGTGAAAATTTTGAATGAAAATAAAAATTGACATTACAATCATTACAATAGAACTTAAAAACAAAGAAGTTATTACATATGAAAAACTATTGTATAGAAACTCAGAAAAAAATTGAGGCATTATAGATGATCTCTAACTTACAATGGTTTGAATTATAATTTTTCCAATTTTCCAGTTTTCAACTTCAAAATGGTGCAAGGATGATATAAATTCAGTAGAAACTATACTTCAGTTACCTGTATAACCATTTTGGTTTTCACTTTCCTGTACAGTAGTCAACATAAGATATTCAATACTTTATTGTTAAATAGGCTTGTATTAGATAATTTTGCCCAACTGTAGACTAATGTAAGTGTTCTGAGCATATTTAAGGTAGGCTGTGCTAAGTAGATTAAGTGTATTAAAAGCCTTTTGATTTATGATATTTTCTAAAGCAAAGAGCATCTGTAGGGCAGCGCCTGTGGCTCAGTGAGTAGGACACTGGCCCCATATACTGAGGGTGGCTGGTTCAAACCTGGCCCCAGCCAAACTGCAACAAAAAGTAGCTGGGCACTGTGGCAGGCCCCTGTAGTCCCAGCTACTCAGGAGGCTGAGGCAAAAGAATTGCTTAAGCCCAAGAATTTGAGATTGCTGTGAACTGTGATGCCACAGCGCTCTACCTAGGGTGATAAAGTTGGACTCTGTCTCTCTAAAAAAAAAAAAAGAAAGAAAGAAAGATAGCAAGGTTAGGTCAAAAAAGATGAAAAAAGAAATTAATATAACAAAAGTAAAAATGAAGACAGTAAAAATTAATATGAAGAATAGCTATATACAGTACATATAACTAATTTATTTCTGTGGAAAGAATGAATGAAATAGTTTGTCAGTAAGATCTTTAAAAGAATTAATAAATTAGAATGAATGAAAATTATAATTAAGGAAAAAGGTACATAAAGATTGTAAACAAGTAGTCATTCACAAATGAAACAGACAAAAAATAAGTCAAAAGTGAGAATAACTAGTATTTTTAAAAGTTGATCTAGGGTGGCACCTGTGGCTCAAAGGAGTAGGGTGCTGGCTCCATATACTGGAGGTAGTGAGTTCAAACCCAGCCCTGGCCTGAAATTGCAAAAATAAATAAATAAATAAATAAAATAAAAGTGGATCTAATTTATACTTTTAAATATTTATTATCTAAAAGCAAGCAGAGGAAAAGAAACAATAAATATTGGAGCACAAATCAAGGCAATTGAAAACAGAACAATAAAAAGAAATTGATGAAATTAAAACTTGGCCCAATAAAATTGATAAACTTTTAGCTGAGAAAGAGAGAAAGAGAAACAAAGAGAAGACACAAATTCCCAGTATCAGGAATGAAAGGCAGGTCCAAATTGTAGGCAAATAATAAAAACTCAAAAGCAATCGACGCGTTAGACTCTTAGTAACAGACGTACTAGAATTTTCTTTTGAAATCTAATTTTTTTCTCTCTAGTTCCTCATTTTTACCAAAGAAAAACTATAGTAAGATCAATTTATTTGCAAAATAAATGTAGTCTTATTTGTTGTGTTTGGCCTAAACATTTGCACTTTGTGCAGCAGGAATCACAATTGGCCATATAGGCTCTTTTAAATGGGCTTTGCTGAAACTTTTTGAAATAAAGACTCCCAAATTAGACTTTGAAAAGCCTCTCAACACTAGAAAAAGAAAGACTTCTAAACTTGTTTCTTGAGGCCAAGATTACCCTAATCACAAAATGAGACAAAGACATAAAGAAAAAGGGAACTACAGACTAATGCTTCTCATAAATACCAGTTTCTAATAACTTTGGAGATAATACCACTGACTAATGAAAAATCTTCCAGGGCTATAACTAAAATGCTGATATTTAGTTCATGAGGACTGCAACTCAATATCAAGCAGAACAACCGTTAATTTCATGGAAGGGAACTAATAGAGGACTGGAATAATTTTTAACTCTTTTTTTGTTGTTGTTTGAAATACTGCTGATTCATCTTATGTTGTGTTTTCCAGAATCAAGAATACTTTGTTTTTTCTTTTGAGCTATTAATACCTTACAGCAAATTGGGTAAACTATACTTATACTTTTGTGAACAAAAAATGTAAAGCATTTATCTTTTTCTTTACCTGAATTCTCCAAAATTTGGAAACTATTTGTATTTTTTTTATATCATATTGATGTAAAGGTACAGGCTATTAGGTTACATTGTTTATGTTTGTTAGGTTGTATTCTTAATTTATATCTGTTTAGTTATTTGCATAAATTCAGGAAGAATCCGCTTTCTTTTGTAATAGGACACAACCAGAGATTTTGGTTATTTTGCCAAGGCTTTGACTGGAGTGGCATATTTTTAGGTATGACCAGACTGTTTTAAAGAATTATGCTTGACTGTCTGTAACTACAAAGGACCAGACAGAGAGAGAAGGAGGGAGAGGTTTGGGGAACGGAAAAGAAAAAAAAGAAAAGAAAAGAAAACAGTGACTAATTCTCACATAAAATTTTGAGTCAAGTATATTATTTGAACAATAATTTTTAATTAAACTTGTTAATATGTTGTTTAGGATATTGCATCCTCATTTATAAGTGAAATATGTTTGTAATTTCCCTTATAATAATAATAATATATTTTTTCCCATTTTAATATCAGGTATCTCCAAATGAAGCAGAATGAATTTGAAGTATTTCTTCTTTTTCTATTGCCTATAAGATTTGGCATGATCTGTTTTTTTAAATTATCTTCTATTTTTATTTATAAATATTAGTTGTCTATTTTTTGAGACTTTGGAAAAAAATTTTTAAAAAAAGAATTAAGGTTGCCTTTTTAGAGCCAATCAAAAGCTTGTTGGAAAGACTGGCTTTTTACCTTGTCTGTGTGCTTCCTTTATAAGTTTCCTGACCTACCTTACGTAAAGAATGTCACTTTTTTTTTCTTTTTAAAAATGTCACTTTCTAACAGGCCTCAGAACCTCAAGTTATTTTGGGACCTCAAGAAAAGAGAAATTAATCCAATTCATGCAGGTATTATAGACAGGCTGGAAAATCCTTGGCTTGGTTAACCTTTCTGTTTTCTGGAAGATATTGTGCAGAGTTGGTGTAATCTCTTCCTTAAATGTTTGATAGACTTCACCAGTGAAAACATCTGGGCTTGCATTTTTTTTTTTTTTAAGGCTTTAAAGTAAAAACTCAATTTCTTTATAAATGTAAGAGTATTAGTCTTTCTTCTTGACTGACCTTTGGTAATTTATCTCTTTGAAGCAATTGGTCTGAGTGGTCAAATGTATTGTTCTATTCAATTGGATGGTATTCACCAAAATCTTGTGTTCACCTGAAATCTTGAAATGTGACTTGTATGAAAATATGAGTATTTGCAGATGTAATTAGTTTAGTTAAATGGGGGTCACGCTGAATTAAGCTGAGCCCTAATACAAAAACTAGTGTCCGTATTAAGAGGAGAAAACACAAAACAAAACAACAACACACACACACACACAAAGAGGAGAAAACAGAGACACAGAAACAGAGGGAGAATGCTATGTGTAATAAATATAGAGGCAGAGACTGGCTCAGAGGCAAGGAAGTATCTTTTCCTAGTGCTAGAAAGGAAGTATGACACTGCTCATATCTTGATTTTGGACTTCATGCCACCAGAATTGTAAGAGAATAGATTTCTGCTTTTTAAAACTACTTAAGAAGAAATTCCAGTATCAGTTTGAGGATACAGGTGGGAAAACCACAAACCACAGGCAAATCTGTGACTTTTACTGATGGGTGATTTGGGAACTTCAGAATGAAAATGGGACAGAACATACAGAAAGAAAAGGGAGGAGGAGTGGACAGGGAGGCAAAATGGTTATTCTTGTGAGGCCCAAGAAATCTACATTTTACATGAGATAAAAATGTATGTTTGAGGTGGTGCCTGTGGCTCAGTGGGTAGAGCATCAGCCCCATATACTAAAGGTGGCGGGTTCAAACCTGGCCCCCCAAACTGCAAGAACAACAAAAAAATAGCCCGGTGTTGTGGTGAGCACTGGTAGTCCCAGCTACTCGGGAGGCTGAGGCAAGAGAATCACCTAAGCCCAAGAGCTGGAGGTTGCTGTTGATACTGGACTTTCAGGTTCTTGGTCTCGATCATTTGAAGAATAAATCTGCAAACCACAGATCAGTGGCAAGACAGAATTTATTTACAGAAAAAGAATACAAAAACGCTAAAGTTTCTGCTGGGAGAGAAAACCCAAGTCGTGAGAGAAAAGCTCTCTCCGTTTTTTTTTCTCCCTCTCTCAGTTTAACGGTATGTATAGGTGCATGGGTTCCTTCTGTATGAGGCCAGAAAATGAATGGACACAGTCTCTTCTGCTGGGGCAAGGTGAATGAATGTACTAAAATGGACATAGTTCCTTCCGTTGGGGCAAGGTGAATGAATGTACTAATGAATGGACACAGTCCATTCACCGAACTGAGGCCTAGGAAACTTACATGAAATTGACCTAGGCATAGGAAATGGTGGTTCCGTATTCAGTCATAGTGCAAAGGGAAGGAGAAGCCAAGGTGCCGGTGTCTCCCCAGCAGTTGTCCGGGCCCTTTGGCTACTGGAGCCTCCGGTGGGGAGGGAGGGGAAGGAGGGGAGGGAGGGGAGGGAGGGGAGGGAGCCCCCCCCGGAGCCCCCCCCCCAGCCCCCCCTCCAGCTCGCTGGTTCTTCTGCCGACTGCAGCTGCACCAACACGGCTAAGGCAGAGGCGGTGGGTCCTCCAGCCGAGCTCGGTTGAGCTGGCTGGGGCGCCAAATTGCTTTCTAGTACAAATTGCTCATCTGTGAGGAACATACATTTTTATCTCCTGTATCATTGTGAGCTGTGATGCCACAGCACTCTACAAAGGGTGATAAAGTGAGACTGTCTCTACAAAAAAAGGAAAAAAAAAAGTATGTTTGAAGAGAAAACGGGAGGGAAGGAAGAATCAGTTATGTAGATGTTCCTGGTAGGTAGAAGAATGATTGACTTTTTTCTTATCTCTGTTCTGTTCCTGGAAAAATACACTTGTAATGAACATTATCAGTGTGGAATTGAATGGACTTCAGTTTTAGGAGCCAGACTTAGCCTGCAGGCCCAATGTTAGAATTTGCAAATCTTTACTTATTGGAGGCCACCAAGGAACTTACTTATGAATGATTGGTAGGAGTAGTCCTTGTGTATGACTGAAGCATTTTATCCTTTCCATGGAGCTCTACCTGATGCATAATGTTAGTAATAGCTATTAATTTGGAATAGGGCGTTGGAATGTTGTGTAACTCAGCCTATCAGGTTTGACCTCCTTTTTTTGCATAAGGAGTTGAGGGGGTGGACCTGAGATTTTTATATTCCTTAATATAGGGAACTAATGCAATAACCAATATAGTTAGTTATTCATAGTAGTCCCTTATTATATTTATATTGTTTATATTTTCAATGTCCCTGAGGCAAGTAGAGCTGTTTAGCATTTCATTTATAAAATTGGTCATTTGTGTCCTCCCTTTCTTTCCATCTCTCTCTCTGTCCCTCTCCCTGTCTCCCTCTTTCTCTTTTTCTTGTTAGTCTGGCCAGAGGATTATAAAATGCTGATATTTTCAGAGAATGAAGTTTTGGTTTGACTGATTTTCTGAATTGGTGTTCTGTTTTCAGTTCCATTGATTTCTGCTTTTATGCTAATTACTTTATTTCTTCTTATTTTAAGTTTGATTTGCTACTGTTCCTCTAATTTCTTAAAAATGAGAGTCAAAAAGTTCCACCCCACAGGTACCCTTCTCATTGGCCAGTTTGAATCAAGTGGGAGATACTATTTCAGCCCCTACAGAACCATAGGATTTCATAGAACTTGGAGATTTCCAAGTTCCAGGAAGTTAAATTTACAAATTCCCAAGAGCTGAGTCACCATGTAGAGAACCCTGCAGGTGTATCCTTGTGGTCTCCTTTAGAAGACCTGTTCTCCTAGATCTCACCCTGCTTGGGTATCCTCTCTCACTATATTCAAACTCATTGATTCTTTCCTCAGCTGGGCTGAGCATTTTGATGATTCTTGTGAGCACATTTTAAAAATGTGTATAATATTTCTCTTTTATTTTTTCTAAAAGTTTTCATTTCTGTGAATTTGTCCATCTGACATTGCATGTTGCCCTCCTTTCCCATTTGAACTTTTAGTTTTAGTTATTTATAATTTTCTATCAGAGAATTCAAACATCTGTGTCATATATGAGTCTGATTTTAATTATTGCTTTGTCCCTTGGGAGTGCAGTTTTTTATTTTGCCATCGTTTATGACTTGGCATTTTTTTGTTGAAAGCTGTGCATCTTGTGTAGGGCAATAGAGATAGAGATAAATTGCTTTAATGTCAGGAAAAGGGAATGTTTTGCTTTAAATTGTTTGGGCTGGAGTCCCAGAGATAAAACTAGCAGTCAGAATGTCTCTGAAGAGTAGGGTGGCTACCACTTGCTCAGGCAAGTAGCAACCTTAGTTTATTTCTTACACACTTATATACTTTAATGAAACAAAGTTCTGCACATACGCACACTAATCATGTACTGACTAGCATCAGATGGTCTCTAAGATTAGCACACAAAAGAAGTCACAAGAAAATTCTAAAACCTATAACTCATTCAGCTATAAATAACAAATTGCTCATCTGTGAGGAACAGATGTAACCTTTAACATTACTGCAGACCACCTATTTATCTTGATTTTTCCACTCCCAGGTCCCTTCCAGGAAGTCCCAGACTTTTATCAGACTCGGCCTTCAGAGCCTACCTCCTACATGACTAGCCTTCTAATCACTTGGAGGGTCTTCAAAGGAATTTTCCTTCATATGAACTCTGAGATAGTTTCATCAAGTATAAATTAATGGTGTACAAAATTACTTTGTGGCCACAGGAATGTGTTTTCTTCACTTAGATCTTTAGTATGTGGGTTTTAGTTGATATTATGAAGAAGAGTTGGGGTGGGCTTAAGGTTTCTTTGTTGATATACTGACCCAATTGCATCACAGGTTCCAGATTCTTCTAGCTATACCTTGTGGTTAGAGTGCTGAGTGTTTCATTAGAGGAGATTTTCCCTCAATATTGCTTCTCTCTCAGCCTATGTCTTCTTTTTGCTGTGCCTCAGAGGTCATCTGTCTCTTGCAAGATACCTTTCTGTCAAAGATTTTTAGACCAGCAATGGAGGGTTGGGGCAAAGCACATTCGCTATTGTTTTGATGGAATCTCCATCATAGGCCAGTATTTTTTCCTTGGGTCCTAAGAGTATGGCCCTCTCAGTGATCTTGCCCCTCCCCTGGCATAGTTGCTCCAGCACCTGGAATGGAGACTAGTTCTTTTTTCCTTTACCTCAGCTGCAGTGGTATTTCACCGGTGTCTCCAGGGTGACAGTATTTGTTGCCCCTTTCCCACAACTTAAGGCTTTTATTCTGTATGGCAGAAAGTTGAGAGGAAACTATATGGAATTTCTTTCTTCTTCTGCAGCTTCTTGTTTTTTCTGAACTGTCCCAGTCTTTACTGTGAGTGACGGATGGAGTTTGTGGAGAAAAAACTCTGAGCTATCCCAGTCTTTAATGTGAATGACTGATGGAGTTTGTGGAGAAAAAGTCTATAACAGTGCTGAGACTTTCTCTTTATTTGTTTCCTTCAGGATCTTCAGCCTGTCTCGATCTAGCCTCCACAAGTTCATCAGTCAGCCTGGGGGAACAGAGTCCAGGCTGGTACCACTAGCTGCAGGACAGCTACTAAGTTGAGAGATAAGGTGTTGGAGCAAGAAAGGCAGCAAACTGAAAAGATGGTAGATTAATGTTCCAAAGAACCATCTTAAATTAGTATGAATTTCCTTTCTATGTTAAGGGAAGGGGGTAGAGGTGGGCTGTAAGAGATAACTGAGAGCCTCAGACATCTGAACTATCAGCAAGGGTCCCATGAGGTTGTAAAAATTCTTCATTCTTGATCAATTCTGTGGAGGGCATAGGTCATGCCACAGTGTTCCTATATATCTTTAACATAGCATTGTTACTTGTGTGCATACATTCTTTGTCTCCCCAGGAGTTAATTTTGGTAAGGAGATGGTTATCAACTTTCTGCTAGAGTTGAGCTACACACTAATTCTTTCTATAATCAGGCCTACTTGGCAGAGCTAAGCAGAAGCTTTTAACCTAAAGTACATTACTGCAGGGGATCCAAAGCAAAATGGAGATAGTTACGTTAAGTCTCCCTCTACTGTTGCACTAGCTGAACATTTCTCACCAAAGTCTTGCTGTATCTTTCCTGGGTAAGTCAGGGCTTGGACCTTATCCCTCTCTGTAGGCCTGGGGGTGGGGTGGGGGTTCAAGGAAAGTTTTGAACTTGTTCCTTGTTCAGATTATTTTTTCTTTATGAAATTGAGAATGATGCTCTTCCTAGCTAATTCTTCAATCAGAAAGCAAAAGTAAAGTCAGGTGAGAATGTTTTGAAACAGAATGAATGTTAATAATGTAACTGCGTTGTTACTAGCTATATTTGACAAGCTATTATAAGAAACAAATATATTTAGAAAAGCACTAGCTGAGCCAGTGCAGTGGCTGACCCCTGTAATCCTGTCACTCTGGGAGGCTGACGCAGGTGGATTGCTTGAGCTCAGGAGTTTAAGACCAACCTGAGCAAGAGTGAGACTCCCTCTCTACTGAAAATAAAAAAACTAGCTGGGCATTGTGGCAGGTACCCATAGGCCCAGATACTTTGGAGTCTAAAGCAGGAGGATCAGTTGAGCCCAAAAGTTAGAAGTTGCTGTGAGCTATGATAACATGGTAATACACATAGCACAATAGAGCTAGACTCTCTCTCAAAAAAAAAAAGAAAAGAAAAGAAAAGAAAAGAAAAGCACTAGCTGATTAACATTCACGAATAGAATTTAAAGGAAATACAAAAAGCTCAGAAACACCAGGATTTTCATGGTTGGACAGTGAAGCTATCATCATATAAAAGACTTCACTCAGGCAAGCACCAAAGGCAGAGTAATGATGGCAGAAAACAGCCTGACGGTAAAAAAGAAACAGAGATGTTATACCTTATAGTAGGTCTTCTGAAAGGCCTAAGATGATGCACACTTCTCATGTGGACATAATGGCTCATATAGGCAGCACCTGTGGCTCAAGGAGTAGGGCACCAGCCCCATATACCGGAGGTCGTGGGTTCAAACCCAGCCCTGGCCAAAAACTGCATAATGGCTCATAGAAAGACTAAGGGCATGGGCTCATAGAAGGTTCACATTGACGAAGTACTCATCATTAAATCAAAAGAGAAACATTAAACAAAATTGTAGCTATAGCCCACAGCACTTGACTAGATTTACATAACAAAAATCCCACAAAGTTAGAGAGTTCTGTTGGCAAACTATCATGTTGAAGTAAAAGAGATTATGACTATTTGATATAAAACAAAAACAAAAAACAACTTTTGTGTACCCAACTTTCTATAGACAGGGAGCAAGTTTAAAAAGTCATGCAGCTAGAAGTCAGGGTACATATATCTATGCCATCTTAGGGTGTAGCCAATCAAATAGGATAATAACGGAAAAGAAAACAAATTACAAAGGATGTTACTAAGAACCAAGTAGAAAAATGCAGCAGAGTGATACTCCCAAAATACAAAACAAAGATTGACTCAGCGAAGAATCCCTATCACAAATAGGGAGGTTTGGAAATATTTGCGTGGGGTGATTTCAAAATTTCCCTGAACCAGTAACTTCTTTTCAAGTACAAGTATTAATTACAGCATTCTTGTCTTTGTTTCACCATTGTATATTGGGTGTTTAGAAGGTGGATAACTTGTCTTTTTGGAGTTCATAGGACTCTATATTAAGGAAGAATGCCACTGGACTTGGTAATAGAATAGGAGATCCTTGACTTCAAATATCATGAACTGTAATGACACCTGATGTTGTAACTGGATGAGGACTTGGGGGATTGTAACAGGGAGGTTAGTGTCTGCTCATGAGAGAACTGAGAATAATTGTGACAAAAGGAAAGATTTTGACAAGTTGGATTTTCTTTCTCAGTTTTTCTGCCATATAACCTTGCAATTTGCTAGAAGGGAAAGACTATATTTCCCTGCCCCATTGATGGTGAGCTTGGTCATGCAACTTGCTTTGGCCAATGGAAGTCTAGTAGATGAGATGAAATATATGCTTTAAATATGCTTACGTGGCTTGACTTGCCCTTTTCTACTTTCTGTGATCTCTAAGAACAGGCTTCAAATAGCTACTGTCACTTAAATCTGGACCCTGAATGAAACACACAGAGGCATCAGCCCTATCTACAGTTTGTATATAAACCAAGTCAACTTACAGTCTTTTTTTTTTGAGACAGAGTCTCACTATGTCACTTTTGGTAGAGTGCTATGGTGTCACAGCTGACAGGAACCTCAAAAACTCTTGGGCTTAAGTGATTCTCTTGCCTCAGCCTCCTAAGTAGCTGGGACTACAGGTGCCAGCCACAATGCCTGGCTATTTGTTTTTTGGTTTTAGTCGTCATTGTTGTTTGGCAGGCCTGGGCTGGGTTTGAACTCGTCAGCTCCATTGTATATGGTTGGCACCCTAGCCGCTGAGCTACAGATGCCGAGCCCAACTTTCAGTCTTAAACAGAATCACCATAGCTGATCTCCATTACTATGACTGAGAAAATTAAATGTTTATTGTTATAAACCATTGAGTTTGCAGATAGTTTGTTGTCCAGTAGCAATAGCTGCCATACATGTCAGGAATAATTAAGACAATTGATTTCAAATTTTTGTCAATCTAGTAATTATGATTTAGTATTTACATATTATTTTAATTTAAATGTACTTCATACTTAGAGGGATCATAGTTTTATATATTAATAGACTTTTCTCTTTTGTGAAATGCCTATTTGTATAATTTAATCATTTTCCATTCGCATAGTTTCTTTTTTTAAGTGATTTGTTGGTATTTTTCTCCTATATTGTACATATATTCCTCTTAATTCTTCATAACCATCTTTTCTTGGTTAAATGTATTGCAAATATCTCCTCCCCCTCCCTATTTATGTTATGTCTTCTTTTATCATGTCTTTTTGTAAATAGAATGCCTTAATTTTAGTGTAGTCAGACTTACCAGTCTTTTATTTCAAGTGTGCCCTTATTGTTTTATTTAAGAAATTCTGCATTGTGGCAGGTGCCTATAGTCCCAGCTACTCAGGAGGCTGAGGCAAGAGAATCGCCTAAGACCAGGAATTGGAAGTTGCTATGAGCTGTGATGATACAGCGCTCTACAGAGGGCGATAAAGTGAGACTCTGTCTCTAAAAAAAAGAAATTCTTCTCTACCTCAAAGTTGTAAGTATATTCTTCAAGAATGCTTTGGCTATTCTTGAGCCTTTACTCTTCCAATTGAATTTTCAAACTAGCTTGGCAAGTTTCATTGACTATTCCACTGATATTTCAATTTTAACTTAATACTGGAATCTTTTTCATACTTGAGTAAACTAATACATTTACTAAAAAAAAACCAATAGAAAAAAATATTGTAAATTACTAAGAAATTCTGTGCATTTTATATTTCCCTATTTAGGAGCTATAAAGCCAATTATATTCCATTTTTAATTTTTTTGTTATTATTACACTTTTAGAGAAGGGGTCTTGCTGTGTTGCTGGGCTGGACTCTAATTCCTGGGCTCAAGTCATCTTTTCACTTCAGACTCTAAAGTACCTGGAACTATCAGTATGCCATGGTGTCCAGCTAACTTTCCATTTAATCTGAAGGAAGGTGAGTAGAAACATTGGTATGCAAATGTAAAAAAACACAGATTTATATTGCTCTTTAGAATTTCATATAGCTATGTGTCATTTCATAATCAGATCAAAGGCCTACATCTCTAGCCTTTTTGCTCATCACACTCTAACAATTTATTCTCTAGCAACATCACATTATATGTATGCTATGCTATTTCATGCTCTATGAATTTTAATTCCTTTCAGAAATACTTATAATTTTAGATCTTTTGCATAACTGTTCATTCTGCAGTATACATGTCTATAGTAGACATTCATAGACTGAATTAATTCCTACTTTGCTGCCCTAGAACTATCAATGTATTGTAATAACTTATTAATATATTTTTCTAATTATGCCAAATAGTATCACCTGTATTTAATGGCTTATATATTATTCACAATTGTATCTTCAGTTGTAAGCATAGTGTTAGGTCTTCAAAAAATAATTATTGTGGCTCAGCATCCATAGCACAGTGGTTACGGTGCCAGCCACATACACCTAGGCTGGCAGATTTAAGCCCAGCCTGGGCCTGCTAAAACAACAATGACAGCTACAACAAGAAATAACTGGGTGTCATGGAGGGCACCTATAGTCCCAGCTACTTGGGAAGCTGAGGCAAGAGAATTGCTTAAGCCCAGGAGTTGGAGGTTGCTGTGAGCTATGATGCCACCACACTCTAGTGTGAGGGCAACATAGGAGATTCTGTTTCAAAAAGAAAAAGTAATTATTGAATGAATCTATGGATAAAAAGATATTTAAATTGATTTTGAGTAATACTTCATTGAATTAATCTGGGAAGTATTGCTATTCACCAATATTGAGTTTTTTTGATATATGAACACAGTATAGTCATCCCTTAGTAGCCATGAGGGATTGGTTTTAGGACCCTCCCTGAGCATCCACAGATGCTCAAGACCCTCATATAAAATGGCATATGCACATAGCCTATGTACATTCTTGTGTAAATCATCCCTTCTTAAATCATCTCAGATTATTTATAATACCTAATACAATGTAAATGCTATGTAAATATTTGTTATACTGTATTTTTTTAAGTTTTTTTAATTAAGTCATAGCTGTGTACATTAATGCAATCATGGGGTACAGTGTGGTGTTTTCATATACATTTTGAAATACTCTCATCAAACTGGTTAACATAGCCTTCATGTCATTTTCTTAGTTATTGTTATACTGTATTGGGAAAGAATGACAAGAAAAAACAAGTCCGTATATGTTCAGTATGGATGTGCAAATCCATTTTTTCCCCAATATTTTCTTTCTTTTTTTTTTTTTTTGAGACAGAGCCTCAAGCTGTCGCCCTGGGTAGAATGCCGTGGCATCACAGCTCACAGCAATCTCCAACTCCTGGGCTCAAGCGAGTCTCCTGCCTCAGCCTCCCAAGTAGCTGGGACTACAGGCGCCCACCACAATGCTTGGCTATTTTTTGGTTGCAGCCATCATTGTTGTTTGGTGGGCCCGGGCTGGATTTGAACCCACCACCTTAGGTATATGTGGCTGGTGCCTTAGCCACTTGAGCCACAGGTGCTGAGCCTTTCCCCAATATTTTCAATACATTGTTGGTTGAATGCACAAAGGCAGAACCAACAGATACAAAGGGCTGACTGTATGTCTTTTCATTTACTTAGGTTTTTTTATATTTCTCTTAGCAATGTTTTGTACTTTTCAATATATAGGTCTTATATTTATTTAGGCAGATCCAGTCCCTATATAGTTCATATTTTTTGATGCCTACCATAAATTATATTTTTAATTTTCACTTTGGAGATTCAATGCTAGTTTGTAGCAATATAATTTTTTTAGAATGCGCATGTAACCTTTAACCCTTTGTAAACTCATTTATAAATTCTAATAACTTTTTTGTAAATTCTATCAAATTTTCCATAAACTATCATGTGATCCATGAATAAGGAAATTTTTATCTCTTTTTCAATACAAAGGCTTTTTAGTTTATTTTCTTGCCTATTGGACCAGCTACAACCTCCAGCACAATGTTGAATAATAGTGGCAAGAAGAAACATTGTTGCTTTTTTCTCCAATCCTAGAAGACAACATAGCTTTAAATAATTTTTTTTTGGATTGAAGAAATACCTTTTTATTCCTAGTTAAATCACAAATGGTTGTTGAATTTTGTGAAATGTTTTTTCTGCTTCTATTGAGATAATGTTCTGTAGTTTAATTTTCTTCTAGTGACTTTATCTGGTTCTGTTATCAGAGTACTACTGGTCTCAAAGGACAAGCTCTAAAAGTTTTCAGTTTGCTTTAATTTTCTGGAAGAGTTTATATAGAATTGGCATTGTTTCTTGCTTAAACATTTAGTAGAATTCACCAGTAAAACCATCTGGTTATGGAGTTTTCTTGGCAGGAAAATTTAAAAAATATTCAGTTCCCTTAACAGATATTCAGGTTATTAATTTCTTCTTGGGTAAACTTTTGACAGTGTGTATATTTCATGAGATTTTCCTGTCTCATAAGTTATTGAATGTATTGACATAATTTTTAATAAGGTAATTTTATTATCCTTTGAGTATCTATAGTATATGTAGTGATGTAACGTCTCTCATTGCTGATATTGACAATTTCTGTTTTTTTTTTTCTCCCTGATCATTTAGGGTAGAGGTTTATCAATTTTATTGATATTACCAAGGAACCTACTTTTGGTTTTGTTAGGTTCCTTTATTGTTTATTGTTTGTTTGTTTTCTAATTGATTGATTTCTCTTTGTTATTCCTTT
>NW_003852618.1:1398262-1399750 GCF_000181295.1 Otolemur garnettii
TAATGAATATTTTATGATTTTATTTTATTTCATTTTTTGTCTTATTAGCTCTACCTCTTTGTTTAACTTTTTATTCAGTAATATACATCTTTGACTTCTCACAGTTGAACTTAAAATAATATTTTGCCATTTCATCTACCTGCCATTTTGTTTTATATTTTACATCCACATGTATATCTTCAAATTATCCTATGCACTCCTTTATGTCCTCCCAAATTTATATGTTGGAATCCTATACTTCAATGTGATGCTATTAGTAGGTGTAGTCTTTAGGAAGTAATTACATCGTGAGTGAGGAGCCCTTATGAATGGAATGTTTACTACCTGTTAATATTACAAGAGGCAGTTATCATAGCTCAGATTATAGAAATTTTATGTTAAGAATTAAAATGGGAAAATTATATTATTACTAATAACATTGGTAAAGTTTATAGACTCAAGTATAGACTCAAAATTGAAGTAACTTGACAAACCTGATAAATATTTCTGGGACCACTTAGGGCAATTTGACTGTTTGTTTGGGGTTGCAATGACTTAAGGAGGAAGACTCAAAATCTAGGAGGAAGACTCAAAATCTAGACCTGTTCAGTTGGTAGAAGTTGGGTGTTTCCTTAGCCATAGGATACATTCTGACAGGTGAAGCCAAACAGCTATACAACCCGGGGGACAGTAAGTCTTCAGTCATCCTCCCATACTTGATAGCTCTGCCCTAATTCCCATCTCAGGTGAGCCTACCTCATAGTTAGCTGTTCTCAATCACATATGCTTTCAGACACCTCCACAATTATCTTGCCTTTTTTTTTTTTTTTTTTGCAGTTTTTGGCTGGGGCTGGGTTTGAACCCACCACCTCTGGCATATGGGGCCAGTGCCCTATTCCTTTGAGCCACAGACGCCACCCATTGTCTTGCCTTCTTAACAGTTAAAGCAAACTTTTACATTAATGGCAATATAGTATTATTAACTATCAAAACACCCCCACTAGATTTATATAATAATACAGATTTTTAGATCTGAATGACCCAGGAATCAAAGAGATTAGGTAGTTGAGGTAAAGATACACATTTAAATATAGCAGTGCCGGAGTCCAGCTCTAACTTTTAGTAACTATCCTCTTTCCACCACTATTTGTGGAAGGAAAATACATGTTGTTGAAGACTAAGTAGGAAAGAAAATGGATATTTTCTAAAACTTAAAGCTAAATCTGTATGTAAACAATTATCATATCTACCATAAGATATTAATAACAAGAGTCTATCCACAGGGAGAAAAATTTTCTTAATTTCTGGGTCATCTTATAATTTCATGAAAACTGTATCCACCCAGTGAAAGGGTGATCATGCATACACATGAAGACTTGAGCAGGAGTGTTTAAACCTTGGGCAGTTTGATCATCATGTGTTTGAATTAAATAAAGTTAATGCTATGTGGAAAGATCATTTGCAGTGATTTGAAAGTCAGGGTTTTTTTTTTTTTTTTTTTTTTTTTGA
>NW_003852618.1:1400356-1426924 GCF_000181295.1 Otolemur garnettii
GGACAAGGTTTGAACCCACCACCTCTGGTATATGGGGCCAGCACCCTACTCCTTTGATCCACAGGTGCTGCCCTGGGCATGACTTTTGATAATCCATGGAAAGAAATTTCCTCAATGACTATTTTTCTCTTTTGTCACAGAGTTTACATTGATTGATAAAGAAAAGCATAAAACATTTGACAGGAGGTTTAAACTGAGACAGCATATTGTGATAGGTTCACTTGTAATTTTGAAGAACAAAGACAAAATTAGTGGCATCAATTAAAAATGAAATAATTTCTAGATAGAATTAGTCAGGTAAAATTAATAATCTCCCTAAGCTGTTATTGATCATTTACTAGCTACAGGGCATTTTTTTTTAAGAGACAGAGTCTTACTCTATCGTTCTCGGTAGAGTGCCTTGGCATCACAGCTCACAGCAACCTCTAGGTCTTGGGCTTAGAGATTCTCTTGCCTCAGCCTCCGGAGGCTGGGACTATAGGCACCTGCCACAATGCCATGCTGAGCTACAAGGCATTTTAATAACAACTTAATTCCAGAATGATGCTAAGAGGGATCAAAAAATAAATGTCTCTGCCATTAAGAAACTTACAACCTTATAAAATACCTAGGAAGTATATAAATATATTAATAATTAGAAAACTTCTCTTTTCAGTGTTTAAAAATGCCATAGTTGCAAAGAAATGCAGAATATATTTAAATCAGAGTCCCATACTTATTTTAATATTTATATGAGAGTCATTTCATCTTTCTTTTGAGACCTAATTCTTTTTTTTTTTTTTTTTGAGTTAGAGTCTCAAGCTGTTGCCCTGGGTAGAGTGCTGTGGCATCACAGCTCACAACAACCTCAAGCTCTTGGGCTTAAGTGATTCTTTTGCCTCAGCCACCCAAGTAGCTGGGACTACAGGTGCTTACCACAATGCCCAGCTACTTTTTGTTACAGTTGTTCTTGTTGTTTGGCAGGCCCAAGCCGGGTTCGAACCTGCAAGCCTAGGTGTATCTGGCTGGTGCCATAACCAGTGTGCTATGGGCGTTGAGCTAAGACCTAATTCTTTTTACTTGATTTTATTTTGCTAAGATTCATTCATGTCATGTGTAGCTATGGCTGAATCCTATTGACTTTGGATACACTTCAGTGTATTTATATTTAAAAAATTCAAAAATGTTTGCTATGTTGGCTAGATTTATTATAAACACAAAATAATTGTATTTGAAAACACTTTAATAAGGGCCTTGTTAACTAAAAAGAAATAATTAATGAGTTTCTACTTTGGAAGAAGGAGACCTTTATTTCACATAAAGGGTAGCAACCTGTTAAGTGATCATTCCAACATGTTGGGAAACTAAGCCTTGGCCAGAAGCCAGACACACGTGCTTCAAAGAAGAAACAAAAGAACAGGATTTTACACAGAGCAGCATAGTCAAATATACTATTCAACATGGTATAAGAGAAGTCATGAATATTTATGAAGGGAAATCATATGCATATAATTATCCTTTATCTTTCCCATCCTGTCATGGATGGGAACTCAGTTCTAAGGTGTGTGGGGGTTCCTTTTGGTCAAGAGGGTTTCATTCATTTAGCAGAGGGCTTAGTATTTTATTTTTAGTTTCAACTTTATAACTTATCATACCTCTCTTGTTCATGATTTCTTTCCCAAAACCTTCTTTAGTGCCCCTTTCACTTCCTTATTCCTTAAAGTGTAGATGAGCGGATTCAACATGGGAGTCACCAGGTTGTAGAAGAGAGTGGTAAACTTGCCGTGGTCTTGGGAGGAGCTGTTTCCTGGCTGCATATACATATAGATGATGCTCCCATAAAATAGGGAGACCACTGTGAGGTGGGAGCTACAGGTATTGAAGGCCTTCCATCGCCCAGCAGCTGACTTGATTTTCAGCACGGCTACAGCAATGTAGCCATAGGAGACAAGAATAAGAGTGAGGGGTAGTAGGACAATGAGAATGGCAAAGGCAAAGGCCAGCATTTCTACTGCACGAGCATCCACACAGGCCATCTTGATCAGTGCTGGCATTTCACAGAGGAAATGGTTAACTCTGTGGCGACCACATCTGGAGAGGGTCATTGTTAGTGGGGACATAACAATGGCATTGACCAGTCCACTCCCCCAGGCCACAGCTAGGAGTCCTAAGCACAGCTGGGGGTGCATAATGACTGTATAGTGCAAAGGTTTGCAGACTGCAGCATAACGGTCATATGCCATGACAGCCAGAAGAATGCACTCGATTCCCCCAACAGAAAGGAAAGAGAAAAGTTGGACAACACAGCCAGCATAGCTGATACTCTTATCAGGGCCCCAGAGGTTTACCAGCATCTGTGGGATGCAACTAGTACTGAAGCAGAGATCTAGAAAAGAAAGATTTGCCAGAAAGAAGTACATTGGGGTATGAAGTCGAGGGTCTAATATACAAAGAAGAATTATGGTTGAATTTCCCAGAATAGCCACTGAATACAGAGTAAAATTCACTATGAAGAGCACCATCTCCAGCTTGGGACGATCAGAAAAACCCACCAAGATAAAACCATATTCTGAGCTGTCATTGGATTTTTCCATTGCTTTCCTTTCACATCATCTGTATAGCTGGTAAGGACAAAATGAAGAGTATTTAATATATATTTTGCGAATACTGTAGAATATCAGGATTTGGGGGGAACATAGAACCATTAAGTCTGATAACTCATCTAATAATAGCTTATCTTCTGCCCACATATATAAGCTATATATCATTTGTTTCCATAAGGCAAAATATTTTATTATTGGCAAAGTTCTGCTTACAAGTATCATCTTTTTATTAAGTAGACATTTTCTCCTTATGATTCATAAGACAAAGTATTTTAACTTTATTAAATATACATTATATTCAATATACATAATACTTCTTTGTGTAACATTCATTAACACATTTACAGGCAGTTACCACATCTCAACTAAATTTTCTTTAGGTCAAACATTCTAATTCTTTTAACTATTCTTCATGTAACAAGGTTATCAGGTGTATTATTAATATTATTAACTTAGTAGCTGTCCTCCATGTGCCCTCAATGTTGCAATGACTTTCTGAAAATGTGATGAGAGCTGAACCCAGTACCTGAGGTTTTTTTTTGAGACAGAGTCTCACTTTGTCACCCTCTGTATAGGGCTGTAGTGTCATAGCTCACAGCTACTCTCTTGCCTCAGCCTCCCTAGTAGCTGAGACTTTAGGTCCCTGCCACAATGCCTGGCTATTTTTGTTGTTGTTGTTTGTTTGTTTAGCAGGCCCAAGCCAGGTTTGAACCAACCAGCCTTGGCATATGTGGCTGGTGCCCTAACCACTGAGCTACAGACTCTGAGCCATCAGTACTGGAGTTTATTTATTTTTTTCTTTGAGACAGAGTCTCAAGCTGTCACCCTGTCACTCATAATTGGCTTAAAGGAGGATAGGATAGGATAATAGAAATATTAGGATAATAAAGAAATAACAGAGAAGGGAGACAAGTGTAAAAATACCAGAAAAGTGGGTACATAAAGAAATACATCTCACACCTTTAGTCATGTTGATTCTTTGGTAACTTAAGTATAGTAACAAGACTAAATTGTTAAATGGATATTACAAAATATCTAGGCTCGGTGCTTATGGTTCAAGCGGCTAAAGTGCCAGCCACATACACCTGAGCTGGCGGGTTCGAATCCAGCCTGGGCCTGCGAAACAACAATGACAGCTGCAACCAAGAAACCAAGAAATAGCTGGGTGGTGCCTGTGGCTCAAAGGAGTGGGGCGCTGGCCCCATATGCCGGAGGTGGTGGGTTCAAACCCAGCCCTGGCCAAAAACTGCAAAAAAAAAAAAATAGCCAGGTGTTGTGGCAGGCACCTGTAGTCCCAGCTACTTGGGAAGCGGAGGCAGGAGAATCGCTTGAGCCCAGGAGTTGGAGGTTGCTGCGAGCTGTGATACTATGGCATTCTATCCAGGGTAACAGCTTGAGGCTCTGTCTCAAAAAACAAAACAAAAAATATCTAGACTACTGTACAATTTACAAAATGAAGGGCTGTTTCTAATGATACTAATGGCACTACATTCAATAAGTTATCTGAGAAAAAATAAAGACAGAGCAAATATTTTGATTTTCAAATGAAAAACCTGTCTTTGGTGAAATGTTTTTGACATTGAAGTTCTTATAGTAAACTTATTTTCCATAGCCAAATATAATACACCAAAGTAAAGGAAAAATTTCCTCATTTCCTTTAGTCATTAGGCTTACCTGGTTTTAACTTTCCTGAAGGATATCAGAAGAGGATATATTATTTGGTTTGGTTTTTATTTGGGATTTTGTGGAAGACTGGGCAGTTAACAGAAATAGAAAGTAATAATAAGGTTATGAGACTTCTGTACCAGAAATGATGAATATATAGAAGTAGTTACAAAGACCTCAACTTATCAGGAAACAGATTAACTATTAAGCTCCCAACTTTCTTCTAGTCTAGTTTCCTTCTGAAGATAAAAGAGAAAAAGCAATGTGATTCCTTTTCTTTATAATTTGATTGAAGTGATAGAGTAATAGTATAGCATTACTGAAGAGAAAAAGTAAAATTGGGGAATTGTCGTAGGGTAATTAAATTGTAGGGGGAAAAGGCAATAGTGTTAGAAAATAGCATTAGCATTCTTTCTCTGTCTACCTGCCATTTGGGCCAACTACTCAGCTTTGGTGATGCTTTCTGGAGCTGTTAATCAAACTCCAAGGCAGGGACTTCCTGCTTGCCACAAAAAATAACCAATGTAGATTTGGAAGCTTTTATAGACTCAGATGGAAAAAACAGAAGCCTACTTTCTTAACAACAGAGATGGTCCCTGAAAGTTGGCATTGCATGTTTTCTTGCTGAGATCATGGGGATTGCATACTCCTTTGGGTAATTAGCTATGATTCAGAAGAGAATAGAAAATTCTTAGGGGGAAACCATGGGTTAATAATAACAGATGATTAAGAAACAAAATTCTTAGATTTTCTTTTAGGTTTTTGTCTGGGCCCATAGCTATTCTTATCTTCAAGATTTTTTCCTATGGTAGAATATTTTTTGTGTTTGGTGGGGCAAAACGGTCAAGTTTGGCAACATAGCACAGATATGAACAGCTTTAAGCACTTCTTTATACTTGAATTGAATCAATATTTAGTTTTTTAGGAAAGAATTGTAAAGTCTAATTTATTTATTTATATTTTAGTACACAATTTTCTAGTGGGGCATGGTGGCTCACACCTGTAATCCTAGCACTCTGGGAGGCTGAGGTGGGTGGATCACTTTAGCTCAGGAGTTCCTAACCAGCCTGAGCAAGAGCGAGACCCAGTCTCTAAGAATAGCTGGGTGATGTGTCAGTGGCCTGTAGTCCAGCTACTTGGGAGGCCAATTCAAGAGAATCACTTAAGCACAAGTTTGAGGTTGCTGTGAGCTATGACATCACAGTACTCTACTGAGGGCAACAAAATGAGATTCTGTCTAGAAAGAAAGAAAGAAAGAAAGAAAGAAAGAAAGAAATACCTGCATGAATGAGCAAAGTTATATATATATATATAAAAATATATAAATATATACACTATATATATATATATCACAGTTACATTGTGGATTAAAAAAAGGAAACAAACTAAATGTTCATTGACTGAATAATGGTTAAGTAAATTTTTTTTTTTTTTTTTTTTTTTTGGCTGGGGCTGGGTTTGAACCTGCCACCTCTGGCATATGGGGCTGGCGCCCTACTCCTTTGAGCCACAGGCACCACCTAAGTAAATATTTGCACAGTCATAAATAAATAACATAAAGTCATGACAAAAGAATGTGTGTGTTTATATTGATATGTAAGCAAAAAAAAATTAAATATATTTGAGCAATTATATAATAAATATTTCAAATATATTTATTAAATATGAAATTACATAGATATTACATTAAACTTAGTAAAATATATTAAATATAAAAATATTTAACTTTTGGAACATAATATTTGAAAATTTTCATGTATAGTACATGCTAATTTCTAAAATACTGTGGTTTACATGCATATGTAAAGATAACTGAAGTTTGAAGGAAGTGGAATTCAATTTTCACTTTCTGTTCTTCTAAAAATTTAAAAAACCTTTTTAGAAAATTGTATTTAATTTTTTTTAAGAGACAGAGTCTCACTTTGTTGCCCTCAGTAGAGTGCTGTGCCATCACAGCTCACAGCAACCTCCAGCTCTTGGGCTTAGGCGATTCTCTTGCCTCAGCCTCCTGAGTAGCTGGAACTACAGGCACCCCGTGACAATGCCCAGCTATTTTTTTGTGGCAGTTTGGCCAGGGCGGGGTTCAAACTAACCACCCTCGGTATATGGGGCTGGTGCCCTACTCACTGAGCCACAGGTGCTGCCCCAAATTGTATTTGATTTTTATAAATTGACATATGATAATTATGTATATTTATGGGATACAGCATGATGTTTCAGTACATCTTCTAGCTATTTTGGAAAATCTAATAAAATATTGTCAACTATAGTCATCCTCCTGTGTGATAGAACCCCAGAAATTATTCCTCCTATCTTAGTATAACTTGGTGTGCTTTGACCAGCCTCTCCTTATCCCACAACTTCCCTTCTTTCCCTAGCCTCTAGTAACCACTATTCTATTCTCAACTTCTATGAGATCAGCTTCTTTAGATTCTACATATGAATAAGAACATGTAATAGTGGTCATTGTGTGCCTGTCTTATTTCACTTAATGTAATGTTCTCTGGGTTCATCTGTTGCCATAAATCATAGGATTTTATTTTTTATTTATGACTGGATATCATTTCATTGGGTATTTTTACCACATTTTCTTATCCACTCATATATTGATGGACATTTAGATTCATTCCATATCTTGGCTATTATGAATGGTGCTGCCACAAACATGGGAATGCAGATTATCTCTTCAAGTCAGTACACTGAGTTTATTTCCTTTGGATATATACATAATAGTGAGATTGCTGGATCACATGGATATTCTATTTTTAATTTTTTTGAGGAACCTCTGTACTGTTTTCCGTAATGGTTGTATTAATTTACATCCCTACCAATAGTTTTCCTCTTTCTCCACATCCATGCTAGCATTTGTAACGTTTATAGACACTCTAATTGGGGTGAGGTGATAGCCCATTGTGGTATTGACTTGCATTTCTCTGATAATAAGGGATGTGCATTTTATTATACACTTTGCAATTTGTGTATCTTTGAGAAATATCTATATGGGTCTGTTGCCTACTTTTAAATCAGATTACTTTTTTTTGCTATTGAGTTGAGTTTGCTATAGTTTGAAAATATTTTCTCCCATTCTTCATTTTTTTGTTTCCATTGCTGTGCAAGGGTTTTAGTTTGATATAGTCTAATGTGCCTACTTTTGTTTTTGTTGTCTGTGCTATTGAGGTCTTAACCAAAAGACCTTATACTTGCCCATACCAGTGTCATAAAGTGTTTCCCCTGTTTTCTTCTAGTAGGTTTATCATTTTGTGTCTTACTGAAGTTTTTAATCTACATTTTGAGTTGATTTTTGTGTGTGGTGAAAGATAAGAGTCTAATTTTATTCTTTTGCATGTGGAAATCTGGTTTACCCAGTAGTACTTATTGAAGACATTGTTCTTTCCTAAATATGTGTTTTTGGCACCTTTGTCAAAAAATCAATTGGCTGTAAGAATGTGAATTTATTTATGGGTTCTTTATTCTTTTCCCTTAGTCTGTATGTCCATATTTATGCCAGTATCATGCTATTTGGTTATGATAGCTTTGTAGTATATTTTGAAGTCAAGCAGTATTTTGTTCAAAGTTGCTCTGGCTATTTAGTTTTTTTTTCTTTTTTGTTCCACACAAATTTGGGGATTATTTTTTCTAAGTGTAGAAAGTCATTGATCTTTTGATAAGGATTGCTTTGTGTACTATGGATGTTTTAATGATGTTAATTCTTCCAAACCATTAACATGAGTATCTTTCCATTTATTTGTATCCTCTTCAATTTCTTTCATTAATGTTTTATAATTTTTATTACTGAGCTCTTTCACTGCCTTGGTTAAATTTCTTCCTATTTATTTATTTATTTATTTATTGGTAGCTATTGTAAATGGGATTGTTTTCTTGATTTCTTTTTCAGGTAGTTAGCTATTGGCATATAGAAACACTCTTGTATTCTGATTTTGTATCTTGTAACTTTACTGGATTTGTTTATTAGTTCTAACAGAGTCTTTAGGTTTTTTTTTTTTTTTTTAAACAGATTTCTACATGTATGATTGCCTCATGTGTGAACAGGAAGAACAATTAGACTTTCCCCTTTTATTTCTTTCTCTTACCTAATTCCTCTGGCTGAGACTTTCAGTACTATATTGAAAAAAAGTGCTGAAAATGGGCCTGTGTTCTTATTCCAGATCTTAGAGAAAAAGCTTTTAACTTTTTCCTGTGCAGTGTGATGCTACTATGCGTTTGTCCTATATGACCTTTATTATGTTGAGCTATGTTTCTTCCATACCTAGTTTATAGAGAGTTTTTATTGTAAGGAGATATTGAGTTTTATTAAGTGCTTTTTCTTCATCATGTGGTTTAGTTTTTAATTCTTTTAATGTGATGTATCATATTTATTTATTTGTGTATGCTGAACTGTCCTTGCATCCTTAGGATGAATCTCACTTGATCATGGCAAATAGTCTTTTAAATGAGCTGTTGAATTTAGTTTGCTAGTATTTTGTGGATAATTTTTACATTTATGTTCATCAGGGATATTGGCCTATAATTTTATTTTTTGTTGTGTCCTTGTCTGGTGTTGGTATCAGGGTAATACTGGCCTAATTGAATGAGTATCTTCAATTTCTAAGATACTTTGGTTTATGTAAATATGCAAAGATGACTGGAGTTTGAAGGAAGTGGATTTTTAATTTTCACTTTTTATTTTTCTAAAATAATAAAGTTAACATGACCAAATAAAAATGTATATATAACCATGACTATATGTTACTTTAGTATTTAAAAAGTTAAATACAATTTTGGAAGTAAATAAGAGTAATTTAGTTTGCATCTGATGTTCACCTTTGGCCCTAGAACAATCTAAATTTTACAAAGAACACACATCTTTGCATCTTATTTTTTAAGCATAAAAATTACTTAAATCTGTTATAGGCATGTTTTATAGCACCCATAATTTTGTGACACAAAATCACACCAAGACCAAGCTTTCCAGTGCCTCGTTTTTTTGACCCACATTAATGTAACTACATAACTAAATTTGTCTCTTCATTATTTCCTCACAACACACAGAAATTTAGTTGGAATAGTAAATATTGGTTTCCTTAACAGATTGACATTTAGGTAGCAAAAAAAGGATTTTGAGTCACTTATTTTGTTCTGTTTTTGCTGTCCTCTAACTGTGAAAATAACATATACTCAGGCTATTAATTCATTGAACAATTAACTTATTTCCCCTGATAGTTAAGTTTGAAAGAAGTTGAGAAAAAAAGATGGAATTATAGATTGGGAAAACTGAAGAATAATAATTGTTTTTTAAAATAAAAGTAGTTTTTATTAGACCATTTTTGGTTTCTGATAAAATTAAAATATGGCTACATTTACTCATATGATTCCCTCTGGTTAACCGTGGAGAATCTTAGGAGATTCTGAGTGATGAGGTCAATGGGTAATGTTTAAAACTAGAGCAAGTGAGAAAGTGATTTTCAGCTTCCACCATTTTTTATAAAAGTTGGAAGGAAGAACATGACCCAAGGGATCTCATTATTATAATTATTAGAATGGAGTTACTGATAACAAGGATCTTGTTTTTTCTGTGTCCACAGGGAAGAGTCGAACTGATTAACGTGTTATCCCCATGCTTTATGCAGCTATTAAAAAGTTTCAAATGAGTTTTGTTATGATTCACAAAATGCAACAGTCTCTAGGGTTATCAGTTTTAGAGGAGAAACAGTCAATTAAGGGCTGATTACAGTGGAGAACTAAAAGTAGTCAGCTTCTGTCAATGTTATCTTCCCTTTGCTATATTGTTGCCTCTCAGAGCTATTCAGCAGCCCTGGAGATTTACCCCACAGTACCATTCACATCATCAAATCCTAAACTTTCCCAATGTAACTGAAATAATCATCCCTTCACTTCTGATGGCATTCTGTTGAGCAGGGATTTAGTCAGAGTACCTAGGAGAGTTGTTCTCTGTCAGTGACTTTTTGTTCTATACTCATCCTTCAGGGATAATTACCATAAAACCTTCAAATGCAGAATTACTCTGGGAATGAATGCAGTAAATTTCTATTCATTAAACATTTTCAGGCTGTGAAAGACATTTGGGCAATAAATAAACATCATGTCTGCCCTCAAGGATCTCACAATCCAGATGAAGGTAAGAATGAAGAAGTTACAACATTGTGTCAAATTTGGACATCCTATCCAAATCAAAGCAAAACATTAGATTGTTGATTCTATTGTGTTGGTTGACTGCTCCTTATTTTCTACTCTATAATATTTTCACTTCCATTAAGTATTTTGTGTATTGTTGTATCTCCAATGCTTAGCAAGTTGTTAGCACATTGTAGTTAATCAATAAATATTTGTTGATTGCATAGATTAATCTATAAAATAATAATAAATATAACATATGTTGAAGATTTGCTATTTTTACAATGAGCATTTTGGAAAAAAAAAACAGGAAAAGTTAATTTTTATGGGGTAGAGTCTAAGGGCAAATGTCTGCAGTACTGACCTCTGTATTGACAATAAAATGTTAACTACTGATATTCCTCATTTCTCCATGCATCTCTGCATGGCAGAAGTAAATATTTCTTAGTTTATTGACCACTGTGTACTTGTGGTTTAATAGCAAAGAAAAGAATTAATGTAAATTCATGGAAACAGCTATATACATAGTAAAATTGAAGATTCATATATACTATGTACTGAAATTCCATACTTATAGAAAAATATATACCCAAAAGACAGATAAAAGAATGTTCATAACAGCTTTGTTTGTAATCACAGATTATGAGAAATCATCTAAATGAATGTCAGTTGGAAACCTGATTAATATATTGTGGTTCATTCATATAAAGTAATATACTACTGTACTGAAAAATAAAAATGAATGAATCTCACACAACATTAAATGATATTATGGAAAGTGAAGAAAGTTTTGTACTGACTTCAGTGAGTTCAGGGAGTTATAAAAAATTATGTTAACATTTCAAACTTTACAATAATTGCAATAGAGTCTTTGAGGCAGGATGAACTGCTATGGTTTCAGACATAAACAGGCTTGCATTTTAGTATGAGCATCTTTACTCGACTGTGGAAATAAACTTGGAGGCAGCAAGGCTAGAGGCTGAGAGAGAAATTAGGACATTGTTGTCATAACATAGATGAATTTGGAAGTGGAAAGTAATAATGAACTCAAGAAATATGGTGATATTGAAAGGAAAAACTAACAAGGTTATTTACTGCATGCAAACAATGAGGAAAAAGACAGACTTGTGGAGGATGCTTGAACTTGTAGTTTGGGCAACTGTATCCTTCTCATAATCTTAATTTCCAGCATTTCTTTCTCAAGCAACACTTTTTTTTAGTGACTTCCTCTCAACCTTTGACTCTAATTATTCTTCAACTTCCCTTGTCTACTGAATTGAGTACTTTTTTTTCTTATTTACCTCCTTCCTGTCCTTCTCTTACATCCTTAGCCAAAATTTGCAATACCAATACTTTGAGTAAGTCTAACTCTTCACTGACCCCATGTCTGTCCTGATGCAAGACTAGAGAAAACTAGACAGTCCTTCGGAATTGTACCTCAAGTACAATGTACCTCAAGACCTCATGTAAACCCTCAATACTGCCACACAATTGTATACTTACCTTGGTCCTTTTACTTTTTCACTAGTCACAGATGACTATTTCATACTTTTCTTCCTCGAATCACCAGAACCTCCTCATTCATTCTCTTTCTCAGCTGATTAAATTTGTTATTATTTTACAGAAAAGTGAGGCAATCAGAACTCTATAGAGTCCCACTTCTACCTCTACCACTTACCAGCATCATCACCCACACTCTGCCTTCCTGCTTGTTACTACAGACAAACCATTCATGCCCCTAAAAAAGGCCAGTCCCTCTGCTTCTTCATTATATCCCATTCTACCCCATGTAGAATGTAGAATGGTCCCATCTTTCTACTACAAGATCAAGCTCTCACTTTTAACTAGGTAATTCTCAGGAAGAAATAAATATGCCATTAACTCTAACACCTTAGAAAAAACTTTTCTGATCCCTCCCACCCCAATTAGGTGCTTTTCTAGTAATTGATTCTTCATAGAAAAGTTCCTCAGAAATAAATTTTATTTCTTCCATCATCTTTTAAACTTTGTCTAGTCTTACATTTGGTTCCATCAATATACAGAAACAACTTTTGTCAATTTTCAATTCTTATCTAATTTGACCAAGCAAAAGCGTTGGCCACAGGCGTAAATGTTTTACATATAATTATCACCTTCTCATATGTACTTTAAGGTATGACCCTAGTACAGTGGTTCTCAACCTTCCTAATGCTGTGACCCTTTAATACGGTTCCTCATGTTGTGGTGACCCCCAACCATAAAATTATTTTCATTGCTACTTAATAACTGTAATTTTGCTACTGTTATGAATTGTAATGTAAATATCTGATATGCAGGATGTATTTAGGCGACCCCTGTGAAAGGGTTGTTTGACCCCAAAGAGGTTGTGGCCCACAGGCTGAGAACCGCTACCCTAGTAGCTATATTCTCCTTCTTATTAGATTTTCATCACTTGAATATTTCCTTTGATGAATATTAGATGTCTGTGTGGGGGGTGTCTTTCAGTTCATAGTTCTCTAGAACATGAGGATCCCCAAGAGACTAATGCACATTACCTGAAGTTTCTAGACTTTCAGCTAAATGCCAAGAACAATTGAGACAGTGGAGATATTACTTCCTTTTTTTTTTTTTTTTTTAAGACAGAGCCTCAAGCTGTCCCCCTGGGTAGAGTGCCATGGCATCACAGCTCACAGCAACCTCCAACTTCTGGGCTCAAGTGAGTCTCTTGCCTTAGCCTCCCAAGTAGCTGGGACCACAGGCGCCAGCCACAACGCCCGGCTATTTTTTGTTTGCAGCCATCATTGTTATTTGGTGGGCCCTGGCTGGATTCAAACCTGCCACCTTGGGTGTACATGGCTGGCACCTTAGCCACTTGAGCCACAGGCGCTGAGCCGAGATGTTACTTTCTTGCAGGGGTTGAGCACATTTTTGCAATTGCATAGGAAAGAAAATAAACCAGTATTTGGTTACTGAAAAAATGAACTGCAGCTGTTGTAAGTACTGTCTCAAATATTTCCATTTCTCAAACCATCTGCGTAAGTGCTAAGATTGCATTTGCTTGTCCCTTTAAAAATGACCATGTGACTTGTTTTGGTCAAAGAAATGTGAGTGGAAGTATCATTTGTTATTTCTCTGTTAGGAGCTTTCAAACTCAGGGAACAGATTAGCATTGTGATCATGAAGGCACCAGTTAACATGAAATCTCTGCTGTGTTTTCTTCTTGCATGACTTTGACAAACACAGCTCCCATAAGGACTTTCACTACAAAGTACTAGAGAAAAATAAACTTTCTTTAAATCACTGAGATTTTGAGTTTGTTACCACAGCATTGACCATCTTGACCAGAACACACTCCCTCACTCCCATCCTGGCCTTATTCTTGTTCCTCAAAGAGCTAGTCATGTTTGAGCCTCAGGACTTGCTCCACCTGCCTTTGTATTCTTGTCCCTGACACGCTCTTCGACATTTCATATAACTCCTTCTGACTGAAACTTGCCCTAATTGTAATAGGAGATATCAAAACTTCACAGTATTTCCAAATTCTCTTATTTTAATTTTTTTTTTCCCTGCAGTTTTTGGCCGGCGCTGGGTTTGAACCTGTCACCTCTGGCATATGGGGCCGGAACCCTACTCCTTTGAGCCACAGGCGCTGCCCTATTTTAAATGTTTTACATATAATTATCACTTTCTCATATGTACTTTAAGTGTTTATTATACTTAATATTTGTTGCATGTATCTTCTAGTAGAATGTAAGCTCTGTGAGGGCAGAGATTTTTTATCTATTTTTACTGATGCATCTCAAATTCCACAACGTCTATGGAATTTAATTGATGACCAATAAATATTTGCTAAATAAATTGGGAATAAAACCCCAAGCACATGAGGGTATGCAAATTAACTCAAACTTTATTTCATTAGTAGAACCTGGGATTATGATGTCATCGAAAAGTTAAAAAGTCTTGGTGCCTGTGGCTCAAGCGGCTAAGGCGCCAGCCACATACACGTGAGCTGGCGGGTTCGAATACAGCCCATGCAGGCCAAACAACAATGCCGGCTGCAAACAAAAAATACCCAGGCTCTGTGGCGGGCGCCTGTAGCCCCAGCTACTTGGGTGGCGGAGGCAGGAGCATCGTTTAAGCCCAGGAGCTGGAGATTGCTTTGAACCAAGCGCGACAGCTTGAGACTCTGTCTCTTAAAAAAAAAAAAAGAAAGAAAGAAAAAAGAAAAGTTAAAAAATACAGCAACAGCAACGAACTATTCCAGTCTTCATTCTCAGAACGGGAAGAGGAGGAGCCTGCGGCAGGCTCCCCCTCTCTCCCACCACGCACGCGGGGCCGGGGCAGGGCTTCCGCCTCGTGGGGAGTTACTTCCGGATCCGGTGGGGGTGCTTGCTGGTGGAATGAGCTCTGGCTACCGAGCGCTTAGCGGAAGGCTTTGTGGCAGGGGTGGTGGCGGTGGCTGTTAGGTGCTCCGTCTGTTTGCCGATGAGGACCTGGATTCCAGGTGTGACAGTGGGGCACCAGCCTGGGGATCTGGGTAGCGGGACAGCTTGTGGGGAGAAGGATGTGGGACAATGTGTGTCCAGCTCACTTTTGTTAGCCATTGAAAATAAAAGCAACAACCAATGGAAGATTCTCTAAACAGAGAATAAGGTATGAAAAAGAAAGATACTCCCGCCAGACTCAGAGTTCTTCTGATTTGAAAGATGATAATCGCTACACGTCACCTAGATTGAAGTCTGCTAGGAATCATGACTGAAGGATCAGAGCCTACAAGAAAAGTGATGGTATTAGGTAGCAATTACTGAGAACTTGGGGGTAAATACTGATCCTCCCTACAGTCTTTTAAATTGGATAGAATATTAGAATATCTTTTACAATGAAGAGCTGAGGCATAGATTAAATAATTTGTTTAAAACCATAGTAGTTGGGCGGCGCTTGTGGCTCAAAGGAGTAGGGCACCGACTCCATATGCTGGAGGTGGCGGGTTCAATCCCAGCCCCTGCCAAAACTGCAAAAAAAAAAAAAAAATCATAGTACTGGCAGAATTCTCAGTAAACAAACTGAGTACAGATGTTACCTTCCCAATTCTTTGAAATGTTTGGGACACCAAATTCCCGTCCAGCTGAGGAAATAGCTAAATTTATAATGGAATGTGCAATTATGGAATATGGTACTATACTGACATGGAAAGTTTCTCCAAAACATATTTTGGAAGATATTTTAAAAAGTTGCACAAAAATTTTTATTTAGTAGTTCTTTTATACAAAATCAAATCCCTCAAAACAGATACAGGGTTTTATTATGGTACATAATTATATAAATGATAGAAAAAAGAATAGATGCATGCAAATTAATACCAAAATTGAAATAATATATACTAATCTGACAACAGTGAATAGTGGAGGGAAGGGAATCATAGGAATTATGGGTGTTATGGTCAAATTGAAATTTTTTAAAAGATGGTTTCTTTATGGGAGTGGTCAGAAAAAATGTATATATACTGTATATAATAAAAGTTATTGTAAAAACTTGGAAATATAGCGTAGAAAATATATCTACAGGTATGAAATAAGAGATCTGGACTAAAAAGTATACATACGTATAGAAGAACCTCTGTAAATTGATCACCCTAGGGATATAACAAACTGGACAACATGCAGAGGTGGTCAACATAAAGAACTAGGCCCTATGTTGGTAAGTGAATGTGGTGCATGTCTGGTCTATGTAAATTAGGTCAGCTTAAGGAGGTGGTCAGTGTAGGGAGTTGGTCAACTATGGCAGTCTACTGTATATATGGTATATATACACACACATACATGACTGTATGTATACACATATTACTTAATATCCAAGATATCTGAGAAATGCATTGTTAGGATATTTTGTCATTCTGCTAACATCCTAGAGTGTTTTTAAACCTGGGTGGTATATATAACCTATTGCTCCCAGGCAACAAACCTGTAGAGAATGTTACTGTACTGAATAATATAGGCATTTGTAACACAGTGGTATTTGTGTATCCAAGCACATAACATAGAAAAGGTACAGTAAAACTATGGTATAAAAGATAAAAAATGGTACACCTGTATGGGGCACTTACCATGGATGGAAGTTTCAGGACTGGAAATTGCTGAGTCAGTGAGTGAGGGTGAGTGTATGTGAAGGCTTAGGACATAACTACACTACTGTAGACTTAATCAACACTGTACAATTAGGCTACACCAAATTTATAAAAAGATTTTGTTTCTTCAATAATAAATTAGCCTTTGCTTACTGTAATTTTTCACTTTATAAACTTTAAACTTTTTTCTGAGGTACAGTCTCAAGCTGTTGCCCTGGATAGAGTGCTGTGGTGTCACAGCTTACAGCAACCTCAAACTCTTGTGCTTAAGCGTTTCTCTTGCTTCAGCCTCCCAAGTAGCTGGGACTACAGGCACCCGCCACAATACCTAGCTATTTTTGTTGTTGCAGTTGTCATTGTTGGTTTAGCTGGCTGGTTCTAACCCACCAGCCTTGGTGTATGTGGCTAGCGCCCTACCCACTGAGCTACAGGCACCGCCCAACTTTAAATCTTTAAATTTTTTTAAAAAACGTTTTGACAGCTTAAAACACAAACATGTATAAATGGACAAAACCTATTTTTCTTTATATTCTTATTCTTTAATTTTTTATTTAAAATGCTTAATTTTTTTGTTTTACTTTTTTACTAAAAACTAAGGCACAAACACACACATTAGCCTTAGCCTACACAGCCTAAGCTTACACAGATGAACCTGAGGCCTTATTAATTTGGTGAAGCAAAAAATTGTATTCAGCACAAGAGCTGTGATTGGAGCTACTGCTTTGTTAAGCCTGCAGTAGTCTACAGTCATTCTTCTGGATCTATCTAGGATCTAAAGTCAGATGGGTGAAATAATGGAGATAACAAAGACTATCATGTCTGCATCTTTCAGGTCTTTATGGCAGTGCTGAGCTCTGCCATCTCCCCTGAGATGCAATATTTGACTTAGTAACTGGGCTAATGGTTTGGGGGTTGAGATCAAAGATATCTACTTGGCCTTCCAATTATGACAGCCCTTACCCTATAGGCCAAGGACCCAGTTTTTGTGTTACTCTAAACATTAAGTATCTCAACTAAAATTATACACTTGACTGAGGAAATGACCACTAAGCAGGATTGCCATCCCTTCGGGCTCATGGTGAGCCAAACTTTGACCAGGACTCATTTTATTACCTTATCCCTGCATTCCAACAGGGGGACATGATGATGCTTTTAGTATCAATGGCAACTCAAACCCTATCTATGTTATGCCTGGATATTCTCCTTTCCTCTCTATACAGTTATCCAAGTAAATGCCTATGGGTTCCAATGGAGAATAGTTGGAAAACCATCACAGCACATACTGGCAGAGTTCTTTGTGAAGTAAATAGCAAGAAGAAATTAACAAGTCCTTTGTGCAAGACAAATTTCTCTGGTAAATCACTTGTGAGAGAGAAAATTGGGGTTTGGGTGACTTTCTCCTGGCCAAGCATTTACTTGGTTGCTGTAAATCTTTGACTAGTTTTCAGAATCTTCCTAAGGTTGATTGTAACAGTTTTTGCCAAGTTTTACAGTGTTGTTTTTGGGAAGAGAGGAATGGTGGAGGTTCCTCCTGAGTCATCGTCATTGACATTACTCCATCATATAATCCTATAGGGATGAGTTTTACACTTCATTTAATATGCTTGAGTTTTATCCAAATTATATTTTGTATTGATACTTCATTTTTTTTTTTTTTTGAGACAGAGCCTCAAGCTGTTGCTTGAGGTAGAGTGCTGTGGCATCACAGCTCACGGCAACCTCCAACTCCTGGGCTCAAGTGATTCTCCTGCTTCCCAAGTGGCTGGGACTACAGGCACCCCCTACAATACCTGGCTATTTTTTTTTTTTTTTTTTGGTTACAGCCATCATTGTTGTTTGGTGGGCCCAGGCTGGATTCAGATCTGCCAGCTTGATTGTATGTGGCTGGTGCCTTAGCCGCTTGAGCCACAGGTGCTGAGCCACTTCATTCTTTTTTATTGCTTTGTAGTACTCTGTGTTGTGTATATACCAATTTTTTTTTTTAACCATTTACCCACTGAAGGACATTTCAATAGTTTTCAGTTCAGAGCTATATACCCAATACTGTTGGGTATATATGCCAAATAGTGCAACTTCTGAGTCAAACTGGACTTCATTTTTTATTTTAAAATGAACAGCTTAAGTATTTTTTGGAGTGATTGTATAATTTCACATTTCAATTAGCAATATATGAGTGATCTAGTTTCTTCACATCCTTGAAGAGCATTTGTGGGGGATTTTTTTTGTTATTATTGTTTAGTTTTAAAATATCAGCCATTCTGATAGGTATGTAGCGATATCTCACTGAGGTTAAATTTGCATTTTCTTAGGCTGATGATAGTCAACATCTCATATATACATCATCTGATTGGATAATTTGTTTTTCATTGTTGAGTTTTGAGAGTTGCTTTTTTTTTGAGGCAGAGTCTCACTTTGTGGCCTTTGGTAGAGTGCTGTGGCATCATAGCTCACAGCAACCTCAAAGTCTGGGCTTAAGTGATTCTCTTGCCTCAGCCTCCCAAGTAGCTGGGACTACAGATACCCACCACAATACCTGACTATTTTTAGGGATGGGGTCTGCTCTGGCTCAGGCTGATCTCAAACCTGTGATCTCAGGAAATTCATCCATTTCAGCATTCCAAGTGCTGGGATTACAGGCATGAGCCACCATGCCCAGCCTGAGAGATTTTTTACATTCTAGATACAAGTCTTTTATTGGATATGTGATTTGCAAATACTTTGTCCCAGTCTATTTTGGAATCTTTTGTCTTTTAATTTATTTAACAGGGCAGAAGGTTTTAATTCTTTTTTTTTTTTTTTTTTTTTTTGAGACAGAGCCTCAAGCTGTCACCCTGAGTAGAGTATTATGGCATCGCAGCTCACAGCAACCTCCAACTCCTGGGCTCAAGCGATTCTCCTGCCTCCACCTCCCAAGTAGCTGGGACTACAGGCACCTGGCACAACACCCAGGCTATTTTTTGGTTGTAGCCGTCATCGGGCCTGGGCTGGATTTGAACCCACCAGCTCAGGTGTATGTGGCTGGCACCTTAGCCACTTGAGCAACAGGTGCAGAGCCAGAAGGTTTTAATTTTGATGAGGTCTGATTTGTCAGTTTTTTTTCTTTTATAGATGGTGCTTTTGGTTTTAGTCTAAGAATTCATTTTCTATAAGTGTTACATTTAAGTCCATGAGTCAATACTGATATAAATAAATAATTGAATAGTGCTCCCACCTAATGGGCAAAATCTAAAGGTATATGGCATACCTCTTGGGTGTGGGACACGACGACAAGGACTTTACCTAACAAATGTAAACATTGTAACCTATTTGTTTGTATCCTCATATTAATCTAAAATAAATAAATAATTGAATAAATGAGTAAGTGGGGCAGAAGAAATTCATGGATATTTATTTTATACTTTGAGTTATAATCCAGTACTACTTTGCATGGTTGCTGAAATTGTCCCAGTTTTAGCCATTGGGAGCTCTTTCAGTTGGCTTCTATGTTACTTTGGCATACTCCCATCCTTGTGTTTTTTCAAGTACTTCCTTATTTTCTGGCACTGTGAGATGCTCTAGCCTCGTATGTTTCCTTCCTAGTTCTAAGTTTAGCCACTTTTCCAAGGAGAATAGGATAGGAAACCAAGATCTGGGTGCTAGATGTGCTTTTTACTACTAGTGTATCATTCTATCCCCTCTCAGCTGATGGAGCAGAGAAATATATGTGCATATACTAAATTATGTGTGTCTATATATATCTATATAATATGTATATATATCTATACATCTATGTATACACATACATATCTATCTATACAAGTTTTTAAAAGTCAGGTATGTGTTAATACATATGTGTATCATAAAGGATATATATGGCTTTTAAAAACATATTTTCTATATACATACCATGTACATAATACTCATCAATATATGTATATACTATATATATGTATATACTATATATTTATCATCTATATGTGAGTTTTTGTTGTAAGTCACTAGTGGTACTGGAATTTCATCTTCAGTAGGTTCTTTGTCTCAGTGATTTGAAGAATAAATCTGCAGACCACAGATCAGGGGTAAGACAAGATTTATTTACAGAAAAGGATACAAAAACACCAAAGCTCTCGGCAGGGAGAGAAAACCCAAGTCGAGAGAGAAAAGCTCACTCTCTCTTTGTCTCTCTCCACGGACTCTTTGTCTTAGGGGTACATACAGGTGCATGGGTTCTTTATATATGAGGCCAGGAAATGAATGGGTATAATCCTTTCCGTTGGGACAAAGTAAATGAATATATTAAAGAATGGACCCAGTCTCTTTTGCTGGGGCAAGGCGAATGAATGTATTAATGAATGGACCCAGTCCATTCAGGGAATTGAGGCCTAGGAAACTTACATGAAATTGACCTAGGCATAGGAAATAGGGGTTCCATATTCAGTCATAAGTGCAAACAGAAGGAGACACCAAGACCCTGGTGTCTTCCCGGCAGTTGTTAGGCCCTTTGGCTATTGCAGCCCATGGTGGTGGTGGTGGGGAAGCCTGCCTCTTGCCTACCCGCTAACCTGTTGGTTCCTCTACCAGCTGCCGCTGCACCAACACCCACAAGGTGGAGGCGGCTGAGCTGGCAGGGGTCAATATCACTAGTTTTTTAAGTAATACATAATAGGTATATAGTTTTGGGGTACATGTGTAATACAGTTATATAATTTGTAAAAAAAAAATGCAAGAGACACAAAATAATAATAATGAAGAAAAAAGTTAAAGAACTCGTACTTCCTAATTTCAAAACTTACTACAAAATTACAGTTTTGAAGACAACATGATATAAGCATAAATGTAGATGTATGAATCAATGGAATAGAATTAAAAGCAGAAATAAACTTTCAAATTTATGATCAATTGATTTTTTTGACAAGGGTGCCAAGATAATTCTATGGGAAAAGCATAGTTTTTTCAACAAATGATGCTAGGACAAGCCTTAAGTAGATATACACACCTAAAAAAATGATAGCCTCTTTCCTCATATTAAAAAAATCACATCAAGGAACCATAGACCTAAATGTAAAGGCTAAACTGTAAGACTCTGGAAAAAAATCCTAGGGATAGATCTTCATGAACTTGATTTCTTAGATATAATACTTAAAGCACAGGTGACAAAAAGAAATATAAATTGGACTATATCTAACTTACAAAAACTGTGCTTCAAAGGATACATCAAGAAATTGAAAATACAGGAGAATATCTTTGCAAATTAAATACCCAACAGAAGTCTTATATCCAGAATATGTAAACAACTATAACTAAATAATAAAACGATAAACAACTCAATTTTAAAAGTGGGCAAATGATTTGAATAGATACTTGTCCAAAGATATTTAAATGTTCAATAAACACATGAAAAGATGTTCAATATCATTAGTCATTAGGGAAATGAAAACAAATTAGCATACGTTAGGATGTCTATAATCAAAAAGACAGTATTAGGCTCGGCGCCTATAGCTCAACCGGCTAAGGCGCCAGTCACGTACACCTAAGGTGGCGGGTTTGAATCCCCAGCCCGGACCCGCCAAACAACGACGGCTGCAACCAAAAAAATAGCCGGGCGTTGGGGCGGGCGCCTCTGGTCCCAGCTACTTGGGAGGCAGAGGCAGGAGACTCGCTTGAGCCCAGGAGTTGGAGGTTGCTGTGAGCTGTAATGCCACGGCACTCTACCCAGAGGGACAACTTGAGGCTCTGTCTCAAAAAAAAACAAAACAAACAAACAAACAAAAAAACCCCAAAAAGACAGTATTGGCCAGTTTTATGTTATGAATATTTTACTGCAATGTTTTAAAAAAACATTTAAAATACATTCCCCTGGCTCAGCACCTTGTGGCTCAAGCGGCTAAGGCACCAGCCACATACACCTGAGCTGGCAGGTTCAAATCTAGCCCATGCCCACCAAACCATGACAGCTGCAACAACAACAAAAATAGCCAGCATCGTGGTGGGCACCTGTAGTCCCAGCTACTTGGGAGGCTGAGGCAAGAGAATCGCTTAAGCCCAGGAGTTGGAGGTTGCTGTGAGCTGTGATGTCACAGCACTCTACCCAGGGTGACAACTTGAGGCTCTGTCTCAAAAAAACCAAAAAAAGTTTCTTCTTACATTACAAATATCTTTTTCATCTAATTCAAAATGGTTTGAATTAGAAAAATAAATTTCTCAGAATCACAAAAACGGAGATAGTTTAATATGTCTTATTCTAAGTGAATCATTATTTTTAGTAATCCCAGGGTAAAATTAATTGAATCAATTAATCTTTAGTTAAAAAATTAAAAGCTATTTTAATTTTTGGAATTCTGATTTTTTTTTTAAGAGACAGAGTCTCACTTTGTTGCCCTTGGTAGAGTGCTGTGGCTTCATAGCTCACAGCAACCTCAAACTCTTGGGCTTAAGTGATTCTCTGCCTCAGCCTCCCAAGTAGCTGGGACAACAGGTGCCTGCTATAACGCCTGGCTCTTTTTTTTGTTGTTGTTGTAGTTGTTGTTTAGGAGGCTCAGCTGGGTTTGAACCTGCCAGCCCCGGTGTATGTGGCGCCCTAACCACTGAGCTAGGGGCCCCAAGCCTGGGATTCTGATTTTAATGTTCTCATAATTCACCAAACATCTTTTAACACTGGCTTTGAGATGCACATTTTTCTCCAGTTATCTGACATATCATTTATTTGTACCCTTAATGAATTTTCAGTGAGGAAAATGTTATCTTAAGTTTTCAATATGCTCTATTAGTATTTTTCTTCCATTTACACTCTGGATGATGATTATTTCTCATAAACAAGGGAAAACTAAAATTAGAACTTGGCAAATGAGATTTGTTAGCATTATATTATGGCAAAAGTACATGATGTTAATATAGGTTTTAAGAAGAAACATTAAAAATATATTTTTCATCTATTGTATTTTCCATATGTATTATGTATTAGAAAAAAACCGATGGAGAAATAGGGATGGCAACATGGTTATCATGTGAATGAATCACTCAACAATGGAGAGAATCAACTAATAATGTAAATGCATGCTACTTTCTCAGCACCTTGATATATCTATAGGTGATATGGTAAAGTGCAAGATATGGTTTATATGGTCTCAAAGAGAATAAAATATCATGAGGCTATCATCATGTGAGGAAGGCATATTAAACAACAAATCATTGGAAATCATTACATCATACGGCTATTTTAAATCTAGGCTGTAAGTGCTTTAGGCTTTAAGAGAATAGTGACAATATCTTGATAGTTAGGAGAATTGTGAAAACAAGTAAATGCAAATTAGCCAGTCCTGATAAATACCTAGGGTTTCATCTATAAAGGAAATGAAAAGGGGTGCTTTCATTTAGCAGAAAAGCATGAGTATAGAAACATGGTAAAAGAATGAGAAATCTAGTTATAATTCTACAATAAAAATTATTGAAGATTTTAATATTATGCTGATGTGGAAGTGGAAAATTTTCAAATAGAATTGTTAGTCTCAGATCTAAATGTAAAGTGGTTGGTTTTCAGGGTTTCCGTAAACCTTCTCTTACTGGAGAATGTCTTACAACGTCTGGCTTGTATCATAGTCGCAGAAATGTCTAATCACCCTGAATTTTACAAACATTGATGTAAAGTTTGACAAACCTCAAAAATGTGATTACATAATTTTCGATGAACTGGAAGACCAATTTTGGAAACCTGTTCAATGAATATGTTTAGGCAACAGAAAACAAATGTCACTCGATGTCAATAAAATTTTATTGAGGGAGATTATTCAAACAGTTTTCTGTGGGTGGGTGCAGTTGCTCACACCTGCAATCCTAGCACTTTGGGAGGCTGAGATGGGAGGACTGCTTGAGGCCAGGAGTCTGTGACCAGCCTGAGCAAGAGCAAGGAGCAAGACTTCTTCATCTTTACAAAAAATTGAAAAATTATCTGGGTGTGGTGGCATGAGCCTATAGTCCCAACGACTCAGGAGGCTGAGACAGGAGGATCAAATAAGTCCAGAAGTTTGAGTTGCAGTGAGCTAGGATGATGCCAATGTACTCTAGCATGGGTGACACTAGTAAGACTTTGTCTCAAAAATTAAAAAAAAATTCTCTGTAAGAACGATAAGAATAGGGCAACTGGAGGAGATGTTAGTAAACTAAGTAAACATTATATCTTTAAGGGAGCTTGTTGTTTGTACATTTCTTATTTCTTGTTTAAGAAAACTCTTGCAACCAACCTCTTAAAGGCTTCTTTTACCTCTTTGTTCCTAAGTGTATATATAAGGGGGTTCAGCATGGGTGCAATGATTCCATAGAAGAGAGAAACCATCTTTCCCCGGTCCTTAGAGTTGGGTGAAGGTGGTTGCAGGTACATGGAGATAGCCGTACCATAAAAAAGTGACACCACAATTAGATGGGACCCACATGTCCCAAGTGCTTTTTGTCGACCTTCAGTAGATCGGATTCTCAAGATTGCTTGGGCAATAAAAGCATATGATATAAGGATGAATGTCAGGGGTATGAGGTGGAAGAGCACACTAACAGAGAATAGTTCAGCCTCATTTGCTGTTGTATCAACACAGGACAACTTGAGCAGCGCAGGGATTTCACAGAGAAAGTGATCTACTATGTAAGGGCCACAGAGCGGCAGCTGGAGAGTCAAGGTAGACAACCACACTGAATTACCAAAACCAGTAATCCAGCATGCAGCTGCCAACTGGAGGCAGAGCCTTTGGTGCATGATAACTGAGTAATGGAGAGGACGACAAATAGCTACAAACCTATCAAAGGACATGATGGCCAGCAGAACGCATTCAGTAGCCCCCAAGGCAAGAAACATGAAAAGCTGGGCTACACAGCCACTGTAGCTAATTACTTTCTTGATGCTGCATAAATTTACCAGCATTTGTGGAACTGTACATGTGATGTAGCAAAGATCTAAGAGTGACAGATTGGTAAGAAAAAAATACATGGGGGTATGGAGTTTGGAGTCCAGGCATGACACCAAAATAATGATCAGATTGCCAAAGATGGTCACGATGTAAGAAATTAAAAAAGCCACAAAGAGTGGAAACTCCAGCCAGGGTCGATCTGAGAAACCAAGCAGAATGAAATCCTGTAGGATGCTCTCATTTGCCCAATTCATGATTAATATTTCAACTCTTGGTTTCCTGAAACACAACAATTCAGGAAGTCAATTAGGAAATATTTATTAATTATTTCAATTACTGACAAACATTTTACTACTGGTTTAAAGACATTTATAGAATTGATACTGCTTATAACATGAAAAATATACAGTTGAAAATGCTCATAATTACCCAAGAATTTCTAAAACGTACTCTTTCTATATTTGTATCAGCACTTTAAAAGTCAAAGCCAAAATTTAAAAAGTAAATTCCTGATTTGAAAACTTTCATAAAATGTGTTCTTTGATTCTTTGTAATTTGGTTAATCACTACTTTTCATGTAAATAGCCATTATTAGGAAGATTCAGTCATAGTCACGACACCATTACCTTTTCATTCTAATGCCTTATGTAAAGGAGATTGCCTTGTCATCTGAAACATTTGAAATTATTTAGACTCACAGTTTGGCACCTATAGCTCAGTGATTAGGGTGCCGGCCACATACACTGGGGCTGGCAGGTTTACACCCGGCCTGGGCCTGCTGAACAACAATGACAACCTCAACAACAACAAAATAGCCGGGCGTTGTGGTGGGCACCTATAATCCCAGCTATTTGGGAGGCTGAGGGAAGAGAATTGCTTAAGCCCAGGAGTTTGAGGTTGCTGTGAGCTGTGACGCCATGGCACTCTATCGAGGGTGACATAGTGAAACTCTGTCTCAAAAAAAAAAAAATTATTTAGACTCCCTCCCCCCAAGAAAAATTATGCAGATAATTGCATGATTAATGTGTCTGATAGCTTGCAGGTTCTAGCAAGCTAACAGACACATTTCAAAGAAGAGTGTCTTTTGGCTCGGCGCCTATGGCTCAACCGGCTAGGGCTCCAGCCACGTACACCTAAGGTGGCGGGTTCGAATCCCCAGCCCGGACCCGCCAAACAACAATGACGGCTGCAACCAAAAAATAGCCGGGTGTTGTGG
>NW_003852618.1:1427040-1431983 GCF_000181295.1 Otolemur garnettii
AAAAAAAAAAAAAAAAAAAAAAGAGTGTCTTTTGCCTTTCAGGACCTTGTAGAATCAGCATGAAGAGATATTACTAGCGTGGATCTGGATGCAGAAAAGCCTGGGTTTGAATACCTATTCCGTAAACCATTAGTTACATCATCCTAAAAATGTTTGTTCTCATGAGCTTTAGGCTCCTCATCTATAAAATGAGTATAGTAATGCCTTTTTGGTGTAGTGGTGGTGTAAAGTGTGGCCAAAAAGATTTATAATCATCCAAGGTTTTCAAAATGCTTAGAAAGAAATTACTTATGATATTCAGAACTCTAAATGTCCTAGGGTTATCCATGGAAAACAACCCAAACCATCAACTTCATCAATAAGAGTTAATATTAAGTAATGTGAAGTATAAATGTGATCTTTGCCTGGCACAGTGCCGTGCAGCAATGTGAATGAAAGTATAATATGGTGCAGAAGCCCTAAAAGGTTCAAAATAGGTACTAGTATAAATCAAAGTACCAGGTGAAATTTTATCCATCCCAAAGTTAACACTACACTCTATTATTATTTTGTTGGTGTGAATTTATAAAATGTGAATTGAATAATAGAAACATACATTTTGGATTACCATTCAATGTGTATTTTCATTTTGCTTAATTATTCTACAGCTCTCAGGACAGAGTACCAGGGAAAGCTTTTACAGTCTTTAAAAAAAATTCTCTTTCCTATGGAGCTGTCAATAAAATGAGGTATGTGATATAGATATAAATTTAGATATATATGTGCAAAAATACTCAGATCTTCAAGGAAATAAACAAGTTTCTGGGCATGCATGTCGCTACATGCGTGCTTCCATGTGTTTACATAAGGGAATAAATATGATATACATCACTATTCACATATGTATAAAATTACCTGAAAGTATGCAGAAGTGTTAAAATTGTTTTCTCTTCGGAGTAGGAATGGAGAGAAAATCAGGTTTAAATTTTTTTTTTGAAGAAAAGAACAAAACTTTATTAATTAAAAGAAAAAGAAAACATGTAACTAAATAAGAAGATACACTGTATTTCAGGATTGAAAGATTCAGCATTATAAAAATTCTAATTCTTCTCATCCTAATCTATTAATTTGATGGAGTTTTAATACAAAGGAAGTATTTTTGCAAAGACTTACCCAATAATTCTAAGGTTCATCTGGAAAAGGAGACATTTAAGAAAATCTAAAAAAATAAGCATAATCCTTAATGGAAAATAAAGGTAAGAAAATTCTCCCTAACTGAAATTAGAAGGTATTACAAAATTTCAAAAATGAAAATGTTGTGGATTGGCAACATCATACAGCAGATCAGTAGAGCAGAATAGAAGTCTAGAGCCAAGTATATTTAATAATTTAGTATATGTTAAAAATGAATTTTCCAACCTGTGTGGAGAGAATATTTTACTTAATAAGTGAAATTAGAACAAGTGACCGATTACCAAGAAAAAAAAATAGATTCCTGTGTTTTAGTTTACATCAAAAGAAATTACTGGTAATCAAATATCTATATAAGAAATTATAAAATGACTAGAACAAAAATTTAGGTGAATATTTGAGGAGTAAAAAAGGGTTTCCCTGAATGATATAAAAGATATAACCAGTGAAAGAAAAGACTAACATTTTAAAAATGGTGTATAGTACAAAAATCATAAGAAAAATTAAAATGAAAATAATGACTGAATCTTTGTAGCTATGGTTCGCGTTTGCATTTTTTGGCCGGGGCTAGGTTTGAACCTGCCATCTCTGGCATATGGGGCCAGTACCCTACTCCTTTGAGCCACAGGCGCCACTTTTTTAAGTAATCCCCTCCCACATACACACTGGTAACATACATTTTCTTTTCTTTCTTTCTCTTTAGAAAAACTTCTAATGGATAGCATCTAAATGTTATTGGTATTTATAGTTAAATGGTGGGATTGGGGTGACTTATTTGTATACTTCTCTATATTTTCTACGATTAACATGGATTACCCATGTAAAATAATTTAAGACCATAGAATAATTCATGAATTTAAAATATATTGATTTAGACTGGTATGCTTCTTCCAGTTTTTCAGGGTGAAGGTGACCAGGGAAAATTGGGAGAAGCTGTAGTTCGAGGACCTCTAGTAAAGTGTTTTTAAAAAATATTTAACTGGTTAAATATTTGGGTCTTTGTTGTACATTCAAGCACTTTTTAACAGAAAAATTCTACTTATAATTACATATATTTATGTACTGGATTTCAGGGAGAGGCTATCTAAAAGCAAATACTGAACACAAGAGAAAATTTTGTTACCTTTAATATGCAGTAGGTATATCATCCACTGAATTGATGTCACTCATTCCAGTATATAATCATTATAATGAAAACAGTCTTATTTGCTCATAATTATATCTTTTAATAAAAATTTGGTTCCTTGTGCTTTGGCAGATTTCTGCAAAAATATTCATGGAAGGTAATTTGGGATATCAATATACTTAAATTTCAAATACTTGTTAAATCAGGATTTGTATTACTTTGTACTATATGAAAATAAAATTGTCATACTTGTTAAAATAAGTAATAACAATTACAGAAATAGTAATTGCAAAAGATTCATTGAACATTGAAGGTAGCCAGTATAGACTACATAAAAGGCAAACTCAAGTACTCTTTTCAGAAACTAAAGTTATGGAAGACAACACATTTTAATATTTAACTTTACTATTGCTCTTTCTTATTTTAATAAACAAATATAATAATTTTTATTGTTATTAAAATTTATTATGTATTAAATAATAACTTTATGTGCCCTACTCTCTCATACTCTGCATTTTACTATAAAGATAAGCATTAATTTAGACTTTAATACTATTAAAAAATCTTATTTGAATTTAGCCTTTTATCTTTTTTTTTTTTGAGACAGAGTCTCACTATGTCACCCTTGGTAGAGTGCTATGGTGTCATAGCTCACAGCAACCTCAAACTCTAGGGGTCAAGCAATTCTTTTGCCTTAGCCTCCCAAGTAGCTGGGACTACAGGAACCTGCCACAACACCCAGCTATTTTTGGTTGTAGTTGTCATGGTGATTCAGCAGGCCCGGGCTGGGTTCCAACCTGCCAATTCTGGTGCATGTGGCTGGCGCCCTAGCCACTTGAGCTACAGGTGCTGAGCCCCTTTTATCTCTTAATTGATTCTTAAACCCAACTCTGAGTTAAGGACATCTTCTAAAGGCTGCAGTATGGGGCGGGGGGCACAGGGCATTTTGTTGGCAAAAAAAGAAGAAAAAGTCACTTATAGGAATTCTGAAAAGCAGACAAAATGGAATTGGTAAAGAGAGATTTCACAAGCTGAAGTTCACAATTTCCTTAAGTTAACAAGTATTGGAAAATGCCCTAGTCCACATAATTAGGGAGACATTATGTCTCAGTTTGTCTAGAATGACAGAGTTTTTACTACTACTGTCCTGACATAATTACTGATAGAACCCTTCCATCCTCAGAAATGTTCTTGTTTGGATGATAAATTTTAAGGTCTCCCTACCTATAATATTGTTCAGGGTATATCGTATCACTGAGGACATTGCATATGTTTTCTCCACTAACCTGGGGCCACTCACCAGAAAGCCTTCACTAAGATTACAGAAGGGAGGAATTCACTTAACTTCCTGCCCTTTCTTGCTGAGGTTCAGTCACTACAAAAGTAATAAATGTACTTTTGTTATTATTAATACAAGGGGAAAAATAAATTATCAACACCAGAGAAGCCAGGAGGGAATAACAAGAATGGGCCAAAGGGCCAAGCAGGAGAACAAATAAACTGGAGAAATTGTAGTGCGTCTAATTCTCATATTCTGCTTTGCTCACCTTTGGGACAAATTTCCCCCAATAACTTCAACATATACCCGCTCGAAAAAGGAGATTTTTTGATTAAAAAGTTGACATATAAATTTATATTCATAAAAGTCAAGTGATCAGGAATTGTTATCACTAACATTAGATTGGAAGGACTTGTTAACAACTAAAACAGATTAAGAAATTTGTGTCTCTGAATTCTTAGCAGAATGGTTTAACTGATTTTTGACCTGATTACACCTATGCTGATGATTCCCAATCATGGCTGAGACCTCTGCTCCTAAGGGATAGATTTTATGGCTTTTTGAGGTCTCCTCTGTTTGCAGAATAATAATATCCTTCAGAGGATATTATTCTCATTTTAAGTAACAAGCTTTCTCTTGGTCAACATAGGAACATACTTCAACAAAGTGGGCCAAAAGGGATCAGACAAGAACATAGCAACTTGGTTATAATAGCAGGTAAGGAAAAGTGAATTTTTTTAAAAGCAGAAGTTGAAAAGGGCTGCTGGATTTTCAGGACTTTTATTTATACATAACTCAGGAGATTTCAATTTATAGTGCCTAGGTAAAGACAAACGATCACCACCTGTGTGTAATGGTCGGCACTGCATTCCTCAGCTGTGTACAGGATTTTTTCCCTCCATGGCTGACACTTGATGATCCAGAGCATGAGCGTTCAACAAAGTCTTGGAAACTTGGAAAGAACATTTGAGATAAAAAAGGTGACAAGTTATAGTTCAAACCCTGCCACTAAATCACTGCACAAGTGAGCAAGTTACTCGGTGTTTTTGAAAAGCAGTTTAACTTCATAACACTGAAGTTTTCTGTTTTTCATTCAACATAAAAACTGTAGTTCTAAAATTTCATATGCTTCTTGTATGAAAAGCTGTTAAATACTACACTGAACTCTCGTCTTTCTGCTAGACTATAAGGATAAATAATGGGAGTAATTTTTTTTCACACAACATTGCAAGATGGTTTAGAATAGGCAGAAAAGTTTGTCAGTAGTTTCTCCATTTCACAAAAGATTAATTTTTGGAGGCAGAAACCTGAATTTAGAGGTTCAGAGAAACTATTTTCTTTTTTTCTTTTCTTTTTTTTTTTTTTTTT
>NW_003852618.1:1432625-1492669 GCF_000181295.1 Otolemur garnettii
TTTTTTTTTTTTTTTTGAGACAGAGTCTCACTATGTTGCCCCCGGTAGAGTGCTGTGGTGTCACAGTTCACAGCAACCTCAAACTCTTGGGCTTAAGCAATTCTCTTGCCTTAGCCTCCCAAATAGCTGGGACTACAGGCACCCACCACAACCAATGCCTGGCTATTTTTTTGTTATAGTTGTCTTTGTTGTTTAACAGGCCTGGGCCAGGTTCGAACCTGCCAGCCCTGATGTATGTGGCTGGCACCCTAACCAGTAAGCAATAGGTGCCGAGCCCCTTGTTCCACTCTTTAAGTGGCAAATTATGAGATCTCCATTTTTGATTAACTCAGAAAGTATGAGAAAAATAATAAAGTATTGCAGATGATCAGATATGTTTTTCTGGCAACATATTGCAAAATGTTAAGGTATTTATTGCTCTTTCCAGAATTCTGCTCACTAGGTTTGCAAAATTAATGAGAAGGACAGGGAACTTTATTAACGTTAGTGTGTGCCCTAACTTACCAGGGATGGTAACAATCCTCATGTGATTTATGGTAACTAACCATGATACCTAATGGGAAGAGAGAAGGAAAAGATTTCTGTGAAATGTTGTTTCATTTTTGTTTAGATTTGTTTCATAATACCCTTTCTCTGGGGATTATTTCCTCAACTTTTTTCCAAGACAAAAGAGAAAGACAATAGGGACTAAAATATCTTATTAAATAAGGTATGGATTTTATCAGTCTCCTTTTGTAAGCTACTGAACAAGTTCTGTGAAGCTGCAGAAAAGAAAATTGTCTATTTGCTCTGAAATCCTATCTGAGGTCAACATCTATACAATAAAATAGATTCCTACTTAATTTGACATAGAAATATTCTTATTACCTCTGTTAACATAAAGTGTTTTTTTTTAAAGTATATAGCCAAATAGTTCTCTCTTCTTTCATAGATTTTGCATTTCTAGGCTTACTTAAGAAGTTGTCCCTCAGGTCAATGTAGTTTTCTAGATTTATTTTGCAAGATTGAAAAAAGATTAATATTTTTTACAGTTTCATCTACCCAGGATTAGTTTGTATATCTTCTAAGATGTAGTTGGATCAACTTTTCAGTGAGTAAGGGAAAAATATATTTATAGTTATGAGAAATCTTCACATCCATAATATAAAGAATTTTCACAAAGTCCAAGAAAAATACAAATCACACAATTTTCACCAAATAATAGGAACAAACTATGTACTCTGAACTCAGAATAGTCCATCTATAAGACATTAAAAATGCTCAAATATTTAAGGAAATATACTGAAGTAATGTTAATAAGTCACTTACCAGATTAAAAATAAGTAAACAGCAGTAAATCCTACTCTTAATGTTGCCAGAGGGAAAAGATTACTCATAAATTATGAGTAGAAATTCGAAGTGTCCCTGGCTTTTTAGAAAGAGAGGGGTTAATTTTTTTTGACTTTTCAAAGTTACAGTTTATTGTAGGCATTTATTGAGAATGAACTGTTTAAGTACTTATAACCTGATTCTTATCTCATAATTATACATTGCAATGAAGCAAAATTAGTAACCTTTGAAAGAAGATGAAAAACAACCAATGCCCAACAGTAGTTTCTACATTCTAATTGGTATTGCTATTATTCAACAACTTACAATGATCACTAATTAGAAGTAGTTATTCAATTTAGAAAATTCCAATGTCCTTTAAATTTAAATACTTGGCTCGGTGCCTGTGGCTCAAATGGCTAAGGCGCCAGCCACATACACCTAACGTGGTGGGTTCGAATCCAGCCCAGGCCCACCAAACAACAATGATGGCTGCAACCAAAAAATAGCCAGGCTTTGTGGCGGGCGCCTGTGGTCCCAGCTACTTGGGAGGCGGAGGCAGGAAACTCGCTTGAGTCCAGGAGTTGGAGGTTGCTGTGAGCTGTGATGCCACAGCACTCTACCTGGGTGACAGCTTGAGGCTCTGTCTCAAAAAAAAATTAAGCACTTAAAATTGAAATGTCTAAAAGCAAGGCTAATTAGGTCTTTTTTGAGGTATTACTATTATTGGAGACTTTTATTAAACTAAATCCAAAGGTGGGGCGTGGTGGCTCATGCCTGTAATCTAGCACTCTGGGAGGCTGAGGTGAGTGGATTGCTTGAGCTCAGGAGTTTGAGCCAAGCCTGAGCAAGACCCTATTTCCAAAAAAAAAAAAAAAAAGTCCAGTGTTGTGGCAGCACCTGTAGCCCGGCTACTGAAGAGGCTGAGGCAAGAGGATTGCTTGAGCCCTAGGGTTTGAGATTGCTGTGAGCCATGACGCCACACACAGTGGAGAACCCACCACAGTCAGTGCTTCTTACCTATCCCATCTTCCTATTTTTCACTGACAGCTTCTTACTGCCCTCTGCTGGCCAGGTATGAATCAAGTTTTTTTTTTTTTAAGTAGTTCTGTTTTATAATATAAGCAAAATTTTATTAGACAAGTAGATAATAAATTCATTTGATTCACAAAATTTAAAATAAAAAAATTACATTAATTACACTCAAAATTAACTCTAAGAATGTACTATATCATAATTTCACTTCTTCAATTAAACAATTCTCACTACAAAAGCAATACATGTTGACTAAAAAGAACAGAAAAGCAAATGACCCAGTGAAGACGTTTCCAGAACCATTAACACTTTGCTTTATGTCCTCCCAACTTCTCTTCTCTTCTGGCATTTGCCCTTCTCTATACAGGGTGTCCGTAAAGTTTGTGTGCAATTTCAAACAGTTGTAACTTTGTTAAGTATATGTTATAGAATCCGTAAAAAGGATTAGAAAGAAGAAACACATTTTGTATTGTTCTTAATTTTCAGTACATATACCATCATTACTAATACAAAGGATAATGTGATTCTGTAGTTCTAGGAAAATATTTTCAAGCTGATTTTCAGTAATACCAGCAATCACATTAGTTATCCTAGCTTGCAAGTCTTCTTATTGAAACACTATATTCTCTATTAGTCCTAATTGTTCAAGCTGAGGAATAAAGTAATTTTGCAGCATTTCTAAATAGGTATCACCATTAACAACACAATCTTCAGAAAAGAATGGCCCAATGACTCAAGTTTTTCATCACACATTGACTTTGGGAGAATCTCTTTCTTGTTGAACAGACTCATATGGATTTTCATAGTAGAGCCAGATTAGTGCAGTGTATATGTAATATTTATTTCTCTTGGAGGAAGTTTAAGTCCCATAGCTAAGAGATATGCAGTTGTGCACAGTGGGTAGAATACTAATGCTTATTTCTATTCACACCTCCATCTGCTCTGTCTATGTAAAAGACAAATCTATAAGACTGAGTCATAAATTAACAAAAGGAAGATTCTACAGAGAATAAAAATGAAATGTTTATTATTTTTTTAGGAACAGTACCATGTGATTCACATGAAAAAGCAGAACGATTAGAATATATATGGTTGAGTCTACTTTATACCTATGTAAGTAAACTACATAAACTATATAAACTAAGTTAAAGGTGATGCTGGGCCATGACAATGTTATTAAGGACATAGTGACATTTTTTTTTCCTGAGTTCTGATACTTACTTTTCCCTACAATCTGTAATAAAGTGCTAAGGTTTTTGGAGGAAAGTGCGATGAAACATAAAGCTTGTTGTGGAAAAAAAATAAAGTTTTGGAGAAAGTTAGTCAGAAATTCCAAAAGAACTTTCAAAATCAATGTATGTATAAAGGATTTTTTTTTTTTTTTTTTTTTTTTTTAGAGACAGAGTCTCAAGCTGTTGCCCTGGGTAGAGTGCTGTGGTGTCCCAGCTCACAGCAACCTCAAAGTCTTGGGCTTCAGCAAGTCTCTTGCCTCAGCCTCCCAAGTAGCTGGGACTACGGGCATCTGCCACAACGCCCAGCTATTTATTTGCTTGTTGTGGTTGTCATTGCTGTTTTAGCTGGCCTAGGCTAGGTTCTAACCCACCAGTCCTAGTGTATGTGGCTGGCGCCCTACCCACTGAGATAGGATTTTTTTTTATTGAGACAGAGTCTCACTTTGTTGCCTTTGGTATAGTGTTGTGGTGTCATAGCTCACAGCAAACTCCTGGGCTCAAGTGATCCTCTTGCCTCAAGTGATCCTCTTGCCTCAGCCTCCTAAGTAGCTGGGACTATAGGCACCCACCACATGCCTAGCTAGTTTTTAGAGACAGGGTGTGGAACTTGACCTCAAGCAATCCAGTGGTCTTGGCCTCCCAGAGTACTAGGATTACAGGTGTGAGCCACTACGCCCATACTATGGATTGAGATTTATGCTCTGTCTCTTAATCTTCTGCCCCTACTTTAAGATATTAATTCTAATGTAATGCATTAAAAACAGTATGGAAATGATATGAAATTTATTGTAATCTTGTTCTCTAGAGAATGATTCTAAAGGATTTTTATTTATTTAGAATGTATAGTATATTTTTATGACAGTATAACCCATACCATAAGTTTTTTTTTTTTTTTTTTTTTAGTAAAAGAGATGGGAAAGGCTAAGACACAAATCTCCAAATTCTGAATATTGGGTGCATTAATAATCCCTTTAATAAACAATATCATGGCCAAATATCCTGTCTTACCCAGTGTAATAAAGTAGAAATAATCAAATATATTCTATTTTTTCTGCCTTCCAGTGGAAATAATCACTGCCTTCCAGCTTTCATAATAAAAACTGAATTCAAAATTTATTCTTGTAAGCTCTAACTGACATAAATAAGATATAATATAATATATCTATACAGATACAGGAGTTAATGTTCAAAAAATATGCATAGCAGTTATGCATAGCAAAATATGCACATTGCATCTGACAATGATATGTTTTGAGAAAAATTTATTAAGTGTATGGTATATTTTCTTGGGCCTCTAGATTAACCCAACATTTCTTAAAATTTTTGAGTAGCTTAAGTGATTAATTGCTAAATTTATTTTTTATCCAGTTCCTAATGATGCTACTGGTAATAGTTCCAAGGTTTGGAATCCTTATCCACTTGCAGAAATCCTAATATACCTAATATACCCCAAATTTTGAGATCAGATTCATCCAAATGATATGTCAATTCTGAAGAAACATGTTTGCCTTTAAGATGGACATTCATTCATTTAACATAAACCAAGTCAACGTCCATTGTGACTGATGAGGTATCGCCATTTTAAGCAGCTACATACCAATGGTGGAGGGGGTTGTCAGGGACTGACCCCAGTGCAAGTTTGTTTTCTCATGTTCTGTTGTTCAGTTTAACCAGATGTGTGAAAACTGCTTCATTAGGGGTTAGGTCCTGACTCGCTCTTTGGTATGTGACTATTGGTAAATATGATGAAATGAGCATCCAGAAAATACCCACTCATAAAGATTCCAACAGTTTCCCAGAGTTCATCTCATTTCTCTCTGCCTCCATTCAAGGCTATCGTGATAACATTTGAAAAAGTGGAGATTAAATAATCTTTACACATTTTTAGCCAGAAGACCCCTTAGCCTTCTTTTGTCATTAACAAGAGCAATAAATCCTCCCTTTTCTATAAAGCAAGTACCTTATGGCCTCCTTTCTTCTTCATTTCCTATTGACACAGAAAGTCAAATATAAATGTAATTAAACTCATTTTACATAAATGATTCAAAATATGCAGAGTTATGCATATTTATGCAGAATTATGGTGTTTGAGGTACTAAAACTAGATAATTGAACCATTTATTTGGGCATTTGGCACTATAAAAGCACATTTGAACTCTCTGGGAAAAATTAGTGTTTCTAAGATCTTTTTTCTGTATTTATTGAGGACCTACTAAGTATAAATCATTGTTATAAGTTGACATGGGAACAAAAATGCCTGGTGTCTAGATTTACAGCTGGTATTTTGCAAGTGTAGATCTCTTTTTCACCCCGGGTTGCAGCCCTCCTGGTGAAGAATGCTGGACTTAAGAGGGACTTGAGAGGGACATCAGTGATTGTTAACTTAGGAGGACTGTTACATTGTCCTGACCTAGGTAAACTATTGATTTTTCCATCTCACTAAGGGCCTCTTCAGTTTGTAATGGCAGAACGATTACTTATTTGCTAATTCTAAAAACATATATAAAAGATGGGTTAAAAGGCAATTCCAAAATTCAACTACCCCTTATTATGCTTCTGCATGCCCCTTCCTAGCACCTTCTTCATAGCCTCTTTAACATCTTTGTTTCTCAGTGTGTAGATTAGGGGATTAACACTGGGGGTGACAATTGTGTAGAAAAGAGTAAGAAACTTGCCCTGGTCCTGCGAATAGGTGTTTGCTGGCTGGAGGTACATGTATATGATTGTACCATAGAAGAGAGAGACAACAATAAGATGGGAGCTGCAAGTGTTGAAGGCCTTTTTTCGCCCAGCAGCTGACTTAATGCTCAGTACTGCTCGTGCGATATAACCATAAGAGATGAGGATGAGAATCAGTGGTGCCAGGATGATAAAGATTGCCAAGGCAAAAGCCAATGCCTCAAGGGTCATAGTATCTACACAGGCCATGCCAATTAGTGCTGGCATCTCACAGAGAAAGTGGTCCACTCGTCTGTGCCCACAGCGGGGTAACATCAATGTCTGGGGTGCCATTATGAGAGAATTGCCAAAGCCGCTTAACCATGCCACTGAAGCCAACTGCCCACAGAGACGTGGGTGCATGATGACAGTGTAATGCAGGGGTTTGCAGACTGCAGCATAGCGGTCATATGCCATGACAGCCAGGAGGACACACTCCACCCCTCCCAGGGCCAGGACAAAGTAGAGCTGGATGGCACAACCCACATAGCTGATGGTCTTATCAGGGCCCCAAAGGTTGTACAGCATCTGAGGGATGGTGCCTGTGGTGAAACACATGTCCAGGAATGAGAGGTTGGCCAAGAAGAAATACATTGGGGTGTGCAGCCGAGAATCCATAGCTGAAAGCAAGATGATGGTCATGTTGCCAAGAAGAGTGAGCAAATAAAAGGTGAGGACAACCACAAAGAGGATCAGCTCCAGGTGGGGACGGTCAGAGAAGCCCACCAAGATGAATCCTTCAAAAGAACTTGTATTGTCCTTTTCCATCACCTGTAACCACATATCACCTGTTGGGAGAAAGATTAGCATCTGTGAAGAGCATAGATACACTCTCTCTAAATGGAATTATTGGTAAAAGGTAGAATAAAACTTCTTTGGATGTGTGGATGCTTGACCCAAAATTTCAATAATATTGAGAGTTTTTTAGACTTCTGGCTGTGATTATTTGCCAACATTTTACATTTTTGGCATGATATAAAAAATTACTTTCAAAAGCAGATTATTTTACAAGGGACTGGACACTCAGCATTTTCCACTTTTTTTAAAATGGGGAATTAGCAAATTTTCCTACCCATACATAACACATGATACGAATAATGCCTTGTATATATGGATCAGTGAAATCTTTTCTAAATACTGTCTCATCAACACTGGGAAACATAAAGTTATATCCAAACTCAGCAGGGTACAAGTGATCAAGAAAATTTTAGGAAGATTACCTCATTGTTGTTTATGTCTACACTTCTGACTCCATCTGTTTTATTTACTGGAACATGACCTTGGCTTATGCGCATCAGACAAGATAATAATAAACGGCATATGTCATTACCTAAGTATCCCCTCTACCCCAACCTATCCAAATCCCCTATGATAAAATCATATTTTGCATCAACATTTTTCTGATGTCGAGAATGTTTTTTTATAAAAATGAAAAGATAGAAGTAATTTCCAGAAGTCAGTCCCGATGCAACTAGTAGCCAGAATTCTTTTAAAAGCCTTTCCCTTCTTCTTATCCACATTTTATTCTCACAAAAAGCTCCACTTCTAGATAGCCTACATTGAATATTTTATTTTGCTGTCTCTTTAGATCTTGTAGAACAAAAAGATTTTATATCTTCTAAGATATTTTACTTGTATAATTATTAGGTGGCCATTTTATGTCCTAGCATGAATATACTATCTAATGTAGTTTAGCTAGAGGCAGAGTCCTCCTTACTAATATTTTTTGATATTTTCTTAAGCTTTTAGTAAAAGTAATAGAGTTGTGACTTTCATTGAAGGGAAGTGTATTGTATTTCTCAGGTACATAGGGCACAAAACAGGGTTCACATCCACTGCTCTAAGAATGCTTTGCCGTAACTAAATTATGTTGTGGCATATGTTCCCAACAATAGCTTTAAGATTTTGGACATCAGAACTTCAAAATTTATTGAAAATTAAAGGATTGTTGCAGTCATCACTCCAGAGGCTGCAACAAGCTTCTATAGATGGGACAATATGATAATATCTAGGTGGACAGACAATCCTTTGATTTGATAAATGAGGAACAATGCTTATAATCAAGCAGCATTGTTAGTAAGGGCTTTTGCTCCACTTCTTGTAAAATGGAAATTTTAAAAAATGATGTTATGTAATGGTTAAGAAAGAACATATAGGGATACATGAATGAACTGAAAGGGTAGATACAAAACTGATGATAGTAGATGCCTCTGCAGAGGAAACTGGGTAAAAGACTGAGACTTTATATCTATAATGTTGATTTCTTTAAACATAGTTGGAAGAACATATGTATCTAAAGCAAGAGCTACTATCTAAACTGTAAAGCATATGTGGTTTTCCTGTGAGACTTTGTAAATTTCTATATATTAAAAAAATTTTTTTTTTCTTTTTAGAGATAGTCTCACTTTATCACCCTCGGTAGAGTGCTGTAGCATCAGAGCTCACAGCAACTTTCAACTCCTGGGCTTAGGCGATTCTCTTGCCTCAGCCTCCTGAGCAGTTGGGACTACAGGCATCTGCCACAATGCCCAGCTATTTTTTTGTTGCAGTTTCGTGGGTTTGAACCTGCCCCCCTTGGTATATGGGGCCGGCGCCCTATCCACTGAGCCACAGATGCCACCCTATGTTTTAAATGTTGAAAAATAATAAAAATCACTAATTATAAGTTATTTAAATATTAATGTAACTAACGTATGTACCTCTTATTAGCTAGGCCCTAATCTTAAGTGTTTGATACAGTTTACCTCACTTAATTCTCAATGAAGCCCTAGGAGGTCAGCAGTTTTACTATTCAACATCATAGCTTAAGCCACTGAGGCTAAGAGAGTGATGAAATAACCTGCCCCTGATCACGGAGCTGGTACGTGGAACTAACTAGATCCCCAGTGATTCTGCTCAAGGTATCACTCCATCCATCACAATTCTAACTGTAGAGTTGAGCAGCACAGTAATTATACCAAATCTGCATATCAAAACTAAATGAGTCATAAAGTTGGGGCTGCAATTTATGTCTTTTGATTTGTGGCACGCAATTTAATATAAGTCTTATTGCTTATAAATTAAATAAGATAAGTAGGTAGCTGTCATGATATTACAGGCAAAGATGTAGACAAACCACATTTTTACTCAGAAAGTGACAAGTATAGTTAAAATTTGCCCAGCAGGATGTATGAACCCTTGAGTTCATTGGGCACAGAATGAGCTAGAATGAGCCTCGGCCTGGCCTCACCTGTCCGTACCGAAAGGAAGTGCAAGGTGACTGTGACTGACAATGAATGCCTTTTTCCATGGTTATTATACACAGAATTTTCCTTATTACTTATACGTATGTATATGAATACTCATTGACCATAAAATCGAATACAAATCCAAGTTCTTTTCTTTTCTTTCTGTTTTTTATCCTCATGAATCCAACATTTTCATGGTGCTTAAATCATCTGTTCACTGTCCTTTCTCCTCATATTGTCACATCAATTCAATCATTACTCTTCCTTACCAAACCTTTCCTTTGTGAGGATTGTATTCTTCCATTTATAGAATTATGGCTATAACTAATGGCTAACATCTCTATTTGTCAAGAATATTATTCAAATGCTATGTGAATGTGTCTATCCTTGTTTGAACCCAGAAAAATGGCTTATAAACACAGTGATATGACAGTTTTCTCACAGAATCCATACGCATTAATTATTTAATCATAGTGATATAATTTGTCAATTCTGGCATTTAAATGTGTTCCTATTGTTTTGGAAAACAAGACAATCTTGTATATCCTCTGTGGTGTCTGCATTCTTGACCAGACAAGAAAATTTCACACTATTTAAAAAAATTGGACTGAAGAATACTCCACTATTGATTATTACCTAATTAGCTTATAAAGAGCCAGAATGGAAATTTATTGCTTAGAATATTTGGAGTAGTGGATAAGCAAGTCCCAGAGCTAAGAAAGGTATGGGCACTTCATAGCTAGACAAGTTGCTCATTCTTTGCCAAATGGAAAATGAGGTAAATGCAAAGCCATAGAAAACCTAGAAAAATGTTCTTTTTCTTTCATTGACTCTCAGGTTGGAGTTTAAAGTCTCACCACTCAAAATTACTGATGTCCATTATTCAATATATTCTCATGCACTGCAGGACTGAAATAGTTTTACTCTTAAAATTTTTCAATCAGGGTGGCACCTGTGGCTCAGTGGGCAGGGCGCCGGCCCCATCTATCAAAGGGGGCGGGTTCAAACTCCGGCAAACTACAACAACAAAAACAAAAAATTTGCCGGGCATTGTGGCGGGCACCTGTAGTCCCAGCTAGTCTGGAGGCTGAGGCTAGGGAATCGCCTAAGCGCAGGAGTTGGAGGTTGCTGTGAGCTGTGTGATGCCACAGCACTCTACTGAGGGCGAGAAAGTGAGACTCTGTCTCTACAAAAAAAAAAAAAAAAAAAAAAAAAAAATTCAATTAGTAGATCCTACTACTTTTTAAGTTCATTTTTTGGTAATAATTTCATTAATGAGCTCAAAATCTCTCTCTAGCTTCCTCACATTATGCATGATATTAAACAATTTTAAAAATTTGGCCAAGCATACCTAAATAAAGTTCATAGATAGCTAAACTGTAAAGTATTGCCATAAAAATTTAATTGTCCATGGCCATAGCCTAAGGTTTTTAGGAAAGCCCCAGATCATTGGGTAATTTAGAGGTGTAGGTCACATTTCTCCTTATACAAGATCATTAACTTACCAACTTTGACTGCAACCTCAGAAATGCCATGTCCATAGTTTTTTCTCTTTCTTGGAGCTTCACTTGGAAGTCCAAGTGGGATGACCAGAGTGTAGACAAGGAGAAGAGAAAGATCACATTTAGGAAATCTATAAAAAAGTTCGAAAGAAAAAGGGATAACAAGACATAGCAAAGCTGAATCTGAATAGATGGAGAGAGAATGTTGATGAGCACACAGTGGTTACACCACCTGAGGTCTAGCTACAAGGTACCCTCCCCATATCCCACCTCCCAGCTCCAGATAAGGAGCCAGATGAGAAGCAGCATAAGGGAAGCTGTGTTGATCTTTGATGTACACTTAGCACAGGGAACACTTAAGGATCAAAGGATTCCAATTTGAGAAAAGGAAGAACTCCTTATGGATTTCAGAATTGAAATAGAATTGGATACTTCCTTTTCTGGTTACCCTATGGAGTAAAACTTTCTTTTCAAAAATTTTCTTAGCTAATTATCTCTAACTAGTGTTGGGAGAGTGTATTGTCTCAGAGGAAATATCATTCTTCCCAATACACACAGATACATATGTGCATGCACTTGAGCATGTGTGTGTGTGTGCGCGCGCACGTCTCACACACACACCACACACACACATTGCAGATTCACCCAGGAGAGAGACAGAGAGAGCACCAAATCTTCACGTAGTCTATTTTCATTATCTAAGACCAGATCTTAGGAACAAGCATTACGACACCAAATGCTTAGTTCAGATGGAACCTGGAGTTAAGGAAAATATGTTCCACAACATACATGTGTCTTGCTTTCCTCTACCACTTGCTAAGTGAATGTAGTGCTATTAGTTAAGTGGCTTTACTATTTTGTTGACTTAAGATTAATTTTCCACACAATTTTAAAGCTTATCTTGAATATTTCTATTGAAGCTAGATATATTGAGAGGAGGATGGATTAAAAAAGAAAAAGGTTGATTTTGACATTTAGAATTAATACAAAAAAGTAAAAAATAGGCCAAAATATTGGGATAATTTTATTTCAGTTTGTCTTATTTGGTGTAAAATTATTAAATTTACTTCAAGAAAATTACTCTGTCTGACAAATATCATCAGCTAAGTCAGAATCAATTCTTTCTGCATGTGTTTTCTGCATGTGCATGTGTTGTTTCAGATTACTTTATTAGCTGTTACAGTCATAAGGTAAACAAGATAGAAATAACTGCATCTTAAAAGCATTATGTTCTATATTTAGCTATCAAAAACTTCTATGGGAAATAAATTTCACATTTCACCTTTCCAACAAAAGATTTTAATTGATACACATGAGATACAACATACAAAGGCGCACTGTACATTTAAAATATTATTTAAATTTTAATATTAATTATTATTACTAATAATATGATATGGTATATTAACATTGGTGACCATTTCCAGGTATTTTTGTCAATAGAAATGCCAAGTCCTGTGTTTTAAATGTAAACATTATTAGAATTATACAATCTTAATAGCACTAATTATGCTGACAGGGATGCAATGTATTAGTTATAAGCAGTGATAATATTATCACCTTCATTAATTTATAAACAAATGGATTACAATAATTTTTTTGTCAACAGAAATACTCAAATACATAGATGTGCAATAAAAGCTAATCAATATTAATTTTGTGTTCCAACAAACTTCTTGGCACAGTCAGATGAGCTATTCCCCCTGTGAGCTGCTTTTTACATGTAGATTCAGTTATTAGAGTATACTAACATCTCTTAGCCTAATATTTTCTCATGGCAACTAAGGAGAAACATCTAGAGAATTTGATGCTCTTAAGAATTTCCTACCTGAGATAATGAGTCCCTCTGAGAAACAAAGGAAATGAAGTCCTCATGGAGCAGTTAACTCAATGAAGGATGTGAAGTTGCTAATCAAAGAAAAACATTTAGAAATAATATTCAAAGTTACTTTTTGCCACCTCACTTTTATCCTTTTTGGCCTCTTACCATCAAAACCCATGCATTATGAAAAGATTAAACTTGTAACTGATGGAAAAGTTATAGCTGTGGAAAGCTACTTTCTGTGATATAAAAGAATACAATCCAAAATAATATCCAAGAGTTATACATGACTTCAAGAAACACTTGCCATAAGTTACTATATCACTTAAGATTGTTATATTGTAATATGACATCATAAAATGTCTTCAGAAAAAGAAATGACGTCAGTCGTCTTTTCCATTTAATCCAATTCCCTTTTATTGCAATTTAATCTGATTATTATCACTGTAGCTTTTGCAGAAGTGAAGAACAGATTATTCATCATACTTTTATCACTTTTATTCATAAAGTTTGATGTCAAATATCTATCATTTCTTTTTTTTTTTTTGAGACAGAGCCTCAAGCTGAGCCCCTGGGTAGAGTGCCATGGCTTCACTGCTCACAGCAACCTCCAACTCCTGGGCTCAAGCAAGTCTCCTGCTTCAGCCTCCCAAGTAGCTGGGACCACAGGCGCCCGCCACAGTGCCTGGCTATTTTTTGGTTGCAGCCGTCATTGTTGTTTGGCAGGCCTGGGCTGGATTCGAACCTGCCACCTTAGGTGTATGTGGCTGGCGCCTTAGCCGCTTGAGCCACAGGCGCCGAGCCTATCATTTCTTTGTGTTTTATTTCTCAAATCTACTTTTCTTGATTTTTCACATCATTGTGATTTGTCCAATCACCATGTCCTGAAACACCACCATTTCCCTTTTCCTAAATCCTCATGTTCAGTAAGTTTCTAAGTCTCCCTATGACATCTGTCTTTCACAGCCCCTATGACATCTGTCTCCCTGTGACATCTTTTCACAGTCTCCCTATGACATCTGTCTTTCTTTTTCATTTCCAATGCTCTTGCTCTATCCCATTAGCTAATTTAACTCTTCCATGATTTGCTGCAAGAGCCTGTTCATTTGTTTATCTCTAGCATTTCACTCACTACCTTAAATCATTTCTCACTTTGCTTCAAAAGAAGCCTTTCTAAAATATAGGTGTTATCACTGCCATGCTTTAAGTTCTGAAGTGGTCCTTATTGCCCGAAGAAATACATGTACGGTTTTTTAACCTGGAGTCTCTTTTGAAAGAGCTCTTGTTTATTTTATGCTCTAAATGCATTAAACTTAAACAATGAAAAACTAAATTATCTCTGGAAAATAAGTTGAATAAAGGAGAAGACTAGAGAGACTTCCAGAGTCTCTCCAAGGAGAGACTCTGTCTCTCTTTGGAGAATGGCTCAAATTCCAACTCAGATACAATCACTACAGGCTTAAAAATTAGAAAGCCTTGGCTCAGCACCAGTAGCTCAGTGGTTAGGGTGCCAGTCACATGCTGGCAGGTTCAAGTACTGCCTGGGCCTGCCAAACAACAATGACAACTACAACCAAAAAAAGGCTGGGTCTTGTGACAGGCACCTGTAGTCCCAGCTACTTGGGAGGCTGAGGCAAGAGAATGGCTTAAGCCCAAGAGTTTGAGGTTGCTGTGAACTGTGACGCCACCACACTCTACCCAAGGTGACAGCTTGAGACTCTGTCTCGAAAAAAAAAAAAAATTAGAAAGCCTCATTTATTATCATTTGGAAGAAAAATATCCTTGTAGAGTTATTATAAAAGTCAAATAAAGCAAGAAATACTAAACATATAGCATTGTCTCTGACATATAGTAGATCTTTGATAATTGTGATCTTTCCTAACCGTATGTCATTGCTTATGATGTTCCCTGTCAGATGAAAATCTTTATTCCATCAAAATAACACTAAAATAATCAAGGCCAAGTTGAAATATTCTGCCTGTAAAATAGTCTTATGTTTTTCTGTTTCATTTGTTTATTCTTTCTTTCTTTCTTTTTTTTTTTTTTGAGACGGAGCCTCAAGCTATCCCCCTGGGTAGAGTGCCATGGCATCATGGTCACAGCAACCTCCAACTCCTGGGCTCAAGCGAGTCTCCTGCCCCAGCCTCCCAAGTAGCTGGGACTACAGGCGCCCGCCACAACGCCTGGCCATTTTTTGGTTGCAGCCATCATTGTTGTTTGGCGGGCCTGGGCTGGGGATTCGAACCCGCCACCTTAGGTGTATGTGGCTGGCGCCTTAGCCGCTTGAGCCACAGGCACCGAGCCTGTTTATTCTTTCATATGGGTTCTAGAAGCTGTTTATTTGCAGTCCTACTTTAGCACTTATTTCACTCTATATTGAATGTTAGTTCATGTTAAAGAAAACTTAGAAGTGAATGATTGGGATAAATTTTTGAAGAAGAATTTAACAAAATTAAAGTGTCAGAATGCTTATTGTCATTGGCACATGAAGGGATATGTGAGGAGGGGTAAAAGATAATGAAGTGGAAGGGAAAGGAGCTCCTTACCTGACTTACCTAAAGGTGAAACTCCCTTGGTGGAAAATAATATAATATCGTGCCCTATTGTTCATTTACACAAAGTCCAGTATATAATAAAACTTTATCACACGTGAGAAGAAGCAAGTAAATCATATGATTAATAATGAAAAAAATTTTTAGGAAGCCATAGAAAGAGATTGCTAGATATCCAGATTTTAAAGTTAGCAAATAAATACTTGAACATAACTATGATTAATTTATTTGAGGAAAATATAGGCAAAACAGATGAACTCTGAAGCCTGTAATCCTAGTACTCCCCGACGGGCTCCCCTCATCTCTATTAAAAAAAAAAAAAAAAGATAAACTAGCCAGGTGTGGCCTGTAGTCCCAGCCACTCAGGAAGCTAAGAGAATCTCTTGAGCCCAAAAGTTTGAGGTTGCTGTGAGCTATGATGCCATGCACTCAACCCAGGGCCACTGAGAGAGACTCTGTCTCAAAAAACAAACAAACAAACAAAAAATAACACAAAAACCCCCAAACAAAAAACCAAACCAAATAAACAAATGAACAACCCTCCCCCCAAAAAACCAGATGAACTCATAAGAATGTCAGCAGAGAATTGAAATATGTATAAAAAGAATAAATTATACATTCTAGAAATGAAAAATAAAGTAATAACTGACATTAATAATTCAGTCTGGGTTTAACATCATAATATAGGAGTAGTAATTGAAATAAATAAGTAGGAAAAAAACCAACTGACAATAAGAAAGAAAAAAATAATAGAAACAAATTATGAACCTAATGATATGTAGGTCCTACACAAATAGTTTAAGATACAAATTACAATACTAGAAAATGAAGTGAGAAAAAATGGAGCAGAAGCAAAACTTTAAGAAATAATGGCTAAGAATTTTCCAAAACATCAAACAGCATATTCAAGAATCTCAGTAAATGCTAAGAAAGATAACAATAACAACAACCCCGCCCCCCATCTTATCATGGTGCCAAAAGCATGATCCATAAAAGAAAAAAAAATCATTAAGTTGACCTTAACAAAACTGAAAACATTTGCTTTGTGAAAGTCATGTCAAGAGCATGAAGGACCAGATATAGACTAGGAGAAAATATTTGCAAACCATGTATCTGACAAGACTCATAAGTAGAATATGTAAAAAACTATCAAAACTCAACAGTAGGCTCGGCGCCTATAGCTCAACCGGCTAAGGCGCCAGCCACGTACACCTAAGGTGGCGGGTTCGAATCCCCAGCCCGGACCCGCCAAACAACAATGACAGCTGCAACCAAAAAATAGCCGGGTGTTGTGGCGGGCGCCTGTGGTCCCAGCCACTTGGGAGGCAGAGGCAGGAGACTCGCTTGAGCCCAGGAGTTGGAGGTTGCTGTGATGCCACGGCACTCTACCCAGGGGGACAGCTTGAGGCTCTGTCTCAAAAAATAAATAAATAAATAAATAAATAAATAAAATTAAAAAAAAAGAGAGAGGATTTGAAATTATACTAACACACAGGAATAAAAATGATCAAGGCGATGGGTATGCCAAATACTTTGACTGGGTCATTACACAGTCTATGCATGTTACATTCACCCCATAAACATATAAAATATTGTGTATCAATAAAAGAAAAACTCACAATGAATTATTACTACACACTTAATAGAAGAGTTAACATAAAAAAAAAAATACTGAAAACACCAAGTGCTAAAAATGCAGAGAAATAAGCTCTACTACATTGTTGGTAGAAATGTAAATAGTACAAATCACTCTAGAAAATAACTTCTAAAAATTAAACATACATTAACTTTGTTGCTACTGTGAAAGGTATTGTGTCTTTGATTTGATTCTCAGTTTGACTATTGTTGGTGTATATGAAAGCTACTGATTTGTGTACATTGATTTTGTAACCTGAGACTTTCCTAAATTTATTTATCAATTCCAGGAGTCTCTTGGTTGAATCTTTGGGGTTTTCTTTCTTTCTTTCTTTCTTTCTTTTTAGAGATAGAGTCTTATTTTATCACCCTCACTAGAGTCCTTTGGTGTCACAGCTCACAGCAAGCTCCAGCTCTTGGGCTTAGGTGATTCTCTTGCCTCAACCTCTCAAGTAGCTAGAACCACAGGCACCTGTCATGACATCTGGCTAATTTTTTATGGCAATTTGGCTGGGACTGGGTTTGAATCCATCTGCCACCCTCGATATATGGGGCCACTGCCCTACTCACTGAGCCACAGGTGCCACCCAAGTCTTTGGGATTTTCTATGAAATATAAGATAATATTCTCAGCAAAGAACAATAATTTAAATAAATATTTAGGGATGTATTTAACTAAGAAGGTGAAAGACCTCTGTAGGGAGAACTATGAAACACTGAGGAAAGAAATTGCAGAGGATGTAAACAGATGTAAAATTATATCATGCTCATGAATAAGCAGAATCAACATTGTTAAAATATCTATACTACCCAAAATGATCTACAGAGTCAATACAATCCCCCTCAAAACACCAACATCATTTTTTACAGATCTAGAAAAAATAGTCTACACTTTGTATGGAATCAGAAAAGACAAACAAATAGCCATTGCAACTTTATGTAATAAGAACAAATCATGAGGCATCACTTTATTGGACTTTAAACTATACTACAAGGCTATAGTAATCAAAACAGCATGGTACTGACACAAAAACAGAGACAAGGACCTACGTATGAATCAGAACAGGGAAGGCAGATATGAAACCATTGTCATATTCTCATCTGATCTTTGACAAAGCAGACAAAAACATACACTGGGGAAAAGAATCTCTATTCAATAAATGGTGCTGGGAAGATGAAATAACCATATATAGAAGACTGAAACAGGACCTTCACTTCTCACAACTGACAAAAATTAATTTACAATGAATAAAACACTTAAACCTAAGGAGTGAAACTAAAAGAATTGTAGATGAAAATGTTGGAAAAACTCTTACAGATACTGGCCTATGCAAAAAAATTATGAAGATACACCAAAGCAATTGCAGCAACAACAAAAATAAATAAATGAGACCTGATCAAATTAAAAATTTTCTGCACAGTTAAGGACACAATCAATAGAGAAAATAGATAAATTATATAGAATGGGAGAAAATATTTTCATGCTATCCATCTGTTAAAGGGCTGAGAACCAGAATCCACAAATAACTCAGGCAAGTCATCAAGAAAACATCAAACAACCCCATTAAAAAGTGGGCATAAGAAATGAGCAGAAACTTTTCCAGTGAAGATAGTACAATGTCAACAAACACATGAAAAAATGCTCAATGTTTCTAATCTTAGGGAAATGTGAATCAAAACCACAATGATATATCACCTAAGTCCAGTGAGAATGGCTCTTATCAAAAAGTCCCCAAACAACAGATGCTGGTGTGGATGTGGAGAGAAAGGAACATATACACACTGTTGGCAGGACTGCGAACTATTACAACCTCTTTGGAAAGTGTAGTATGGAGATACCTCAAAGAACTAAAAGTAGATCTACCATTTGATCCAGTAATCCCTTACTAGTCTTTATCCAAAAGGAAAAAAAAATTATAAAAAAGATATTTGTACTTGAATTTTATAGCAACACAGTCCACGATTGCAAAGATGGGGAAACAACCCAAGTATCCATCACTAAATGAAGGGATTGTAGTATATGTATACCATGGAGTACTACTCAGCTTTAAAAAATGATCTAGTATCTTTTATAACAACCTAGATGGAATTGGAGACCATTCTTCTAAGTGAAATATTGCAAGAATGGGGAAAAAACACCATATGTATACAATACTAAACTGGAATTAGTTGATCAACACTTATGTACACATATGGAAGTAAAACTCAATGGAAATCAAGTAGGTGGGGTGGAGTAGGGACTGGATAAACCCACACTTAAATGGTATGATGTATACTTTCTGGATTGAAGGGCACACTTATAACTTTGACTTAAAATGTACAAAAAATTATGTAACTAAAATGTCTGTACCCCTGTAATATTCTGAAATGAAAAATAATACTGCCAAATAATTAAACATATATTAACTAGATGACCCAGCATTGCATCTCTCAACATTTATCCCATACAAATGAAAACTTAAACTAACACAAAAACCTATTTTTTATACTAGTTTTATTTGTAATATTGAAACACAGACACAACCTAAGTAACCTTCAGTGAGTGAATGGTTAAACAAATTACACTACATTGATATCATGAAATACTACTCAACAGTAGAAAGGAAGAAACTATGGACACATGCAACAGCTTGGATGGACGTTAAAAGAATTAAGCTGAGTGGAAAAACTCAATCTCAAAAAGCTACATACTATATGATTCCATTTATACACATTCTCAAAATTACAAAATAATGGACATGGTGAACAGATTGGTGGTTGCCAGGAGTTAGGGATGAGTCATTGAGACAGGAAAGAGGCAGGTGTAAGTATAGAGAGATAACACAAGGGATATTTGTGGTGATGGGACAATTGTTTTTTTGACTGTGGTTGGTGCTTACACAAATCTACACAAGAAAAATTACTTAAAATGAAGGACATACACAAGTACTTGTAAATTTGTTGAAATCTGAGTAAGGTCTATATACCGTACAAATGTCATTTTCCTGGTTTTGATTTTTACTATAGTTACATAAGATGTTCTATTGGGAAAAACTGGGTAAAGGGTACATAGAACTTCTCATACTATCATTTTCCAACTTCTTATAAATTTATAATTTTTACAAAATAAAAAGTTTTTTAAAAATTAAGAAATAGAATAGGCTCGGCGCCTGTGGCTCAAGAGGCTAAGGCGCCAGCCACTTACATCTAATGTGGTGGGTTCGAATCCCCAGCCTGGGCTCGCCAAACAACAATGATGCCTGCAACCAAAAAATGGTCAGGCGTTGTGGCGGGCGCCTGTAGTCCCAGCTACTTGGGAGGCTGAGGCAGGAGACTCGCTTGAGCCCAGGAGTTGGAGGTTGCTGTGAGCGTGATGCCATGGCACTCTACCCAGGGGGATAGCTTGAGGCTCCGTCTCAAAAAAAAAAAAAAAAAAAAAAAAAGAAATAGAGTAAAGAAAGTCTGTATGGACTAATATAGAATGATTTCCAGATTATTTTATTAAGTGAAGAAAGCAAAGTGTTTTTTTCATACAAGAAAGAAGGGAATGTAATAAATTATCCAAATATCTTCTTCCCTTTTATGTAAAAAGAAATACAGGAATGATAAACCACAAAAGTAATGAGACTAGTTACCCACAGGGTTGGAGGTGATGTGGAATAAAGTGTAAAAAATGGGAGAATGAAATGGAGTTGAAAGGCTGAGGTGCAGTGACATTTTTCTAAGTATGTATAACCTTTGTGTAGTTATAATACACAAAGCTTATAGCCATAATACTGCTTCATGTATTCAAAATTTAAATAATTAATGTTAACCAGCATGGGAGGTGCCCAAAAGAAATATAAACAGTAATAAATGAAAATACCTGTATTACAAACGAACAACCAAGTTAAAGAGAGTAAGAAAAAAAAATGCCTAATCTAATTAACTTTGGGAAAACAGTATTTTGACTATAACATTAAAGTTAGCTTGCTTTGGCTGGTGCCTGTGGCTCAAAGGGGTAGGGCGCCTGCCCCATATGCCAGAGGTGGTGGGTTCAAGCCGAGCCCTGGCCAAAAACTGTAAATCAATAAATAAAAGTTAGATTGCTTTAAGGCTAAAGGCAAAAAGAACTGTATGTAAATATTATTTATTGTACCCTGATCAATAATATTTGTATTCCCAGAGGCAAGGATTAGAAATTCTGAAACTATTTGTACATTAGGATTGAGTAAGTAATTACATAACATACATATTACGTATATTAAAATCCAGCTTTCACACTGCCAGAGAAAGAAGGTACAAATAAAGAAGAGAGGAAAGTTAGTATAAACTCTATGGTGTTTGGATTGAAATGTAAGACATCAATATGAACTGTGAACACACATACAGAGCTAGGTATAAAAATGTGTGTGTACATATGTGAGTACATGTATTTATATATAATATTTCCTAGCTCTGTTCCCTGAGACCGCCTAGAAGCAATTAGCACACATAGTTTCTAGAAATTGATTTCTAAATATATTGTCCTAAAAAAAGAAACTAGGGGTCCTTACAGAAATGGGGCTGGGGCAGTAAAACTCCAAGATGACCCTAGTACAGCTGATAATGACAGAGTACAAAAGCACTCAAACAGTGATGGGTACTTGCTAAAAGAACATTAAATAAATGTCTGAATAAATAATAAATACAAGAAGAAGTAATAGCTTTTCTTTACAGAATTCCAATTAACAAATGGAGAATGAATAATAGAAGTAGAAAATAAATGCCACAGAAATAATTGTTGTAGGCAAGAGTTATTGATGAAGAACAAAATATTTGCATAATCTCAAAGTATTCCCCCATAAGAGAATTATTAATTACAAAAGAAAAAAATGGTAACTTTATAATGGAGAAACCTGGAAGAAATTATTTTAACCAAGTGGTCAAAGTTAACACCATAGTAATAAAAGGAAACATCATGCACCTCTTGATAGGATGCATTAAGTGGGGCACATCATCACTTCTGTAATATTCTTTGCAAAACGCATAACCTCAATCTGTACCACAAAAAAACATCAGACAGAACCAAATTAAGGCTATTACTACAAAATGACTGGCCAATATTTTTCAAGTGTCAGGATCATGAGAGACAAAGACTGAGGAACTGTTTTGGGTTGGAGGACACTAAGGAGATACAGTAACTTAATGCAATGTGGGATCCTGGATGAGATCCTGGAATAGTAAAAGTACACTAGTGGGAGGGACAGTTTACACATTTTTTTTTTTTTTTTGGATACAGAGTGTCACTATGTCGCCCTGGGTAGAGTGCTGTGGCATCACAGCTCATAGCAACCTCCAACTCTTGGGCTTAAGCGATTCTCTTGCCTCAGTCCCCTGAGTAGCTGGGATTACAGGTGCCTGCCCCAAAGCCCAGCTATTTTTGGTTGCAGTTGTCATCGTTTAGCAGGTCCAGGCTGGGCTTAGACCTGCCAGCTTTGGTGTATGTGGCTGGCACCCCACTCACCGAGCTATGGGCACCAAGCTGAAACTTTGTTGTATGTCCAAAATTACTTGAAAATAAAAATCTAAAAGAATCAACAAAATCCATTCAGAGCAATTCATTTAAAGGGTATTGCATTTAGATGCAAAGCAAATATATGTGTATATCTTGATACACACATATCAATAATCTATATTTCTCATGACAATTAAGAATGTAAGGTGTTCTTTTTAAAGGAATAATTTAAGATGTTCTACCCTTCCATTTTCCTCCATTGATCATTCTTTGCCAAAGAAGGCATGGCTTTGCTGTAAAACTATGTTTGCCTCTGCTAAGATTCTTCTACAAGGGCTTACATGGCCACTATGTAGCATCCCAATCAGCTTCAGATAGAGCAAGCATTTTTGGATATTTTTAATCATGAGTGCTCAGGGCTAGAGTTGGTTTTCTCCAGATAAATGGGTTCAAGAACCTGCCCTTGTTCTAAGCCACACACAAAGCCCACAGTCTCATAAGTTGATTTGTAAATAAGCAGAAGCAGTATACTCAAATATAGTTAATTTTTTCTCCAAAATTGAAACTATCTCATTTAGTCTATCACTCCTTAATGGGAACTTTAACAAATTGACACAAACGTAGTGGCTTAAAACAACATAAAGCTATTATCTTATAGTTCTGGAAATCAGAAGACCAAAATCCATTTCAGTGGGCTAAAATCAAGGTGTCAGTGACAAGCTGCCGGGTGTCAAAGTGGTCAATTAGGACAGCACATCAAGCTGAAGGTAACAATCAAGCCTTTTTCTCTTACACCAACAGTATGTGCAAGAGGCAAAAATTGCTCTAGTTTCTCAGTGTTCCAATTTTTCTAAAGGAAAAGCACCAGCAAAGGTCAGGTGGATAAGTACAGATAGGAGGATCATCTCATTGCTGAGGGATCCAGATCAAAAGCCTTTTGCCATTTTATGGACCCAGAGAAAGGCCAGGAGTATAAAAGTACAAAGTCAGAGTAAAGTACCTTAGCTAAGCCTCAACTGCCCCTCACCCCTCCAAAAAGGCCTTCATTCTCATGAGTATGGCTGACAGAGGGAGGAGGAGAGTGGCAAGGAGAGCTTGGTCCTTGACTGCACCTCCAGAGACTGCAATGTACCAGCTGTGCAGCAAGTCTAGCAGGGAGAGCCATGAGGCTTGCTAGGCCAACCATTTGACTGTCGGGCCTGAAAGGTTACACATAGAATTTTGGTCTGGACTCAGTCATCAGTCATCTGGACTCAGAGCTGCATTATTTTTGGTCTGGACTCAGTCTCAGTCATCTGGACTCAGAGCTGCATTATTTCTATAGGCATTAGGAAAGACTGTTTTTTTTTTTTTCTTTTTTTTTGCCTTTTCTGTCTTCTAGAGGCCACCTGCATTTTTTGTCTTCCCCTCTTCCATTTTCAAAGCCAGCAGCATAACATTTTCTAGTCTTATTCTCTGATTCTAACCCTCCTACCTCCCTCTGTGAGGAGCCTTGTGATGACACTGCCCACCCGGATAATCCAGGATGATGCCCCCACCTTAAGATCTTTAATCATATCTGCAAAGTCTTTTTCACCCTGTAGGGTAACGTAGTCACAGGTTCTGGGGATTAGGTTGTGGACATCTCTGGGAGCCATTATTCTATCACACTATTGGATTTTCATTCTTAGAGGTAGGGCACAAGATGCAGCATGTCAACTTTTGTTTTGGAGGATATATTATAACATGCTCTAGACCACAGGACTTCTAGAAATTTCACTGTGGTGACAGTCCCCTCAATTTTCATACAAATGGTCTCCCATTATCTCTAAAGCTACAGTGAAATTATATAGGGAATTTATTGTTTTCAGCTCAGTAGGTCCTCTCAGCATAATGTTATCAGCAGAGTGAGCAGCCATAAAGTGCTAATAAGTGGTAAGACAATCAAGGATTTTTGAAGGGCCCTAGCAAAGTGTTTACATAGCATGTTTATGTAAAATTTGTAAAAACATATTTTATCCATAATTCATTAAGGCTGCTCTCTTTTCTGGCCCAACTTCCCTCTGTTACAATTCTCATGTTGATTGGTAATCTAATGGCTTTGAGAGTTTTTATCATCTGACTAACAGAAGGTTGTATTAGAGAGATAGTTATGTGGTTCGTGGTCCTTTCTATATATAGGTAGCTTCTAGGAATAATCTGACTTCTGAATCTGCTGATTCACCAGCATCATTCCAGTAAGAATGGGAAGATACCTAATGATATCAGGTCCTAAGCATCTAAAGTGTGAAGGCAGTGGATAGTCATAAGAAATCCCATAAAAATTAAAAATTTCTGCTCATCAAAAGTTACTGTTAGGCTTGGTGCCTATAGCACAGTGGTTACAGTGCCAGCCACATACACCAAGGCAGGTGGGTTTGAACCCAGCCTGGGCCAGCTAAACAACAATGACAACTGCAACAAAAAATAGCCAGATGTTGCAGCAAGTGCCTGTAGTCCCAGCTACTTGGGAGGCTGAGGCAAGAGAATCACTTAAGCCCAAGAGTTTGAGATTGCTGTGAGCTGTGATGCCATGGCACTCTACCCAGGGTGATATAGTGAAACTCTGTCTCAAAAAAAAAAAGTCACTGTTAGAAAAATAAGTTTGCAAGCCACAGACTAGAAGAAAACATTCATAAATCATACATCTGACAAAGGACTTGTATCCAGGATATAAAATTACTCTTACAAATCAGTTATTGAAAGACAAATAATCCTATTTTTTTAATGAACAAAAGACTTAGATACAAAAGAAGATATATGAATAATCATAGGAAATAGGGTTCACCATTATTACCTAACTGGGGAGTACATATTAAACCCATGATGATATATATTTGCATCCTCACTAGAGGGGATAAAATTGGACAGACTGACAACACCAAATGTTGGTAAGGATATGAAGCAACTACATGCAGATGAAGAACTCTGCAGCGATAGTTAGTGTAAATAAAAAATGGTATCTCGACTTAGGAAAACTATTTGGATGATTCTTGTATAGAAATTATACTTCCTGATATTCTTCCACCAAGAAAAACACATGTCCACCATATAGATTGTAAAAAGACTGTTCACAGAAGTCCCATAAATAATAATCCCAAACACAAAACAATTAAAATGTTCATCAACAAATTATAGTGTATCAACACAATGGGATTCTACTTGGGAACACAAAGGGAAAAGCCACTGATACACGAAATAATATGAATGAATTTCAAAAACATTATACTCATTTGAAGAATTCAGATGGAAAAGATCACATGTTTCATTCATACAAAGTTTTAGTGCAGGGGGAAATGGACAGCACTCTCACTGAGTACTCAACATGTGTGAAAATGTCAGGACTCAAGTAAGATGACCTGCATGGTAGGGAGATTAGTTACACAGAGGACTGAGAAAACAAGTAAGTCTACTGAGAAGTCAGATTTCTTCCAGTTACAAAATAAAATGTATACACAAGGAAAGAAAGAAACCCTGCATAAATGCTGTGGATCGAATTGGAATTGAAGGTATCACTGTGAACTCATGGCATTTAATATACAGAGATGAGTGTGCATGGGAAGAGATAATGGCGTGCCTGTAAGTGTGTGTATAAAATAGTAATGAGAATACCATGTTCTTAGATGGGTTTCTAGTAACCCTTACCTACTAAAAGGAACCAGAGCTCCTTGGGGCAGTACTTAATTTCAGGCACAACTTGCTGTGCTGAAAGTGATAAAGTATATGTAAAACCAACAGAAAATGACAAAAGGATACAGAAGCCAGCTACAAGGGGCTCCCACTGGTCCAATCTGGGAAAATTTGAGCATCAAAATAAAGTTGGCAATAGATTACAATCAATTGACTAAAATAAGAATCCATGAATCCATACTGCTTTAAATTTGTGAATTTTTTCCAGTAGAGGAAAGAAAACTAAATAAAATGTGTGAACAAGTAAGTAGGAGGTATTTGGTAGAATGCTGACTAATAAGTATAGAAAAATGGTGGGATTAGAAAATCATCATTTCACAACCATTATAATAATTATTAATTCAGACAAGAATCAATGAATGCTAAACCTAGAGGGTAAAATTTTTTTTTTATACAGTTTAATTGTTTTTTTTATTTTGTAGTTTTTGCAGTTTTTGGTCGGGGCTGGGTTTGAACCCATCACCTCCAGCATATGGAGCCAGCGCCCTATCCTTTTGAGCCACAGGCGCTGCCCTAGAGGGTAAAATTTTAATAATAAACATAATGTCTACATAGTTTCTTAGTAACTGGGTCTACAAGATACTTCTTAGATAATAAGTGCAAAATATGTATTAATTGTACAGTGGACAAATTTAGCAGCACTTCATAAACCAGGTCATAAAAGTCAAAACCTCTAATAATGAGCACATTGACAACAGATGTCTCTTGATGTGATGAATGAGGAGATAGCTTTCCTGTTTATTCCTGTCAAAAATGAATAACACAGAAAAGTCATCTTCTACTAAGTGACAGGCTTATATTCTTGAAAAATGTCATGTTATGAAAGATAAGGAAAAGTTAAAGAACTGTTCCAGATATGGGAAGACTTAAAAAGACATGATAGATAAATAAATCCAACACATAACATTGAATTGGATTCTAGACCAAAAAGAAAAGGGTGATTATAAAGGACAGTCTTAGGGCAATTGACCCCAATTTGAATGGGGTGTGTAGACTGGATGGGAGTATTAGTATTGGATCAGTGTGAATTTCTGACTGTGATGGGTATGTTGGAACTATTGAGAGAATGTCCTTATTTTCTTAACATACACTGTGAAGAATTTAGGAGCAGGGCGGTGCCTGTGGCTCAAAGGAATAAGGTGCTGGCCCCATATATCAGAGGTTGCGGGTTCAAACCCGGCCCTGGCCAAAAACTGCAAAAAAAAAAAAAAAAAAAACGAATTTAGGGGCAATGGGCATAAGATCATAACTTACAAGTTCACAAGTCAACATGTGAACATAAGTGTGTTTGTGTTTGTATGTGTGTGTGTGTACAGCAGGGATGCACCACCACATTCAGACTAGAATTTGGGTCTAATATTCAATACGTTTTCCATTTTAAAAAATCAAGTGTTCACAGAATAACATGCAAAATGAGTTTGGTCCAAAGTTCTTTATAAGTAAAAGATGAGAGCTATGCTACAAGTAGATTTCTGACAAGATTAATTCTAATGTTAAGAAGGAAGCTACACAATTCTTTGGGTAATAAAAAAAATTTTTTTTTTAAAGAGGACAACAAAAAGACCTCAAAGTAGACAAAAGAGGAACTTCCATATTATGTCACCAGTTTTATAAAGTTGGGATCATGTTTTGTATATTTATTTGCTTCTTTATTTGCTTCTTTATTTGCTCATTCAGCAATAACTTAGGAGCTGTTACAGCTATAATTCCTTATTTTTAAATGCATGCATATTATTCCATTCAGAAAATGTATTAATTATTTAAATGATTTTCTCTCAAAAATCTATATTTTTATTTATCTTAGTCCATTAAAATATTTCCACAATAAATTCCATTGTCCTTTTGTTTTTACACAGTTAGTTTCCTTTCCAAGGGCAAGATTCCTACAAGTGACAGTGCTAGGTTGAGAATATATATAGTTTTTAAGAAACTATTGACACATTTCTCTTCAGAAAGCCTTCAGTAACACTTTAAATATCTACTAGTAATCTTAGGAATATCCTTTCAAAACTCTTCATCCACATTAGCAGTACAATTCAATTCTGCTTTTGTTTCTAACCTGATGTGTATGAAGCGCTTTATCATCATTAAGACATCTTTCCCTATTTGAGAATTATTAGCATATATTCTTTTGTGTGTGTGTGTGACAGAGTCTTCCTCTGTCATCCTGAGTAGAGTGCCATGAAGTCATAGCTCACAGCAATCTCAAACTCTTGGGCTTAAGCTTTCCTCTTGCCTCAGCCTCCTGAGTAGTTGGGACAACAGGGATACATCCCAATGTCCTGCCATATATTTCTATTTTTAGTAGAGACAGGGTCTTGCTTTTACTCAAGCTGGTCTCAAACTTGTGAGCTCAAGCAATCTACCAGCCTCGGCCTCCCAGAGTGCTAGGATTATAGGTGAGCGCCCCACTCGGCCAGCATATTTTTTTAATATCTATTGATCATTCGGCTTCGCTGCTCTCTCAGCTGCTTATACAATTTGTCATTTTTTCTATTAGGCTGTTTGTAGGTTGGGTTTTTTTCAAATGTATTAAAGGATTTTCTTTTATTTAATTTAGATACCAACTCTTTTCCTAAAATTATAAATATATATCTTCCAAATCTGTCTATCTAGGAAAAAAGTGAAATGCATCTGCATATTATAGCATATATAAAAAAAAGATGTTCTGATTGGGTTAACTACTGCAGTAGAAATGAATTTTAAGCAAATTTAAGAGGTGGTGTACAACCTGAGCTGAGGAAGACATTTGTAACTACGCCTGAAAATGTGAAATTCATAAAAGAAAAGGTGTACTGGATACATTGGCTATATATTCTTTTTTTTTTTTTTTTTTTTGAGACAGATTTTCACTACGTTGCCCTCAGTAGAGTGTGTAGCTCACAGCACTCTCCAACTTTTGGGCTTAAGCAATTCTTTTGCCTCAGTATCCCAAATAGCTGGGACTATAGGCCCCTACCTCAACACCCAGCTATGTTTTTGTTGTAGTTGTCACTGTTTGGCAGGCTCAGTCTGGATTCAAACCTGCCAGCTCCAGCGTAGGTGGCTGGTGTACTAGCAGCTGAGCTAGAGGTGCTGAGCCTATATATTAATTTTTTTTAAAGTTGTTTTGTGTAAAATATTTCATAAGCTAAGTTAATAAACAATCTTCTCAACATAAATTAGTGGCCTATTTTTTTTATATAGAAATCAAAGTCTTTATGATATGACCTCAGGTGGCATCTTAAAGAATTTACACACGACATAAAGAATTTCTTCCTGATACAAGTAATTAAGTGGTTTAAAAAAACACTTTGAATAGTTTTCAAAAGAAAACTCATCCCAATTCAATAGTATAAAACTCACTTTTTATTTGATGGTGTGTTCTAGTCCTCATTGTCATTCCTTTGTATTAGAAAAAGTTGAAGCTTCAGTCCCTAGAGGAAGAGTATTGCTAAGCAAATCAGTGATGAAAGAGGACTATCACTTCGTAGAGATCGCCTCCCTCTTTTCCCAGCGGGCATGTGGTTAACTACTATAAACTGTGGGGGAAGAGTTTTGTAATTCAGTGACAGGGATTTTTGCTAGAGACCAAAACCTACACTAAAATTGACAGAGAAAATGCTTTTATCCATTTTGCAAAACTGACCGGAAAAAAATCACTTAAAAGAGCAGTTAATATCTTAAAATCCAAGTGATGTGATGCCGGCACCACATTCTGGTCATTTGCAGTATTTCATCCTTATTCTCTGAGTAGAGACTTCATGACTTGTTGCCTGTGGAGTGGGATTAAAAGAAGTTGAATAAAGTTCATGAAATCAACTATACAACTAAATAGTATATGAAGATATTGTATCTGTGCACTTTAGTTCTATTTGAACTCAAGGCTCTTGGACATAAAAATAAATTGATATATTTCTAATGCTTCAAAATGGAGGTAAGTACATTTCTAAAAATTAAGACATAAAATTACATTGATATTTGAGTATTCTAAGTTTTATAGTTTGTTCACAATTCAAATCTCAGCAAAGACCAAATTATTTGTCAGGAAAATTGGACTTAATTTTGGTCAGTTTGTATGTGTCCTATTTTAATGTTATTTTGAACATGTTTGTCATTTCTGTGGACAATATAAACTTTTGGGCAAGTCAGTCTTTGGTTCTAATCTTCAATTTGCTACTTATACATTATAGGACATTGGGAAAATAATTCCGTTTCTGTGAGCATATAAACTCAAGTTTCTACATACAAAATTAACCTTTATGAACAGGAAAAATGTTTTGACAAACTTTCTTGCACTGCAAAGCCAATCTATAATGTATCAGCTATGTGAAAAAGTGACTCCTATTATTCATCCTTATACTCTAGCAAAAAGATGATATTTGGAAATCTCTTTCATAGGGATATGAGATTATTTGAGAAAATACAAGTAACAATTTTTATGCTGAAGGGAAAATAGCAGTCCTATAATTTACAGAAGATAAAACTGGCATTCAAAGATATTGAACTTAACCCAATTACCCAATGACTTACTGGTGAATCTGGGACTAAACCTCCTATTACCGCTCTTGTCTCAATGTTCTCTTCGTGGTGCAGCTTAAAAAGGTGCTCCCAAGATGCTGCTGAATCTCGTCCTTTTGAATAAGCTCAGATATAGAACAAAAAAATTCAAGAGGGAAATGACATATAGAAGGTCAAACAATGCACAAGTGAAAAAAAAAGATAATGATGTATATCATCTAGTTAAATACTCTAAGGTTAAAATATTTTGAGGTGCTCATAGGTAACAATATCACAAGGCTCCCATCAGCAGCTTTCTAAAACTTGCTTCCATTGACTTCTGTTTTAATCCAGTTGCTTTGCTCTCTTTCTGATCTGCTTGTCTCACCTAATTCAAATGAGTGGTTTTGCTGTCCAGTTGAATTTTGCTATTCAAAATGAGAAAAATGTTATCCGGAGATGGTGGCAATGAAGTTTTGTTGGAAAGAAGAAAGATAGACATCCGTTAAGATATTAGCCACAGTTTCAAGCACTTGGAGCAAGTGTTAACAGGTAAGTACTCTGATATTCTGATATAATCTTAAAGATGCAGATAAGGATTTTCTAGTTTTTGTTTTGTTTTGTTTTGTTGTTAGTTATCAACAAATGCTTCAGTCCTAAAATTAGGGATGTGAATCAGAATTCAAATTACTAAAATTTCTAAAATTCAAAATGTTACTGCAACTGTTTAGCCTAAAGTTACGCTTTTAAGAGAAGATAGGTATTTGAAGTTACTGTGTGTTTGGGAGGTGGAAGAATATGCCAAAAACTGAGTAAAGCAGAATATGAGAATTTAATGCTCAGAAATTTCTCAGGCTTTCTCCCCTCATTCTTTTTGGTCTTTATAATTGTTCTGTTCCAGTGCTTCCTGTAGTGGGATAAAGAATTTCCCTCTTCTTTGTGTCATGTCTACAGAACATGATGGAATATTATATACCACAAGATACACTAGGCTCAGCGCCTGTAGCTCAGTGGCTAGGGTGCCAGCCACATACACCAGACCTGGCAGGTTCAAATCCAGCCGAGGCCTGCCAAACCACAATGACAACTACAATCAAAAAATAGCTGGGCATTGTGGCGGGCACCTGTAGTCCCAGCTACTTAGGAGGCTGAGGCAAGAGAATCACTTATGCCCAAGAGTGTGAGGTTGCTGTGAGCTGTGACGCCATGGCACTTTGCCCAGGGCGACAGCTTGAGACTCTGTCTCAAAAACCAAAACAAAACAAAACAAAAACAAGATATACTAATGTAAGTTTTCAACTTTCTTTTTTTATTATTATTTTTTATTAACTCATAATTTTGTACATTGATGCATTTATGGGGTTCAATGTGCTGCTTTGATATACAATGTGAAATGCTTACATTGAACTAAGTAACACATCTATAGTCTTGAAATGTTGGGTGGTGCCTGTGGCTCAGGGGGTAGGGCGCCGGCCCCATATACTGAGGATGGTGGGTTTGAACCCGACTCTGGCCAAACTGCAACAAAGAAATAGCTGGGCATTGTGGCGGGTGCCACTTGGCAGGCTGAGGCAAGAGAATTGCCTAGGCCCAGGGATTGGAGGTTGCTGTGAGCTGTGTGATGCCACGGCACTCTTTAAAGGGCAATAAAGTGAGACTCTGTCTCTACAAAGAAAACAAAAAAAATAGCCTTGAAATGTACCATTGCATCATGCACATTAGGTGAAGTCCCCCAAATACCCTCCTTCCACCCATATCCCCCCTCCCCTCTCCTCTTTCTCCTCTTCCCTTCTAATTTCTAAACTATAGTTATGTCTTGCCATTCATATGAATGTGTAGGTGATTATATATTGATTTCATAGTAGTATAGAGTACAGTGGATACTTTTTTTTCTGTTCTTGAGATACTTTACTAAGAAGAATATGTTCCTGTTCCATCCAGGTAAACATAAAAGATGTGAAGTCTACATCATTTTTATGGCTGCATAGTATTCCATGATGTACATATACTACAATTTGTTAATCCATTCATGGGGCGATGGGCACTTGGGCTGTTTCCATGTCTTGGCAATTATGAATTGGGCTAAAAATATACTGATATATTAATGACAAAGTAGTTGATTACTCTTGCAAGTACTGAATCTCACAAAGAAGGGCTCAAATGATTAAAAAGGAATTAACTGATTCTTCTGTAATCTTCAGCAGAGAGGGCTTCTTGGTGAGGCAATGTGTTGGCTGAGTTATAAGGAGAAAAACCAGATTGAGGGCCTGGTCAGGAAAGGCCACTGACCCATATTAGAGGACAGAACACACACAATGTCTTCAGTGGTGAGAGAACCTTGAGCAAGAATATGAAGGGAGGCCTTACAACTTATCCAAACAGGAATGCTTCTGAGAATGGAAGTAACTCTAATAGTAGCTATGTCAGGACAGCAGGAGTACACTCTGCCATCCTGGATAAACTGAGGCATTTTGGTCATCCATCATCCCAGTAATATGAACTTAAGGGAATCTGTTCAACATTTATGCAAATCAAGGAAATTGTGACATATGTGAAATTTCTCTTTACTTATGCAATTTATTATGTTTGACCTGATTTCTTTATTTCTTGACAATATATAATTTTTGCCAATAAGATACAAAATGCTTCCAGATTTCATCCTTGTAGATTCAGATTGAATTTGTATGAAGCAGTAAAAGCTAAAAAAAAATTAAATTTCTTATGAAGATTTGCACCCTTATGAGGTCGAAGTCTTAAGTAAAGCAAAGCTAGTCTGAGAGTAGAATACAGAGAATTGGTGAGTGGGGTCATTTTTAAAAAATTATACAAGTAATGTCTACTTCTGAAAAATTAAAACAAAAACCAGGTAAATTTATAAGTAAAATCTGCTTTACTCCCTGTCATCTCCATTTCCCAGGGATAATACTTACTTCTGTATTCTTCAAGGTAGCTTTTATTTATGCATTATTTTATATAAGTAAAATATCATATTATATTATTTTTTTAAACTGATAAAATTGTGCTATGCAAATGTTCTTAACTTCCTTATTTTACATAAAGATATACTTGAACATCATTTCAAATGATTGTATATTTTGAATTTCTCTTTAGACCAAGGAGACTTTTTTTTAGGGAACTAACAGTTCTAGAATAAGTAGAAAAAATGAAATTACACATTCTAACATTTCCATGAGCATGAATGAAAATGAAAAATAGATATACTGATATTGATAAAATGATAAGATAATTTAGAATGTTCCATTAAGATTTCCTTGGGATAAATACATGTTTATTTGATGGAGTTGACATATTAATCCCTCCAGGAAGTTTAGGGCCCTGAATAGCCTCTGCTCCAAACATCACAGAGTTCCTGCATCACTGTTGTACTTTCACTGACACAGCTATGCTTCTTGGGCTGGGCAAGTTACACTAAATATCACATTTGTACTTTACATCAGATAGTTACTATGACCCCTCTTGTTGAGATTGATGGTTTAGGGTTAGAGAGGGAAGAGGAAGTTGAGTTTTAATAGGCAGAGCCATTTCCATTAATAACCTCAGGAAATTTAAAATTCTAAAAATCATTAAGTAATTCTTCCCTGAACATCTAAGATGTTAGATCCCTATAGTTCCTTTCATCTACATGCCTCCATTTCTAAAGGCCAGAGTCTAGACTAAGCAGTGTGTATTTATACCTCACATTATTTTATACTAGTTAGACTAAGCAGTGTGTATTTATACCTCACATTATTTTATACTAGTCTTCTCTTCTCTGCTTTTTTGATTTCCACAGTCTTAGTTATGCAGAGTCAGCTGTAGTCTGAAAATATTGAATGGAAAATTTCAGAAACAGACAATTCATAAATTTTAAATTTGTGCCATTTTGAGTAGCATCATGATCAAGTTTTATGCTGTACAGCTTAGTTGTGGCAGGGACGCGAATCATCTTTTTGTCCAACATGTTCGTGCTGTGTCCACTACCTGCCCATTACTTATCAGAGGGACAGATTACAAGAAGAATAGTATAAAATAATATAGTATAAAAAGTATATTTCGAAAGAGAGAAATACTACAGTCATATAATTTTTGTTATTGTATATTATTATAATTGTTCTATGTTGTTATTGTTGTTAATCTCTTACTAATTTATAAATTAAACTCTATGATAGGAATGTACACATAGGAAAAAACACAGTATACACAGTTTGGTACTATCTGCAGTTTCAAACATTCACTGGGGGATTTGGAATACATCCCCTGCAGATAAGAGGTGTTAACTATAACTATTCATCTTACAATGAGGAGCCTGAAGATCAGAGGATAACAAACATTGCAGTGTCATATGTAATGTACCTATTTGGGAAGGAAAGGATATGAAGGAGCCCAGAGCTGTCAACTTCACATATCATGTTATTAAATAATCTTACACAAGCTCTATTCTAGAACTAAAAGGATATGTCTCCTTAAATTACATCTGTCAACTTACTAGTTACTGTCTATGTTGTTTTTCAGGGAAAATGAGTAATGGAAGGTGGGGCTTAAGCAATTTTAATCAATTCCCACAACCAGGAGATTGCACTGGCATGGAGGAGAAATTAGAATGAATTCAAATAGCAAGAACTGTATCTACATCTACCTAATAGCAGACATCCAGGTAGAAGGGATGAGAAAAATGCACTTATCAAACAATAACATATCAAAGGATAAATTTTGTGAATGTGGAAACTGAAAATATGCCTTAACATTCTTAAAGTTTTATGCTGCACAAAGTATGTAAGCAAAATTTTATGCTATACAAAATAGATAAACAATATGCTATACAAATACATAAACACATTTATCTGTACTTGGACAGATAAATATTTTTGTTTTCATTAATATATTTTTCACATTATTAATAGTATCAGTCTATAAATTTAAGAAAATGTCTAGCAAAATAATTATAAACAATATAGTCAATAAATATGTGTTTATTAACTTAATGACTTTTTATATTTCAGAGAAACAAGAGTCAAATCACATAACATGAATTGGGTAAATGAGAGTGTCCCACGGGAGTTCATTCTGTTAGGTTTCTCAGATCGACCATGGCTAGAGTTTCCACTCTTTGTGATGTTCCTGTTTTCCTATATTCTAACCATCTTTGGCAATCTGGCAATAATTGTTGTGTCACATCTGGATCCTAAACTCCATACCCCCATGTATTTTTTCCTCACCAATCTCTCACTCCTGGACCTTTGCTATACTACAAGTACAGTTCCACAAATGCTAGTGAACATACGTAGCGTCAGAAAGGTAATTAGTTATGGTGGCTGTGTGGCACAACTTTTCATTTTCCTGGCCTTGGGTTCTACTGAATGTCTTCTCCTGGCCGTCATGTCCTTTGATAGGTTTGTAGCAATTTGTCGGCCTCTCCATTACTCAGTTATCATGCACCAAAGGCTCTGCCTCCAGTTAGCAGCTGCATCCTGGATTAGTGGCTTCAGCAACTCAGTATTGCAGTCCACCTGGACTCTTCAGATGCCATTGTGTGGTCACAAAGAAGTGGATCACTTCTTCTGTGAAGTCCCTGCACTGCTCAAGTTGTCCTGTGTTGACACAACAGCAAATGAGGCTGAATTGTTCTTCATTAGTGTGCTATTCCTTCTAATACCTGTGACACTCATCCTAATATCATATGCTTTTATTGTCCAAGCAGTGTTGAGAATACAGTCTGCTGAAGGTCGGAGAAAGGCATTTGGGACATGTGGCTCCCACCTAATTGTGGTGTCACTTTTTTATGGCACTGCTATCTACATGTATCTGCAACCACCATCCCCTGCCTCCAAAGACCGGGGAAAGATGGTATCTCTTTTCTATGGGATTATCACACCCATGTTGAATCCCCTTATCTACACACTTAGAAACAAAGATGTAAAGGGAGCTTTTAAGAGGTTGATTGCAAGGATCTTAATTAAAAAATAAGGAGTTCTCAAACAATAGGCCTTATTAAAGACTTGAATTTAACACAGCTTATAATTTAATTCTATCCAGGTTGCTTTATTCTCAGTACTCTTAGAAACAACTATAATATGATGATCTTCTTCAAATAAAATACCTTTGACAGAGAACTACATCTGCTTTCTGCCACTTTAATGTATCTACTCCACAAATCCTGAGTAACGGCATTTATTGATCCTTCCAAATAGTGTATAACTTTAAAATCTTTAAGATCTCAAGCTTTATACCACTGGTTCAAATACTTAAGGAAGAGTCTTCCATTCGTCTGAGACTAGAATAAAAGCTTAGAACTCCTTTCCCCAGAAACAACATTTTTATACATATGCAATACACTCATACTCACACACAAACATACATGCCACAAATTTCTCTTAGACAATTATAGGAGATCCAACAGAAAACTCAAGCCATCTAGTCTCCTCTTCTTAATTGCAGATATAAGGTTAACAGACTTACTTAAAATCTTAACACTATTCTCACATCAACACAATACTTCAACCTGCGAAGATTTTTCTTCCACAGTTTTACTTAGATCTTCATTCTCTTATTTCTGTACTTTCCATTCCTCCTGAATTGAAGTGTTCTACTCAATTCCACCTACCAAATAAAATTGGTAGCTACATTTTAGACCTAAATCAAATAACTATTTTTGACTTTTTAAATGATTTCTCTACTTGATATATTATCTCGTTCCTTTTAACCCCTAAAGCATTTGTAGTTTAAATCATAAAAAGTCCATTATGTGATGATATCCACCACTTGTTTCACTCACTTTTCTTGTGAAGGAACAAAAGCTTATTAACTCCATGTCAGTTCCCTTGAGGTAGCATAGATTACAATATATACCTCTTCAGGGCCAGCCAGGTAGCTCACACCAAACACTCTGGGAGGCTGAGGCTGGAGGATTACTTGAGATCAGGAGTTCAAGACCAGCATGAACAAAGTGAGACCTCTGTCTCTACTAAATTAGCCTGATATAGTGGCTAGTGCCTGTAGCCCCAGCTATTTGGGGAAGGGGGCAGGGTGGAGGCTGGGCAAGAGGATTGCTTAAGCCCAAGGATTTGAGGTTGCTGAGTTAGGCTCAGGCCATGGCACTCTACCCTGAGTGACAGCAAGACCCTGTCTCAAGAAAAACAAATGAACAAAACACTAGTGTTGTAAACAGAGTTCACCTGCTTTGAAATAGTCTAGTTCCTAGAGTTCTTAAATCCATCTGAATCAAATGCATTGAATTCTTATTAATATAGTTAAGTTCAAGATTTGGCATAGCAAATACTAGCCCTTATAGAACTTTCTTGAGTAATTTTCAGTATACATTTATTTTTCTTGAGGCCTGCCAAGTGCCCAACCCTATTCAAAAAGTGCTTTGATTAATTCAAAAATAACAGAATACAAACTGGAAAAAAGCAGTTGAGGAATTTGAAACCTAGAGGAATTAATTGATTTTTTTACATGTCTAACAGTACAAACATACAATTAAAGCTTATATCAAGGATTCTGACTTCCAGCCCAGTACTCTGACCTTTGTTAAATTTTTTTTTGTTTGTTTGTTTATTTTGAGATAGAATCTCACTCTGTTGCCCTGGGTGGAGTGCCATCATCATAGCTCATAACAACCTCAAACTCTATATTTACTTCTAATTTAAGGGAATTTCTTGAAATTATCTGAGATACCATGTCAATGATATCAAGAGACTTGAACAGAAACTTCTCTGATGAAGACAGGTGCATGGCCTATAAACCTATGAAAAAATGCTCATCATCCTCACTCATCAGAGAAATGCAGATCAAAACTACTTTGAGATATTATCTAACTCCAGTAAGAATTGTTCACATCACAAAATCCCAAAACTACAGATGTTGGCATGGATGCGGAGAGAAGGGAATGCTTCTACACTGCTGGTGGAAATGCAAGCTAATACGGCCTTTTTGGAAAGAAGTTTGGAGAATACTCAAGGAACTAAAAGTAGACCTACTGTTTAATCCTGCAATTCCTCTACTAGGTGTATACCCAAATGATCAAAAATTATTTTACAACAAAGACATTTACACTAGGATGTTTATTGTAGCCCAATTCATAATAGCCAAGACATGGAAACAGCCCAAGTGTCCATCAACCCATGAATGGATTAACAAATTGTGGTATATGTACACCACGGAATACTATGCAGCCATGAAAAAAGACAGAGACGTCACATCTTTTATGTTTACCTGGATGGAGCTGGAACATATTCTTAGTAAAGTATCCCAAGAATGGAAAAAAAAGTATCGAATGAACTCGATACTACTATGAAATCAATATATAACCACCTACACAATAGTACAAATGGCAAAACATAACTATAGTCCATAAAGTAGAAGGGAAGAAGAGAGAGAGGGATAGGGAGAGGGGATATGGGACCTCACCTAATGTGCATGATGCAATGATACATTTCAAAACTATTAAGAAATGAGTATAATTGTGATGGATGTGGTACTTGGTTCAATGTAAACATTTCACACTGTATATCGAAGCAGTACCCTGAACCCCACAAATGCATCAATGTACAAAGCTATGATTTAATAAAAAATAGTTAATTATAAACAAAAAAAGAAAATATTTTAAATTGTATATAAAACCAGCACATTATACCCCATGATTGCATTAATGTACACAGCTATGATTTAATAAAAAAAACTTGTATTAAATAAATTTGTATGCTATTCTCTTCTTGTCTGTTGTTAGTGAGACCCAACCATAAACCTTGTGATGAGTGAAGAAAAGATATTGTTTTATGGATAAAACAATACTCAACATATACTATGTGTCAGCATAGCTTCAGAAGCTACAGACACAGCAGTAAACAAAACTGACATAAAATCCCTTTCTTTTTGGAGCATCTAATCTGGTGAGTAGATAGAAAATAAAGTAAAATTTATGATACGTCAGAAGGAACTACTATGACAAGAAGCTTAAAGCAAAAAAGAGGAGTGGGATGTATACATTTCTCTGTTTGAAGGAGGGTGTTACTTTATCAAATAGAGTGATCAAAGTTCAGTGATAAAATGCCATGTGATTCATAGATGAAGGAAACTCAAAGAGGAATGACATTGAAGGAGGGAAAAGACCAGGGGAAATTTCTGGGGGTAAAGCTTTATAGGAATAGTGAAGAGACACTGCAAAAGCCTATATTGGGCCTGTGCTTGGAGGGTTTTTCATGATTGGATCACAGCGAACAAGGCCTGGAGTGGGAGGAGATGGAGTGCATGTGGAAGGAGGTAGGTATGCAGATCTCATGGGACCTTGTGGATAATTTTAAGGGCAGCAGTTTGGTCTGTAGCTAGTTACACATTATCCACTCCTCCATCTAAGCTAAGCTCCCAAGTAGGATCTTGTAAAAAAGGCTGCAGTTCCTGAAAAAGGTAGAGGTGGGAATGAATGAATGAACACCATGGAGAAGATGGTACTGATGAAAACCACCTGCCAGTTTTAAAAAGGGACAACAGAGACCTGAGGATTACTGGAGTAGAGACTTTCATGCTAGGCCCCAAATCTTAAATGCATGCAGAGGCTTTCAACATGTGGGTCCAGATGTGTCATAATCAGGCTGTTATAATCAGCCTGGGTTGTTTAACGAACACCATAGACTGGGTGGTTTAAACAACTGACATTTGTTTTTCACAGTTCTGAAAGCTGGAAAGTCCAAAAGCAAGGTGCCAGCATAGTGAGCCTCTAGTGAGGGCTTTCTTCCTAATTTAGAGAAAGCCACCATAATGCTGCATCCTCACATAGCAGAAAGTGAATCACAGGGCTCCAGCCTCATAACCCTATTACCTCCCAGAGGTCCTGCTTCTGTGTCATCTGATTTTGAGTCTGCAAGAGTTATTTTACAACTTTGTAAAATACAGGTAATGGTGGCCATACAAAATTTGTGTCTATATACATGCAAATTTATTCTGTGTCATAGTAGGCACAGAATGGATGGACATCTTCCCTAAACATGTTTTGGGAATATTTCCACCAAACAGTTTTGGCCTCATTTACATGTTCATTTCAATATTCCTAATCTATAAATAACGTCTGTACTCTGGATTTTTTTTTAAAGGTAGCAAGGCTAGCAATTACCTCATTAATGAGTTACACAAAATCTTTAACACAGGTCCGTTTTTAGGTTTATAGATGAGAGTCGTAATGACACCTTTTTATTTTATTTTATATTAATGGGTTCAGGTTCATTGAGGGTACAACGAATTAGGTCACCCTGTTTGCATTTGATAGGTCAAGTCCCTCTTATAGTTGTCTCTCTCCCCCAAGAGATGTGCCATACACCTTAACCCCTCGTCCTCCTCCCCTCTTTCTTTACCCAGCTCCCTTGCTCCCCCCCCCCAAATTGGTTTGAGTTTTTCTCTTTTGTGGTTATCTAATAGATCGTCTATTGGCTTCATATTAGAATTGAGTACATTGGAATCTTGCCTATCCATTCTTGAGATGCTTTACTAAGAAGAATGTGTTCCAACTCTATGGAGAATAATGTAAAAGATGTAACGTCTCCATCTTTTTAAAAGGCTGAATAGTATTCCATGGTATACATATACCACAGCTTGTTAATCCATTCCTGGATTTGGTAGGCATTTAGGTTGTTGCCACATTTTGGCGATTGTAAATTGAGCTTCGATAAACAGTCTAGAATTGCACCTTTTTTGCGGGGGGGGGGGTAAATTATCCAACAATGATAACTTTGCGCTCAGTTTGCCTGGAAGGATAGTCTAGAGCCACCTCCATAAGTATCAGAACCAAAATTTAAGGCAAACGTACACAATTTTAAAATCCTGCACTGTGTCGTTTTTCTGTGGGGAGACCAGGTAAGAGGGCAACACAAGATCTTGGTTTGCCTTCCCCTCACCTCTGGCTTCTTCCCTCCTCTTTTTGTTCCCCCGCCTCTTTCTTCCTCTCCTTGGGCTCTCTTACTGCTGGATCCTCTTCTCCCTTTTTTCTTTCTTTCTGCTCCGATTTGTTTCGCCCTTTCCCTCCAGAACCCAATCGGACGCTGAGCCTTCCCAATAAGCCTTCCCAAGGTAACAAAATGTCCTCCCGCCTCTCAAACTAGGGGAGTAGAAATCTTCCAGAGCGCTTCCTGACTGAACGTGTGGAGCCTCGGAGCGCTCTACAGTTAGACACCCAGGGCCCCGCAGCAGCAGCAGATAAAGCAGCAAAGGTCCGCAACCCCAGTCGAGTGCAAGCACCACCGGGGCTGCCCAACTATACCCCGGAAACCAGCCTGGAACTGGGCCCTCCATTCGCTGGCTTCTAGCGTCACGCCGGACGCTCTAAAGTTGTAGTGAAACGTTTATTTTCATTGAGAAGAACGTAGTCTTGGAAGTAGCAAGAGGTTTTACTCATAGAGCATTGGTGGTTCAGTGGTAGAATTCTCGCCTGCCACGCGGGAGGCCCGGGTTCGATTCCCGGCCAATGCAAGTACCTTTTTCAAATCTTTCAAAGACCTTAAAAGTACTACGTTTCAGTTTCAAAATCAGATATTTTCTCCATCTAATATTTGATTGGGTCCTAGTTTGGGGTTACATTATAAATAATCGAGGCACGCTGCTTTCCTGTTACAAAAACATCGAGTTTGCTTTAAGAATATTTGAAAAATTTAAATTAACTTCGAATTAATTTTCTTGTTATAGGCATGAATAAAACGAATGTATCTTGAAAAAAATAGGTTTATTTAAACACACAAAACAAGATGTGACGTTAGAAGAAAATACAAGAAAAGAATTACTTGAAGACTCTAACTTAGCGAAGCAGAGTGGCGCAGCGGAAGCGTGCTGGGCCCATAACCCAGAGGTCGATGGATCGAAACCATCCTCTGCTAGCTTTTTTTTTTTTCTTCTCCTCCTCTCTAAAGGAGGTGTGGGTAATGTTAGGGATATTTGGGGCCCAGTCTCAGCAACCTTTTCAGGCCTGCTGGTGCCAAGGAAAAGTGACGGCAAGCAGTTGTTCATATTCCTCTGAGAGAAAAATAATGCATAAGCCAGAAAGCAGCTTCCAGCTAAGAAAGGTTAGTTTCGCTATCTCAGAGAGCAGAGAATTAATAATATATCCATCACATAAAATATCTCAGCCTTTGCTTACCACCATTTTGTAAACAAGAATGTTATTCTATATAGCTAGATAATTCCTGTTTTAACAGAAATTCAGCTAAAGGGAGTTGGGATTTTAAACCACCATTCTTCCAACAATCTCTTTCTCTTGCTCTTTTTTTCTTATCACTTATTACTATGTAGCATATAGTGTATTTTATTCATTTAGTGTTTTTTCTCCCCTATGGAAAGTAAAGTCACAAGGACAGGGATTTTTGTGTTTTGGTACTGTGGTTGTCATGGTACTTAGACCAAGGCCTGGCACAGACTGACACATCACATGGTACTGGTGATTTGGTGAATATTAGCCACAATTTCAATTCAACAATCATCAGCACTTGACACTATTTTTCGACCTTCTTTCACCTTTTGAAAATTTCCTGAAGAGTACAAAAATGACCGTACAGAACTAATCTATTATTTAACATTATAACATATGAGTATTTTACATTTTAAAAAATGCTCATAAAATGTAAGTATTCTCCAATTTCATCCCCAATCTTATTATCTGCTTTCTCAGGGCAACTCTAACATGAACTTGATTTTCATTTGTTTCATTTTATTTTCACTCTTGCCTACATATAGGCCCATGGCAATACAATTTCCATCTAAGATGGATTTCAAGACACTGTTCTCAGTAACAAGCTTCCTATTCTCACAGATCACAAAGGGCACATGTGATTTATGTAAAAGAAAAACATTTCCAAGAAAAATGAAACATTACTCTCTATTTTCTCTTGGGCTTAAGAAAAGAATTACAGTATGTTCTTGGATATTTTGACCATAGACAGAACTTTGTTTCAGACTGATAAGTTCTCTCAACTGTCCACAAGGTACTCTCTATTTATAAAGTTTCCTATTGGCAAGCATAAAAATAAAAAGGCAACAGCTATATAAATTAAGATACGTAGTCAATTTGAAAAGAAAGAGACTATAGGACTTCAAAGCACACTTGCCTTGTGTTGTGAGAACTTGTCTGAATCAAAATGGAATTGCTGATGTTAAGAAAATGCTGCCAAATAAGGACATAACAAGAGTTTTTTTCTTTTAATGTTTGTATGCCTGATAACAAAAACTATCACAAAAGACTATAAAAACTACCACCTTATATAAAAATACTTTTGTGAGGGTATCTGTCCAGCAACTATTTAACTTCAAACAGGCATTATCTTAGTTTCTACCTCCCTGAATACTCATATAGTATACTATGGTGTGGGTGATTCCCATTACAATACTGTATTCCCAAATAAATATCATTTCTTTTAAAGTCTCTCCCTATTTGTTATTTAGGTCGACAGTATAGTACTGCTTTTTCTAAGATTGAAACACATCTTGTCATATGTTACGTTTGTTAGTGATAGCTTCATGTAACCTATGTGAAGGACACTTATTTTTAGAAATATACTATTTGTGCTAGGAAAAGACTTTGAAGATCACTTTTAGTTTAAAAAAAAAAAAAGTCCAGGAAGAGGAACAACTAGGTAAATTATACTGGACTTAGTGGCAATGGCAGCCAGGGTAGATAATGGATAGAAGGAACTCAAGTCATCTTATTCCTCAAATTATTAGTTTTTATTTGTCCATTTAATAGATTTAGATGCCAACTACTGAGATTTTCAAACATCAGAATTTCCCTGAGAGGCCCCCAAACTCCTTGTGTGGGGCTCTATTCCTCCACTGCAGAACTGAGTGTCTATCTGGTGAAGTTTGGAAGAGGAAGATGCTAGCTTATAGCCTTACTTTTCTTTCTATGCTCAAAAAAGAGGATAGGCTTTCAAAAGAACAGGTAGGAGACCAATTGGATAAGGTGTTAATTTCTAGTCTTTTCTAGGTTTGACTTCTGTTACCTGTTGATTCTTCCCTGATAGATAAAAATACATAGAGGGTGTTCTTAATAATTGACTTCTTTTGGGAGAAATTGCATTTAGTCAGATAAGAGACAGATAGGAAAAGTCCCTTGGGCATTTGCTATTTCCCAAATGCTTTTTAGCTTCAAGTAATCAACATAACAATGTGGTAGTCAGATTTGTAGTGTAATTTAGACCAGGCATTTCTGGAGGGCTTGTTGACAAGAGTCCAAGTTCTTTAAACCCCTCAAAGCTAGCAGTAGCCTAGTGTTTTACACCTAGGCATGTCTGGCAGCTGGCAGACTCAGGGCTAGGATTCTGGGGGTCCTGTTGACCACAATACAAGATCCCGTGTCCCCCTTTTTTCTGGCCTTAGATGGCCCTATGGTTACATGGTGGCTGAGAACAGGATGCCTAGCACCCAAAGATTACCATCACCTGAGTCCTGCCTGGGCCTAGATAGAAATTATTGAAGTGAGTTAGGCAATTTTATCCCCAATTTGTAAAGTTTAAGTTGTAATCACATGGTGTGCCTGCATGATTTTCCTTTCCTTTGTTTCCCTTCTTCTGATTGTTAATGATTACTTGAGGCACCTTGCTTTGAATAACTCAAATTAAGTTTTTGCATTATGCTGTCAATGTGATTTATGATTTTTGATTGAGTCAAGAGACATATGGGAGGATGGCCTGGTGCTACACTTGAGATACTGCTGGCTTAGTGTATGCCTCTCATCAGTTCCCATCAGTTATTTCACCTGAGATAACTGAATCTGCATTTTTTTCTCACATCAACTGCTCTTAGTGCAGATCCTAGCAAAGGTTGTGGGGACCCAGGCCCCCACATAACAACCTGACATATTTGGGGCTAGCTATTTCCTGAATTCCTTCAGTATACATTGTAGGAGCAAGGGAAAAATTTCCCCTTTATCCTCTGAAGGTTCGCTGAAAATTACTAACAAAAATGCAGATTAATTGGAGAAAAAGTATACAAATTTATTTGATCATAGTTTTACGTGGCATGGGGACCTTCAAAATGAAAACCCAAGATACAGGGGACTTGTCCATTTTAAAGCTTAGGCTCAACAAAGCATGGACAGCCCTGTAGAAATATGATTGGACAAAAAAGGGTATGATCTCATGCTCATAGATTGAATGGCCTGTCTGTTTAGATTCTTCTTGGCCTCTCTTACTATATACATTCCTTTTTTCTGGGAATAGGGCAGGACCCTCTCTGAACTGGGGGGTCTTATAACCTATAGTCAAACAAGGTAGGTTAGATAATTTCTTTATGCCCAGTTTTTACACAGAAAGATGTGGAGGAGAGAAGTTAGAGTAATATTTTTGGGTTTTATGGCTGGCTTAGGAGAAAAGAGATCCTAATTTCTATGATACATCTTGGGGAAGAAGGATTCTAGTTTCTATGCCTAACCTTGATACAGGAGGGCAGAATGTCAGAGAAAAACTTTTGTTTCTGAGGCCTTCATTTTGGGTTATCATTTTCTGAGTCCTAAAAACATATATCAAAACATCACACTGTACCACATAAATGTATATAATTATGATTTTCAATTAAAACTAATATTAATAAAAAATGAGACAAATGTAATATATATAGAAAAGAATGGGTTAAATTATTCAGATAACTACTTAATCTATAACAAACAACTCCAAACCACTTCACCACTTTTATCTCATTATTGTTGGTGAGCTCAGAATTTAAAATTTTTCTTTTAATTCATTTCTTTATCCATTCACTTAAGTGCCAGAAAATATCTCCTGAATGCCTACTGTGTGTGAGACCTAGTGCTCTCCCCAGAGGGACCAAGAAAAAATGGATTCTTTCCAGTTGAGGACTTAAAAAGCTGGGAAGGTTTGAGCATTTAATCTGGCTTTGGTAGCAGAGGGAGTAGCTTGGAGAACAACTTTTCATGGGCTCAGGAATCTTTGATAATGTTCAGCTGTGAGATTGTCCCGTCCTGCGGGACACGGTTATTCGGGGGGCGAGGGGGACCCAGCCTGTAAAGAGAATGGGTGAGAAAGAGAAGGAGGCCAGGCAGATTTCTTGTCAAGGCCTCATTTAATGGGGGTAACAGATCAGTTTTTATAGCATTCAGAGAAGACAAGAGGTGGGGGGCAGAGGAATGCAGGAGTTAGAGCTTGCATCAATCTCCTGCTGGGAATGTAAACGATGTGTCTGAAACATTTTATGGCTTCTCTGGGAAGAACAGCTCCTTGTCTGATAAGGGAAAAGCAGCTCCTTATCTGATAAAGGTTAGCATACTCCAGACAGTGGGGATGGGCGGCCATCTGGCGTCATTTGGCTCCCGACATGAGATGAAGGGATTAATAAAGTCAGCAGATCCTTTTTGGTTTGGTCTAAATCATGTCATTTTTTTTTTTATTAGTTGGCAATATTGAAAATTTAGAATATTTCATATTAAAATGCATATCCTCTTGAAAAATTGGAAAGTTCACTATCCTTGTGCCTGCATCACTATAAGGGAGAAATCAATGAAACTGCATTGTATAGGTTTGTGCTCTTTAGTTTTCCGAAGTTCCCACTGGACACATTAGTTTCCACAGTAGGTGACATTTATGAATGTTAGCACTATGGTTGTTCCTACAGTGGAATTTTAAAAAGGGTTAAATATGTCATGGTCCATATCTCTCTCAAAACTGAAAATATGAACTGATATGGTGGCTCACACCTGTAATCCTAGCACAGTGGGAGGGCGAGGTGTGTGGATTGCTTGAGTTCAAGACCAGCATGAGCAAGAGTGGAGGACCCTCCCCTATTAAAAAAAGTAAAAACTAGCCTGATGTCATGATAGGTGCCAGTAGTCCCAGCTACGTGGGAAGCTGAGGCAAGAGGATCACTTGAGTCCAGGAGGTTGAGGTTGTTGTAAGGTATGATGCCATAGCACTTTACTCACTCAGGATAACAAAGTGAGACTCTGTCTAAAAAATAAAATAAAATAAATTAAAGAAAAGAAAAAAAGAAAGAAAAGAAGAAAAGAAAGAAAGAAGGTGTGGTTTCTGGTATTTGACCAGTTTGCTCTAATATGCTGGGCCCTTGGGAACAACTGAGGTTTAACTTCTGGTTTAGGGAATATCATAACTGTCACATTATCCAAAGAGTAAGATAAATGTAGACATTTTATGAAAGATAACTTGGAACAGCAGGTGGGGATCAAAGCATAGAAAATGGTCTTAGGTGCTGTTGTGGACTGAATTGTGTGAATTCTTAACCCCCAATGTGATTGTATTTGAAGAAAGAACCTTTAAAGAGGTAATAAGATTAAATGAGGTTGTAAGAGTGGGGCCCTATCTTTAAAAGAAGAGGAAGAGACACAGGGGTGAGCATGCACAGAAAAAACACCAAAGACATAGCAAGAAGATGATAGTCTATAAGCCAAGGAGAGGGGCCTCAAGAGAAACTAAACCCACTGATATTAATCTTGGACTTTGGGCCTCCAGAACTGTGAGAAAGTAAATTTTTGTTGTTAAAGTTGCTCAGTTTGTGGTATTTTTAAATGTCAGTTCTGTCAAACTAGTACATGTGTTTTAATAGGTAAGGGAGTTAGACTTTGGAGGAGGGGAGAACCCAAGCATTTAAAGGAAAATAAAAAAGAAAGAAGGAAGGAAGGACAAAAAGAAAGAAGGCAGGCAGGCTTGTGAAATAACCAAGGCTGCCAAGTGTACATTGTTATTTTCATCACTGAAAACCTGCAACTTAGTCCTGTAATTATCATTTGAGAGACAAGACATTGTCTTCAAACAGCAAATGAGCAAAAATCAGGCTTACATTGATTTTGGCAGGTGCTCAAGTTTATAGGAAACATTCAAGTATTTAATATTTCGATGACTAGAGCTAGAAAGTATGATCCTATTATTATTTATTTTAGATTATAGAGTATTTTGTTATAATTTTTTTGTTCTGTTTGTTTTGGACAGCTCTGACCAGGCCACAAAACTCAACTTTCTCTCCTTACTCTTGTCTTTTCCACCTACTCCTAACCCTTTTTAACGGACGCACGAATGACTCGTGAGGTAATTACTAACTTAAATCTTGAAGGTAAAAGGAGATAGAAATGATAACCCTACCTAACCACTGACTGTCAGCATAAAGTTGGGAAGTACAGGTATTTCAATTGTGGTTGGAAAACACGTCTTGAATTTGTGCTGCTGCTTTTTTGCCACAAGATGGCAGAAGAGAACAATACTTCTTGGCCTACCTACTCCGGATAATTTTTCCTCAGATCTCTCAAGGATTGGGGGCAAAGTGAGGAATCAGTCTCGCTAAAAGAGCAAACAGGGGCCGGGCGGGGTGGCTCACGCCTGTAATCCCAGGACTCTGAGGGGCCGAGGCGAGAGGATCGCCTAAGCTCGAGACCAGCCTGAGCCAGAGCGAGACCTCGTCTCTAAAAATAGCCGGGCGTTATGGTGGGCGCCTGTAGTCCCATCTACTCGGGCGGCAAGAGAATCGCTTGAGCACAAGAGTTTGAGGTTGGTGTGAGCGTGACGCCACGGCATTTTAGCTAGGGCGACAAAGTGAGGGACAATTAGGGACCGCTCTTCACCAAGTAGTGCCAGGTCTGGGTGAGAAAATCTCTTCTTAGGAAAGTAAACGGCAAACACGTATATTGACCTTTAGAATGACTTCAGGTCTATTGGTAGTTTGTCAGAGACAAGACTGTTCGTCCGAGATAGAGTCCTAACCCACAGTTGTAAGGGAAATGATAACAAGGAGAGAAAGAAAAAAGTAAAGGGTGATTTTTAAGCCTCGAGTGGGGATATGTTGAAGGGGCTTGCCATTTTGTTGCTAAGAAAAGATTTTTACAATAGCACTATTTTATTGGAGAGGGAATGACGTAGTGGAAGATGTTAACGCTATAAAATGCAGGAAAGCTATTGAGAAGGGAAGTTGAAGGACTTTCTATCATGCCTCAAAAATTTCCCCTTGCTTCTATTCCTATCTCATGTTCTTGGGACACCTCCTACCTCTGTAGCCTTTTCTGCGGTCTGCTTCTTTTTAAATGTTGGATTGTCTGATTTTTGTTTCAGGATTCCTAATCATGAACTCTCAAATCTCAGGCTGAAAGCTGCACCCCTGCCACAGTGAATGCTGATACATCCTTCCTCCTTAACGCCGCCTGATTATACAAGAAAGCAACTTTCCTAAGGTGCTAGGTTCCTTGTTCAACCTTTTAGCCTTCAGGAGCGTCTGTGACTTTTAAGGTTCCCTTTGCGCTTTGACACCAGTCATTTCAACTCACCCTAATGTCAGTGGATGAGTTGGCAGGGCTCTAATCTCAGTGTATGTTCTCTAAGGTTATAGGAAACGGGCGCTGAATAGTTAATTCCGCCCAGGATCTAACGGCAGAAAACGAACTGTGAGTTTACACTTTCTGGTTCTTAGCTGCAGAGCCTGAGGCATTACCGCAATTAAGGGAATCCATAATTCTAACGTACAGAGAAACTCTTCCAAAAACACAACCCGGATGAGACTATCTGGCAGATTGTAGCCTTTGGCAGGCTTTTCAAATAGACCAACGGCCAATCGGAGACTTAGGGGCGTTACTAGCATCAACGGAAGCGCAACCAAAAGAACTTTGACAGCGGTAGCGGAGAGCGGAACTACACGCCTCTCTTTTTAAAGGGCATCAACGAATTAAAACTAAGAGCCTGACCACGCGTCCAAATGCCTACGCAACAATGTGTATCGAAGACTATTCATTTTTTTTTTCCTATTAATCTCGTCTCCATAAAACTAAGCCACAGGCAAAATGCATCAGCTATTTGTCTGAAACCGTAGGTGGCTCTGAAAAGAGCCGTAGGATTTAGACTTGGGAGCAAGCTCACTTGGAGCTGGTGTACTTGGTGACGGCCTTGGTGCCCTCGGACACAGTGATACCATATGTCTAACGCTGGATTTCCAGGTTCCTAGTCTCCACGATTCCATGATTGAGTCATCAGACTATAGAACGAACAGTGAGGTTTTGTTTACAGCTCATACAAGACCACACACCACCTCCTTGCAGGGCAGGATGCAAGTGTTACAACTCTTTATGAGAACAACTCTTACAAAGAGCTTAAGCCTCTTTGTAGAGCACAATCAGCAATAGAAGTGCTACAGCTCTTACAAAGGACCCACCCCCTTTGCAGGGCAGGATGCAAGTGTTACAACTCTTACGAAAACAACTCTTACAAAGAGCTGATCCTCTTCGTATAGCAGGATCAGCAGTTGAAGTGCTATAGCTCTTACAAAGGACCAAGTCTCTTTGCAGAAGAGTCAACAATAGAACTGCCACAGCTCTTGCTCCTTCTTCCTCAGAAGTCTGCAACAGCTTGCTAAAGTTCTGCTCTTCTGCCCTATATTCCTGGATGGTCTGCGATGATCTGCCCCCAAGCCCTCTGCTCAAGGGTCTTATATAGGGGTAATCCTCCTGAGAGCTTAGCTGTGATTGGCCTATAGACCAATCAGGAGCAGGATTGAAAATGGACCAATCAGGGATGGGCTGAAGGAGTCGCCAGTGTTTTCCCTTGATTGGCAGGTCCTCTAGCGCCCCTCTACTGGAGCCTCTGGGGGAGGAAAGCTCCCCAGCTTGCTCCAGCCGGCCAGTTCCTTTGCTGGCTGCTGTCACCAAGACGAGGTGGCAGGTCCCCTCCCCAGGCCCTGCTCGGCTGAGCTGGCTGGGGCGCCACTTTTCCGGTATCAACAGCATGCTTGGCCAGCTCCCCAGGCAACAGCAAGCGCACGGCAGTTTGGATCTCCCTGAAGGTGATGGTCGAGCGCTTGTTGTAGTGCGCCAGATGGGATGCCTCACCGCAGTGCGCTCGAAGACTAACGAGTTCATGATTCCCATGGCCTTGGACGAGATGCCGGTGTCGGGATGGACCTGCTTTAGCACCTTGTACACGTAGATGGAGTAGTTCTCCTTGCGGCTGTGCTTACGCTTCTTGCCATCTTTCTTTTGGGCCTTGGCCACTGCTTTCTTGGAGCCCTTCTTTGGGGCTGGAGCGGATTTAGCTGGCTCCGGCATGGCAAAAAGGAATAAAATTGTGAACAAAGAAAAGGAAGAGTGAGAGGTTTGTCGCCTCCTCCTTTTATGTATAACAACTCATATGCAAATGAGTGAGTAAAACCCTCTTTCTGATTGGAGTTTACTGGTGACGACGTCTATGTCCCTACCTCCAATCAAAACACTTACTTTAAGAAACTTCATTTGCATTGTTTAAAACGGAATTGCAAGTTTAGCCAATGGTTCAACGCCTTTTACGCGCCCAGCTGCGGCTATAAAATGTGCAGACTTTTCTTACTTTTAGTATTTTGTGGCGTAAGTCACCGGCAACTTTAAGGTAACTTGATAATGTCTGGACGCGGTAAGCAGGGCAGCAAAGCTCGCGCCAAAGCCAAGACCCGCTCTTCCCGGGCCGGACTCCAGTTTCCTGTGGGCCGAGTGCATCGCCTGCTCCGCAAGGGAAATTATGCTGAGCGGGTCGGAGCTGGTGCTCCAGTGTACTTAGCAGCTGTTCTGGAGTACCTGACCGCCGAGATCCTGGAGCTGGCAGGCAATGCTGCCCGAGACAACAAGAAGACGCGCATTATCCCGCGCCATCTGCAGCTGGCCATCCGCAACGACGAGGAGCTGAATAAGCTGTTGGGTAAAGTCACCATTGCGCAGGGCGGAGTCCTGCCCAACATCCAGGCGGTGCTGCTGCCCAAGAAAACCGAGAGTCACCACAAGGCTAAGGGCAAATGAGGCCTGAATTCACACTAATTTAAACTTTAAGCTAAACCAGAGGCTCTTTTCAGAGCCACCCACCATTTCTGTGGAAGAACTGAGCACTGTTCTTAAACTCTGTCATAATTTGGCTAAATTGGAACACGTGAAATAACTAGTCTAATGTTTTGTTTGAGAATAACAGGCCTGGTAAAGTCAAATTTGCATTTTCCTAAATTAATAAGTCAGCTTTCTTTTATCGTCACCCCCCACAAACCTGGGTCGTTAAACACTACTGGTGATTATTTCTCCTGCAACTATAATTAAGTGTTGAACTAATTTTTGCTTTGCTGGATCTTTATAGCAAAACCTGATGGTCCCTAAAGTAAAATCTCTGTCCTTACTCAAAAAGCTGTTTTTACAGCTACTTTTTCTCCTGGAAAAGACCTAACCATGAGGTGTAAACTCAGTCACTCCCCACACGCTGATTAAGTACGTGATTTACATATTAAATAGTACAGTAACCCATTTGATTGCTTCAAAATCAGTTAATGAAGATGTCAGATACCAATTATTGGTATTATATAGTCATACATATATCAAACTCGTTTCTTCCTCACATCATGCTGGCCAACCCAAAATTCTGGTGGTGTTCCAGGGGCCGGTCTATAAACTGTTCTGTTCTGGGTAGTAATTAAAAAGAGATTTAATGAACCAGGCCTTTCTCAACAGTCACCAAAGAACTACCAATAGCCATGTGAGTGAGCCAACCAGGAAAGGGAACTACTTTTGAGACAAAAAATTATTTACTGTATTTTTTTTTTACATTATTTAAAATAGAAAAAAGGTCCCAACGAAAATGAATTTAAGAACAATTAAGGCTGATTTCCTAAAATTCCACGTCAGATTCCCTTTTCTTTGGGGGAATCTTGAATCGAAAACAATAAACAATAAAATTAGTAGCTTGGGGGAAAAAACCGTTCAGAGGCGGTGGTTAGGAACCAAATAAAGATTGTATTAAAAACCAATCACGTTACTCCTACAGTGTTTCTGACCAATGAGGATCAGATCATAGGTATAAATTCTGCTCGTGCCACCATCTGCTCAGTTGCTTGTTTTCTGAGCTCTGCGTTGTCTACTATGGCTCGCACTAAGCAGACAGCTCGCAAGTCTACCGGCGGTAAGGCTCCGCGAAAGCAGCTCGCCACTAAGGCGGCTCGGAAAAGCGCTCCGGCTACTGGTGGAGTGAAAAAACCCCATCGCTACCGGCCAGGCACAGTGGCGCTGCGCGAGATCCGTCGTTACCAGAAATCAACTGAGCTGCTTATCCGCAAACTGCCATTCCAGCGTCTGGTACGTGAGATCGCGCAGGATTTCAAAACCGACCTTCGCTTCCAGAGCTCAGCGGTGATGGCGCTGCAGGAAGCTTGCGAGGCCTACCTGGTGGGTCTGTTTGAGGACACCAACCTGTGCGCTATCCACGCCAAGAGAGTGACTATTATGCCCAAGGACATCCAGCTTGCACGCCGCATCCGTGGCGAGCGAGCATAAATTGTCCTGCAGCAGGGCTTGTTCGCTTTCTCCCTCCCAAAGGCTCTTTTCAGAGCCACTTCTGTTCTCACTGACAGCAGCTGTTACACAACTAGGTTGAGTGTCTGAAAAATTGCCTTAAGACCAACTTGAAACGAGAAGGAACTTAAGAGCAAACAAATTGCGGCATCTTGTTTTCCAGGCCTCTCAAACAGGCATAAGATCACTAGGGCTTAGGACCAAGTAAGTTACCTATCAAAGAAGCTAAATACATGGTGTCTGTAAATAGAATAATTTGCTGTCAATCATTCTCTGCCTTACTTTTCCACTTACGCATTAAGCATTTTGTCCCAGGTAACTTATCACAATTGTTCTAATAATTGTGAGTTAGGTATATTGTCTTTCAGTGTTTTAAGATGAATTTTTGTATGTGAACCTGACAAAATGGGGATATGTTGGTACCCTAATAACTTTGGTTTTTCCAAAAGTACTCTAACAATGCAGGACAAACCTGAGCCAGTAGAGTTATTTCTTTCAAGGATCCCGAGATGGGAAAGGAGATCTGGATGAGCTTTCAATGGCTATACAAAAATAGTAAAAAACAAACTCTTTTGGTGTGTGCCACACCCTTGGGGGGCAAGACACGATTGCAAGAGGGACTTTACCTAACAAAAGCCACCAGTGAAACCTGGTTTCTTGTACCCTCAATGAGTCCCCAACAATAAATAATTAAAAAAAAAATCCATAAAAACAAAAATAAGGGAAGAAGGCTTCATTTCCCTTAAGCAGAACTCTTCCAACTCTTTAGCAAGCACAGCTACTAGGATTTCAGAGTCTTCTGAGATCTGGTATTTTAGGTGTACTATGTATTGGTAGGGACATTTCCTATTTGAAGCCTAGCTTTGGGCATAGAAGTGCTGGGTTTAGAAAATGTCCAAAAATTCATGGATACTTTTCCCATCAAAATGAATTTAATTCCTCTACTCTTGAGAGTAGGCAAAATTTACAGAATGGCTTCTACAAAATAGAATAAAGCAAATGGTATAGTCAAAGCTATTTTGGTGACTAGGTCATAAAAGATATTGTGCTTCCTACTTGTGGTCTTGGGTCACTTGCTCTAGGGGACCTCAGCTACGATGTTAGGCAGACATTCAAGCAGCCCTGGGGAGAGGCCTGCTTTGTGAAAAATTGAGGCCTTTCTCAACAAGTCACCAAAGAACTACCAATAGCCATGAGTGAGCCATCTCTAGCCCCAGTGAAGTCTCAAGACTGCAGCCTCTGATGACAGTTGTGACACATGGGGTTACTTTGTTTAGGGCTGGACAGGGACACCCCCCTTCTGTGTGTTTGTCAAAAAGTGAGGGGGAAAAATACTCAGACCGCCATCTCTAGGCACTTAAAGGTCACCCTTTCCAGGCCACACCCTCTGGGCTCTAGCAACATCAGGGACAAAGCAAGCCTGAAAGATTCTGGGAGGTGTCTTCTTAAGAAGGGAGCCAACAGCCTAATTCTTTGCCTAAGGCAACAACTGCAAAGATCACATTCCTGTGCTAAATTTAGGATCATTCTCTGCCCGAAGATTTCTGTGGAATGTTTTCCCCAAACCCCCTGCCTGAAGGATAGGCTTTAAGTACCTTAGGTACAGGATTCCAAGGGCTTTCCACTTATATTTGACCTCTACCTTGCCAGGGGTTCTGTTCTCCCCTCTTTTGTGTATCATGCCTACCAATCTTTGTCCCTGTCAATAAACTCTATCCTATCACTTATCACTGTGGCCTGTAGTTTCATACTTTAAATGCTGAGAGCCAGGGCTCAGCACAGAGAGAAATTCTGGCAACAGCTGGACTCTTGATTTCTAGAGGTAATGAGCCAGAATCATACAACTTAGCCACGCTTGATTCCTGATCCTTAGCAAATGTATGAAATAATACATTTGTTGTTTTAAGCTCTTCAATTCTTGGGTGATTTGTTACACAACAAGAAATTTTTTTTTTCTTTTTTAAGAGACAGAGTCTCACTTTGTCACCCTCCGTAGAGTACTGTGACGTCACAGCTCACAGCAACCTCCAGCTCTTGGGCTTAGGTGATTCTCTTGTCTCAGCTTCCCGAGTAGCTGGGACTACAAGCACCTACCACAATGCCCAGCTATTTCTTTGTTGCAGTTTGGCTGGGGCCAGGGTTTTTTGTTTTGTTTTGTTTTTGCGGTTTTTGGCCGGGGCTGGGTTTGAACCCACCATCTCTGGCATATGGGGCTGCTGCCCTACTTCTTTAAGCCACAAGCGCCACCCCGGAGCCAGATTTGAAACCACCACTCTTCGGTATATGGGGCTGGTGTCGTACTCACTGAGCCATAGGTGCTGCCCCATATGCCCGAAATGTTTTAGGCCATAAATTATGCTGATTATTGTTTAAGATAGGGGTTAACATTGAACTTAAATGTATAAAACTATAATGTTGGAAACGGCACAATAAATTACTGATACAATTGGTAAAACAAGAAGAGCTAGGAGTCGTTCAGTAGTCTTCATTAGTCTAGATGAGCAGATCCCATCTCACAACTCTGCACCTCACCTCACCAGGGAAGTCGGGACTTCCAGAAACTTGCCTGTCATTGCCTGAAAATCTGCAGGATTTATTTTTGTTGCTATCCAGAGAAGCTGGAAACCAGCTTAGTGCTGCTAAGGATGAATCCTATAGGGCTACTTTATAGAGAGGCACCTGATATGGTTGCTTCTAGCCATCAGTTTGGAAAGGGGGAAAATCTCACTTTTTCTTTTTTTCCAATTTAACTTAGCAATAAATAGACTCTAAGGAATCAGTTTTCATATGAACAGATTTATAGACCAGTATTCTATCTTTTAAAAATTTACCATTTCCCAGTAGAACAATCAGCACTTCACTTTATAAACCTTTTTTACATTTAATTATTATCAAACCTGATTTTATTTACTTATTTCACAGAGATGGGTCTTATTCTGTCACCTGGGTTAGAGAGCAGTGGCATTAAAAGGACATATAGTGAGAATATGATGGAGTACTGTCAGGCTAGGGCAGAAATGACACAGCTGGTCTGGTTTGTTTAGGTCCTGTCTAACCTTCACTTCCTATCTCCCATTCTTATTTTGTAAATTTAGCTGCCACCCTGAAGATGCCTAACTTGAGTAGTTTAGGTGGATTGATTTAGGAGATTAACTTTTGAATTGAAATGTTGTTTTAGGTCATAAGTTATGCTGATTATTGTTTAAGATAGGGGTTAACATGGTTTTCACATTGAACTTAAATGTATAAAATTATAATGTTGGTAATGGAAGATCAGAACAGTTTGGGAGAGGCTACTCTCACTATTATCCAGAATCCCAGCCTTCTGACAAAGTTTGGTGAACCTATCCTCAACTCTGCATATCGGCTGACAGTGATGGCTGGCCAGACACTCTTTGTCCAGTAACAACATGATCATAGCAGCCTCTGCAGCAGTGGTTCTCAGCCTTCCTAATGCTGTGACCCTTTAATACAGTCCCTCATGTTGTGGTGACCTCCAACCATAAAATTATTTTTGTTGCTACTTTGTAACAAAATAATTTTGCTACTGTTATGAATTGTAATGTAAATATCTGATATGCAGGATGTATTTTAATTGTTACAGAGGGGTCATGACCTCCACATTGAGAACCACTGCTCTGCAGCCTCCAACTCCTGGGTTTAAGGGATCTTCCTGCCTCAGTCTCCCAGGGAGCTGGGATTACAGCCATGAGACATGCCCAGCTATCATCAAACTTGATTATTAAAAGAATATTGTGAGGTAGGTAGGAATCAGAAAATTTAATAAGGGCTCAGCTATTTCATAAGCAGGAAATCTTAGGGCAAGTTTGGTGTGAATGCATGCTGGCCTAGAGATTGAAACTGAATCCTTTTTGCTCTCTCAGTGGCCCTGTCTAGTTCTTGGAAATTTTCTACCAATCAGAGGTACCATCTCTAGTGGTCAGATATATTACACCTGTTATTTAAACTGTTGCACATTAATATTTTGTGATTTTCTAGATCCAATATCAATTGATACTAATGTAGGGAAGGAAAAGTATCTTCTTTCTACTCATCTTAAGTTTGTTGGTGGGGGCCCCTGTTACAAATGACAGATTAATGAGAAAAGTATGGAAATTTATTTCACATAAGTTTTATGTGACCCAGGAGCCTTCATAAGGAAATGAAGACCCACATTCCTGGGTTAAACCTGAGTGTATTTATGCTTGATCTGATGAAGAGTAGAGTCTAAGGAAATGTGATAGGACAAAGTATAAGCCAGGTGGGGGAAACTTAGCATTCTTTTCATTCAGACTCTTCTCTGCATCTCCTGTGTTCCTGAGAGAGGATACTCGGAAAAAGTAAGGTCTAAGAGAACAGAGGTCTTCTCAAGGAGATCCTAAGGCTACACCAGCGAGGACTTCCCCTGTTGTGACTCAACTCTTAAGAATTTGTAGACTTTACTTCCTGGGACCTGGAAACTTTCTTCTGTAAAAGCCTGTGGTTCTATAAAAGCCAGAGCCCACTTCTCCAAGCTTGATTCAAACTGACCAATGAGAAAGGTAGTGGTGAGTGGGAATGTTTTGACTGGAGATAAAAATAAGACCAAGCCAATCTGCAAGCACGACCATTGTAAATTTTTCCATGCACTTGCTCCCTGGCTGAAATAAAGCTCTTCCTGTTTTAAACATGGTATTTGGTTGTTTGTTCTCTCCATTGGGTCTTATCTTCCTCCAACATGAGGATGCTCTTTTTCTTTGGTTATATTCACGGTACCTCTAACTTAAGGACCTACTTCAGAGGAAGGTCAGAAAGTACTTCCTATTCATGCTATTTCTCAAATTCCTTCAGCTTAAAATATTTGACACGCCAAGACTTAATATTTTGGGGTGGTATGTCCCATAACTAACAATTAAATTACAGATTATTTCAAAGACCATTTTCCTTAAGAGTATTTTCCTATTAAATGGGTACTTTACTTTCCTCAAGAGATTGCTTTTATTGAGGCTCAGAAAACAGGACCCCTGTCACAGAGAGAATGACCTGGAAAAAAAGAATGGCAAAAACAATTTCTGTCTACCTAACTCTTGGGGAACTGAAACCTTCATGCTTGCCTCAGGCCAGTGGTCAGGAGGGGCAGGGAAGGCCTCTCATTCTTTGTGCCACAGGAGGTAGCTCAAAGGAATTATCTGGGTGGAGGTAACAAGATCTGTTTAGGTTGGGCTCAGCACTTGTAGCTCAGTGGTTAGGGCGCAGCCATATGCACTGGTGCTGGTGGGTTCCAACCCAGCCTAGGCCTGCAAAACAACAAAAATAACAAAAAAATAGCCAGGCATTATGGTGGACCTGTAGTCCCAGCTACCTGAGAGGCTGAGGCAAAAGAATTGCTTAAGCCCAAGAGTTTGAGGTTGCTGTGAGCTGTGACTCCACAGCACTCTACCAAGGGTGACATAGTGAGACTCTGTCTGGGGGGGAGGGGGCATGGGGACATATATATCTATCTGTTTAGGTAAAGATGGGATTAATTCAGGTATAGGTCACAAGACTGTTTTGGCCCCAAATGGGATCATGGAATCAGAATTTTTAAAAGTTCTGTGTTTTTTTCTGTTCAAAAGCAGGAATTTGGATTTTTGAGACCATTGTGTGCCATTTTCCTCCTTTGCTGACAAAGTATTAAACTTTTCTTACCTTCTCCTCAAACTGCTTTTCCCTCTTTTTCTGATGCAGCTTCAGGGAACAAGTGCCAAACTTTTAGAAATACCCCCAAATAATAGTCTCAGTAAAAGCCTCCGAAGCACGTTTTCCTCTGACCTTGTCTTGTCTTTCAGTACCCCTTTCCCCCAAAATTAGCCATAAAAACTAGAATCCCGGCTCGGCACCTATAGCTCAACCGGCTAAGGCGCCAGCCACATACACCTAAGGTGGCGGGTTCGAATCCCCAGCCCGGACTCGCCAAACAACAATGACAGCTGCAACCAAAAAATAGCCGGGCGCCTGTAGTCCCAGCTACTTGGGAGGCGGAGGCAGGAGACTTGCTTAAGCCCAGGAGTTGGAGGTTGCTGTGAGCTGTGATGCCACAGCACTCTACCCAGGGGGACAGCTTGAGGCTCTGTCTCAAAAAAAAAAAAAA